>NC_080849.1:3228398-3528398 GCF_030435755.1 Ochotona princeps
CACATTGTGTCCCTCAATGCCTGGAGAACTTTCTGGAGATACCAGTGGCTCTGGACTGCTGAGGCTGTCCTTGTGACCGCCGTGGCTCAGGGAGCTGGGCCCTGCTCTGGGGAGGCCCGCTTGCATGCAGGGCTGTGGTGCAGGTGGCGCTCGCTGGCTCCCAACTGTGGACATGGATGGCTCTCCCAGTAGGATGCTTGCACCGTAGGTTTTAGTGTGTTTTATAAAAGAAAAACTGAAAGAAATGATAATTACAAATATTAGCTTAAGCTTAAAACTGCATTAAGAACAGCCTCTGTCGCACGATAGTGTGGCGTGAGAAGCAGAGCGAATATGTGTCAGTTTCATTCCTGCATCATCAGGTGTTTGAGAATCTGTCTGCTGAGACACAGGCACTCGGGTGCGTTCTCTTGAAGGTAAGGTCTGATGCAAGGGACAGATCCAGAAAGGAAGTGAGTGGAGTAGCACAGGTGTCAAGGCAACAAGGGGATGCTGTCATGCAGCACCGTGGAAGGGATTCTGTGAGGAGCAGACATCTAGGGTGGTCTTGGAGAGCTGAGCCTGAGGAGCTGGGGAGGGTGGAGCAGACAGCAACAGCGGAGGGAAGGGGGAGTTCAGGCCTATAGGGCCCTGGGCAGCCAGGCAGGCTCGGGAGAGGGAGTGCTGGGCCACAGGCTGGAGTTTGGACTTTTTTTTACAGTATGGTGTGATGCACTTTGACTTCTGAAGTTAGCTTGTTTGCCTGTCACTCATCTCCAGAAGAAAGGGGGATGCAGGGACTTGGGCAGATGTGAGATGACACGGGGAGTGTGATTGACAGCATGTATCTGTGAGTGAGATGGAGGTGTGAGGTTGGAACCCCAGTGCCAGCTTGACAGATGTGTAAGGGCAGACACTCCTGCAGGGGAAGGAGAGGAGCTGGGCTCAGGGCAGAGGAGAGGCTCAGCACAGTGACTTTAACTGTGACTGCGGAGCAGCGTGTGCAAAGGAGGACACCAAGCAGACATTGGAGAGGAGTCTAGTTTGTGGCAGGTTCAGGTGGGGTCAGCACTCAGGGAGGGGTGGGGTGTCCTCGCCAAGGAGACAAGGAGGAAGGAGAGTGGCCGAGCCACTGCTGTGCAGACGGGAGTGGGCGGTTGGCTGTGGCCCGGAGAGGCCGGCGGCGGAGGCGGCGCAGGGCCTGGCCGCACAGGGTGAACAGGCAGCGGGCCGCGCTTGCCTCTGGTTGTCTGTACTTTTGAGAGTGTGTGTACATTCACAGGGCCCCACTGGCCTGGTCTCCTTGCTCTGCAGTTTCAGTCTTTCTGGTTGCTTTGCCTCTCACTTTTCCCTTGTCCTTCCCATCGTTTCCTGTTGTTACCCTGGTAATTATGTGAACTTGTGAATAATTGTAGTGCAACAGGAAGTAATCAAGCATGGTAATACAAATTGATTATACCAGCATTGAAGAACCCTTATGAATTATGCTTTAAAAAAGTATCTCTGAGGCACGAGTATTTGGCCTGGGGCTAAGCAGCCGGCATCCTTTGTCACAGGGTGCCAGGGTTCTGCTCCTGGCTTTGGCTGCTGAGTCTGACTTTCTGCTGCTATGGTGTCTAGGAGGCAGCCGTGGTGGCTCCAGCTGTTAGGTCCCAGCCAGCTGCATGTGTGAGAGTTTGGGTCACATTCCAGGCTCTCGGCTTGCGCCCTCCGTGCCCCACCTGCCGGAGCGTTTGCAGCGTGTGCTGGTACAACAGCTGTTCGCACTGTTTTCTCTACAGCCACATCAGCCACAGGTCACAGAAAGGGAAGGCTTTTTTTTTAAGTCTTAGTCTGGTAGGTAGGAAGGTACAGAGTCCTGCGTGGGGGCTGGGGTCATGCATCACAGATGGAGTTGCCATGCTGGTGCGAGTCCTGGCTGCTCTACTGCTCATCCGGCTTCCTGCTCGTTGCCTTGGAAAGACAGTAGAAGATGGCCCAAGTGCCTGGTCCCTGCGCTGAAGTGGGAGTCCTGGACAAAGCGCCTTGCTCCTGCTTTTGGGCAGCTCAGCTCCGGTTGTTGAGGCAATTTGGGGAGAAAACCAATGGATGGAGTATCTCTCTTTTTCTCTTCCTCTTTATTTCTATAACTCTGCCTTACAAGTAAGTAAATCAGTCTTGAAAGAATCCTGTCCCTACCTGCTTTCAGTAGAATTTCTTTCTAATTGAGTATTTCTTTCTAGTTGGTGGATATTGCCTTTAAGTCTCTTACATTTTCTTTGAATAATACTTATTAAAAGTATGAGTGGTTTGCAAAGTTACATCAGAAGATGAAACCAGTATGTAATGGATACTACAAATGATCTCCACAGTGCGTGTGTGTGTGTGTGCGTGTGTGTGATTAAGCTCACTGTCTTTAGCACTAACACCATCTCTTACCACACATGTCTACTTTGTTGACTGTGGATGTGAGGGGCTCCATTGGGCAGAGGTGTTTGGTCCCTGGCTCAGCGCAGCTGCTGGTTGCGGTCCGGCAGTGTCTGGCTAGCTCGCTCGGAGGCGGCAGGCAGCCAGGCCACTGATGGATTCTTGCACTGGTCGTCTTGTTGTGTGGGGACTCACGCCATTTGTCAGAATTTGTAGGTGATGATTTCCCTATGACATACTGGTCTTCTGATTTCTCACCAGAAATAAAAAACTAAATCATGCAAATCACCAGGAGGGGGAGTGGGGAAGCCGTTTTGAATTGGCCGGTGGGATTTTCTCTCTGTCCTTGACTGTAGAGCCCTGCGTCTCAGCCCCACGCATGCGCCGCTGCTTGCTCTGCTGTTCCTCTCGCTGGGGCTCATGGAATGTGTAAAGGGCCCTCTGGTTTACTGACACTGCTGGCTTCCCAGGTGCTTTACGATTTTTTTTTTTAAAGATTTATTCATTTTATTACAGCCAGATATGCACAGAGGAGGAGAGACAGAGAGGAAGATCTTCCATCCGATGTTTCACTCCCCAAGTGAGCCGCAACGGGCCGATGCGCGCCAATCCGAATCCGGGAACCTGGAACCTCTTCCGGGTCTCCCATGCGGGTGCAGGGTCCCAATGCATTGGGCCGTCCTCTCCTGCTTTCCCAGGCCACAAGCAGGGAGCTGGATGGGAAGTGGAGCTGCCAGGATTAGAACCGGCGCCCATATGGGATCCCGGGGCTTTCAAGGCGAGGACTTTAGCCGCTAGGCCACGCCGCCGGGCCCTACTTTACAATTTTAACGTGTTTTGCAGAACTTTACCATGGCTGAAAAAGATGGAGATGTTGAGGATATGTCCCAACATCATATTCATTGAGTCACATGAGTGGACACGACACCTCAGGACACTTGGTGGGCTTGGTGTCTCAGCAGGCCCTAGGAGAAGCCACAGAGTGCGGGCATCGAGGGGGTGGCAGAGCTGGGGGACAGTCCTCTTCCCCGCAACTGTGACAATTTTCTGATGGTGTCGGTGTGGGGTGCGCGGTTTTGTATTTTTCTTATAGTTAAAAGCACAGTTCTGCCTTGCCTGTCTCCCCGGGGAATGGCCCATACTAACATGGGAGACTTAAGGTCAAAGTGAGTGTCTGTGGCTTAGATGCCCGCAGGTGAGCTCTTTGTACCCTGCTCTCTCTGTTGGTTTCTGAGACAAGAACGGTAATGCCAGAAGAATCAAGACAATAATAGAAGATGAGAGGAGTGTGGCTTTCCTGTAGGAGGAATCTGCCGCCAGCCTCCTTTGGGCAGTTGCGGAGTGCTTACTGACTGATGTTTCTGCTCCTCTCCCCTCTCAGATTGCCTTCAGAAATCTTGCTGAAGATATTTTCCCACTTGGATGCTGTGAGTTTGCTGTGCATTGGATGCGTGAGCAAGCGCTTTTATCATCTGGCCAATGACAAGTAAGGGAAAAGCCAAACCTCTCTGTTCTGTGTGTGTTTTAAAGATTTATTTATTTTGTGACAGGAAGAGTTACACACACCCCCAGAGCGAATATCTCCCACCTGCTGATTGACTCCCCAAATGGCCACAGTCGGCCAGGCCAGCATTGGGAGCCAAGAGGTTTTCTCAGGTCTTCCGTGTGGCTGCAGGAATGCCAGCACTTGGGCTGTCCTCCACTGCTTTCCCAGGCACGTTAGCAGGGAGCTGGATGGGAAGTGGAGCAGCCAGATCACGAACCAGCACCTGCAGTGGACGCGGGCGCTGAAGGATCCACTCTGCCACCATTTAGGCTCCTTTGGGTCGTGTTTTGATGACACTTTGATGGAAGTCATGAAGACTAGTGAGAATTTTTAAGCTTTTTTTTAAAGATTTATTTATTTTTATTGTAAAGTCAGATGTACAGAGAGGAGGAGAGACAGAGAGGAAGATCTTCCGTCCGATGGTTCACTCCCCAAGAGGCCACAATGACTGGAACTGAGTCAGTCTGAAGCCAGGAGCCAGGAGCTTCTTCCGGGTCTCCCAAATGGGTGCAGGGGCCCAAGGCTTTGGGCCGTCCTGGACTGCTTTCCCAGGCCACAAGCAGGGAGTTGGATGGGAAGCAGGACTGCCGAGATTAGAACTGGCGCCCATGTGGGATCCTGGTGCATTCAAGGCAAGGACTTTAGCTGCTAGACTATGGCACTGGGCCCCTAAGCTGTTTTTTAAAAATGTAATTTCAAGAATTTTTTTAGACATTAATAGATGTATCTAATGCTTTCTGCAATCACATTTTAAATATCTGCCTTTATATGCTTAAAGGAAGGACTGTTTTTTGCCTGTAATGTAAAGACAAGCTTGTTATTGCCATTGCTGTTGGAGGGTACTGCTTTGCTCTCTTGGTTGGCATAGCTGTGTTGTGTGCACAGTCAGACGCTCTTTCACCTGGTCTCCCCAGGACTGTGGCACCTGCCCTGTGAACCTTGGCCCTGGGTTACAGAGTGGTGGCCAGCCCTCTGCTGGAGGCCCAGTAGTTCCTGCGGAGAGAACGGCAAGGAGTCAGGGAGTTGTAATTCGTGTCTCCTTCCAAACTTACTGGTCATGGAAACTTACTTTGTTAGGAAGAGGTAGGGAGGAGGGGGGTGGGTCTTAAGCCGTCCTCTACTGCTTTCCAGACCACAAGCAGGGAGTTGGATGGGAAATGGAGTAGCCAGGATATGACCTGGCGCCCATATGGGATCCTGGCGCATGCAGGCCGAGGACTCTTAACCACCAGGCTACCGTGCCAGACTGTCACAGCTCTTTGAATGCCAGCATGTGGCACCATGGCTTCTTTGGGTAGCTTCTTTGGTTTCTTTGAGCTAATTTCTGTATGCTGTTGAGGGGCATGACACACAGAGGATACCAGTGAGAGCCCTGGTTGAGGCTGCCTGGGTTCAAATCCTGTTCTACCCTCTGCCTCAGTCCACACACCTGGGTTGAATCACTTTGCATCTGAGTCTCAGTTGTGTCCACTGTTCAGTGAGGACAAAGGTAGAAGCTTATTTGTCAGGGTTAAGTGTGTTCATGTACATGAAGTTCCTCAGAATGCTTGACCTACGGGATGTAATCACACACATTTATGCTAATTGCCATTGTCAATTATTTTAACACTCTTCATTTTTTGTGTTCATCAAAGCAATACATATTTATTCTTGAACCATTAAGAGACCAGAAAGTGAAAACGACGCACACAGTTCAGTCACTCATCATTGGTATTTTTTTGTGTATGTGTGTGTATCTTTCATGGTCTTTTGAAAACATATATATTTTTAAAAATGAGAAGAATCGCACTGCATACAGTGTTGCTATTTCCTAGGAAGCGCTGGTTTGGATGATTCCAAATAACAGAGCTAGAATAATAATGAGAGTGCTCTCTTTAAACTTGACCCTGGCAAATAGGCTTTTCATTCTATTTTTTTAAGGTTTATATTACTTACCAGAAAGGCCAGAGTTGGAAAGAGAAAGAAAGAGAGGTCTTTCATGAGCTGGTTCATTCCACAAATGGCTGTGATGGTCAGGCCTGGGTCAGGCTGAAGCCGGGAACCAGGAACTTCATCCAGGTTTCCCATGGCGGTGCAGGCGCCCGAGGACTTGTGCTGTCCTCCGCAGGGACCTGGGTTGGAAGTGGAGCAGCTGGGGCTCCAGCTGGCACCCAGTGGGATGCTGGCCCTGGGGCATTGGATTAAGCTGTTAAGCCACAACGCTGGGTCCAGGCTTTCTCTTCTTTGGGGTTTTTGAACCCTTGTTTCAAACTGCAGTTCAGTTTAACACATTAACAGCAATAAATGTTCAGTTTGACTTATTCATGGAACTGAGCTAGTTACAATTACTGTGTGTGTCCAATGTAGTTCTGCTACTGTGGAAACATGACAGTGCCTGCTACTTAACACATTTCCTCCTTTTTCCCTTAAGTCTTATTTGGATCAAAATCTACTCAGCTGCTTTTCCACCTAGAAAATCCAATTGGAAAGCTGACCCAGTGGAAGAGACAGCCACGTGTACCAGCTTACTGGCCGTTGGGGAAAAAGAAGCTGGGTACTGGAAGAAAGAATATATCGCAAAGCAAATAGCGTCTGTGAAGAGGGCTCTGGCTCAGGTCTTGAGGCCTGTTAACCCCTACACAGGTCTTCCCGTGAAAACCAAGGAGGCCCTCAGGTGTGTGGCGTGTCCTGCTTTCAGCAATGGCCGGAGGGTTACTGCGCAGCGTGGTTAACCTTTCTGTCTGGTGTCAGCTCCATGCATGGTGCGTGTAAGAGATTAGTGCAGTTTAGACTGTGGGGACTATCTCTGGTCCGTGTTTGCATTTTTGAGCATCTGTAAAGCATACCATGATTTTTTAGTCTGTGTGAAGTAGCCTGGTGTTTTGGGGAAGAGCAGAACGGCCCGGGGATCCGCCGTGGTAGAGCGTGGGTTTTGAAGGGCTGTTTCCTTCTGGGTGGAGTCTGCATCCCTGTATGCTTGTCTGTTGGACCCTGGGACGCAGTGCGTGTTCAGGGAAGATTACCTGAGAATCCTCTGAGCATGTGGACTTTGACGTAAGGAATGAGCTGCTTTAGAGATACCATCCAAAATTGCTTTTAGCATTTTTTTTTTTTTTTTGCAATGAAGTATGAATTTGTAGCTTGCTTTCTTCTTGCAGAATATCTGGTTTAGGTTGGGCAATTGTACTGAAAGAGAAAAGTGGAAAAGAATATGTCATGGAGCATGTTGATCTTTCCTTAAATGATACGTCAGTCACTGTCGTGTGGTATGGCAAAAACTGGCCATGTGTAACCGCGTTGTCAACCTTAGACTTGTGCGGTGTGACACCAGTTTTTATGGACCGGTATAAAATCTCTACCAAAAATAGGTGAGTACTAATTTGGCAGAATTTTTGGGTGACAATATCTTGCATCTAAAAATTAGATGCCATTACTTGTTATTCAAAAGTACTACAATGTTTTATAATTTAAGTATATCTTAAAAACTTTCCTGTCGTTTTCCATCACTATCGAATAGGCAAAGCAAAAATTCTTTCCTATGGCTAGGTCTAAATTTAGGCTCCTTGTGTGTAAATAGTGCAGAATGATAGCCTGGGTAACAGTTTCCTGAGTGACTGATGACTGACCTCTTTGGTTAGTCACCTTCTTTAGTAAACAGACATTAATCATAGTTTAAATCTAAGTTTGTGAAGTCGTGGTTGTTAGTTATATGGTGTGCCTTTGTCTTGAACTTACTGGATATGGAACCTTGTGGGAGTAGCTTTCCGCGTCTCCATTTTCTCATCTGTAAGATGGGTGCTGATGCTCCTGATGAAGTGGTTGGTGTCTGTGGCTGCTCTGAAGAGGAGCGGCGGGTGCACAGAGGCACGGGCCAGCCGTGCGGCCCTCACCGAGCACGTCTCAGTATTCTGCTGCTGAGTGGCTTTGCACTGAGGCCAGCTTCAATATGAGGCTTACATCACCTTTCCGTAATATTTGCCTGACAGTTTGTGGAATTTTCGGAACACAAAGCTATGGCCTGTGAAACATCCTCACCTCCTGTGCGGACTAGCAAACCTTAAGATAAAACTGCCTGCCAGCTCGGAGGAGTGTCTGCCTCTCCTGCTGCTTCCTCTCCGCCCTTTTACCCCTCACTGCCTTGGGGTCCTGCCGTCTCGTGGGGAATCTGTTCTTCCACAGTGTCCCCGGACGCAGCATCGCCGCTGCAGCTCGCCGAGAGCTGTGGTTGGCTCCTCCATGCTGCTCATCCTTGGTGGCTGTCTTAGTGGCCTCTGAGCTTTCTCTGCTGGGTCTGGGTCATTGGATCTGGGAGTGCTTAGGGACCCAGGTTTTAATGTATCTAAAATCTTTCCTACTACTGTGATGGAAAAATCGTAAATTATGACCTCTCATGATAGTACTGAAAATATCTTGGAAACACAGTTTCCTTTTTTATAAATAGTATTTTTATTTGGGTAAGTATCTGTGATTTCTTTTAGTTTTACGACAGACAGCAGATTTTTCTAGTGGAACACTTAGATTTTGTGTCGTGTGAGATTGTTTAGGGAGTCCCAGACCCCTGTGCTGGTTGACTGAGCGAGTGTGTTAGTTGGTATGTTAGGAAGGGTTGTAAGTAAGTATTAGGAAAAATAAATTGTTAACATTGCTTAGAAGGATCTTAAGAAACTGACCTAAAATGAAAATGTTGGATTGTAAAGCTTAAAGATGACCTGTTCCTGAAGTTGTCATCATCAAGGCCAGGAACATTACGAATGATGTGGTGACAAATGCTGAAATTCATTGGCAAGCTTCATTCAGTGCAGTTTATTTCTAATAAAATCTGATGGGTTTCAGCAAGTCTTCGGTAAACTGAAATAAAGAAGTGTTTTTCAGGAATCTGTTTTGATTGGTGCTTTTATTGCGAGTTGAGAAGGCAGTGCGCCCGTCCTGCTGGACAGCGGATCCTGTGCACACCTGTGTGACAGCCAAGAGATTTTTATCTGGTAATGTCCTCTAGCTCAGTGAAAGTCATATTGAGGCAAGATACATTTGGGTGTTCCCTTTCTAGGCAGCCTCTAGGTTTTCTTCCTTCTCAGCATTTTCCGTTCTGCGCTTCGTGCTGTCTCACTTCATGCTTAGCGATGAGGACTGGTGGGTAAGTGCTGACTAGTGTCCGTGTCTGTGAGATGAAGGCCCCTGGGCTCAGTGCTTCCCGTCTGTCTGAAGGCGCCAGCAGGCATGTTCACACAGTGTGCAGACCAAGCCAGTGGCTGCTTTCTCAGTTTTCTGTCCTGGCCATTTCCTGTGCGAGCGGAGGGGTCACTGTCGGGGAGCTGAGGTTTTACCTCTGCTGTCGCTAATCCGCACTCGCAGTTCCGACCTGTGCTCCTCCTCCTGCAGGTCTGTTCTGCTGCTGCTGAGCTCACGTGCGTGCTCTCTGCCCACTTCTTACCCCAGCTGTAGTTCTCAACGCAAATGATTCTGTGGAGAAGTTACTGCAGGACTGGAGTCGGGGATCTGTGTTGGCTTTGGTGCTGCTCAGTTCTGGCTCCCGCTTTGAATTGGCGCCACTCTTGACATCCTTTTTAGGTTTGCACCTAGATGACTGCTGGCTTGTTGTTGGGTTCTGGCAAACTAGCCCCCACTGCTTGGGAGCTTGGCTGTAGGGCTGTGCTGTTGATCGACTGTAGAGATCTCCCCTCCTGGCCGTGACAGCCCGGTGTCTCGGTGGCAGTGGACATGAGGATGCGTCTGCTGCCGAAGAATGGCCGAGCCTTCTTGTTTCTCACGGCTCAGGATTAGATGCAGAGATAAGACAGAGTTTGTAATGTGTTTCCTTCATGAAGGTTGTCATGATTTTGGGCCTAGATTGATTTTCTGTATTTTGGTTTCAGTGTCTGTGTTATCTTGGTAAGGAGTAAAGAAGCGTGAGCTTTCAGCTAGCCTGCAGACTCCTCCTCTGCTGTGTGCAGCATCCCATCGCGCTTGTGATCAGTTCGCTCTTTGGTGTTCAGCGTGCGCACCGAGAGTCCACCTGTGGGCTTGTGTGGGGCCTGGGTGCGGGGCGGGCCGGCGACGGCAGAGGGTCTCCCCCTCTTCAGCTTGCTCTGACAGAGGTAGAGTGAAGGGGAGCACAGCTGGGTTTAAAATATTGGAATGTGTGCCTTTTGCCTTCTGTGTGTACAAGCATGCCACTTAGCACATCTGTAAACGCTCTCCCAGAGTGCCCTGGGGTGACGAGTCAGGGTTGACGACACTACAGGTCTCATTTCTCTCCCCTTTCTTTGGCATGGCTGCTCACAGACCTCGTTGGTACTCTTTAATTGCCAAGTATGACCTCAGTCATTTAACCGAATGCACCGTGATCGGCTGTGACAGACTCGTTCGGATCTTCTGCCTAAGCCCTGGCCTCCTGGTGGGGCTCTGGAAGGTAAGGTCACTGTGTGTCCTGTGCTGTTTCTCCCTCCTGCCCGCACTGACCGCCATTCTGTGGGACCCCACCTGTCATCCTTGGAGACCTTGCAGAGCTGCGCTGCGTCTTGCCCCCTGGCACCCTCGTGTTTCTCTGTGACCCTGGATGCTTGCTGTCATCTCGTAGGTGACAAGCTACCTCTTCCTGCCTTGGTGTTGCTCCCTTCATTTTCTGAGACCTTCCTTCTTCCCCCTTCCAATCTTCCCTCTTTCTGCTTCTGTTCGTTTTCCTCTCTGTCGAGGCTGTCTCCAGTGTATTCAGCACAGTCATATCCCAGCAGACTGCTAATGACTGAGGTGTGGCAGTCGGTGTGATGTGCCTTTCAAGGGGACGTGCCTGTGATGTGAGCCTTTGCCCCGTGCATGCTGAGTGCCCTCACCTGCCGCTCTCTCCCCGGCGGTCACTGCAGTGTGGAACGGTCCGTGTGGCTGTGCCTCTGTGGGAAACATCCGTGCCTTTGCCTGGTGGTCACTCTCCAGAATGTTCTCAGACTTGACGTTGAGAACTGCAGTGTGCAAGTCTTCACTTCCGCCACCTTGTGCAGAGAAGCACGTGGGCTGGACCACGCTGCACGTGGTTGTGTAGGGATGAATTTGGCTTTTGTAAGTCAGTGTAAAGGATGCCGTCTTAGTGTCCTGATGACAGGATTAAACATCATTAAACACGAGCCCAAAGCAGTGATCCCACTGTTAGCAGCAGCATCGAGACCCACGGCTTGGTTTGCCCTTGTCCTCTTGAACCCTCTCCTTTTCTCAGCTTAAGCGCGGGCACCCATCTCTCCCTCCTCCCAGGCCTATGTGAGGATGAAGCATCGGTTTGCTTGCTGTGCATTCGTGGCTTGAATTCCCCCCTCTGCCTTGGCCTACAGTATGCTCTGGTTGATCGGCTTCTTGTCGCCTAGCTGTTGGAGAATGGCACCTCCAATGTACAGACATCGTGTGTCCAGGGTCGATCTAGGCAGGGTTGGCTAGGAGCTCCTCCCCAGGCCTGATGGGTGAGGGGAGCCATGCCAGCAGCTAGCCGAAGCAGGAGCGTTATGGCAGCAATGCTTGGCAGCTTTAGAATCAGTCTGGAGTCTGAAACAGCAGTGTTGGGATCTTTGAAAAGAGTTGAAACAGCCTGAAACAGTTCATCTATCTCTGCAGTCATCGTAGATACTATAATGTTTTGACATCAGAAGTACTGGTGCCGAGTACGTGGCACTGTGTGCTACATTCTTGGGTGAATTGTGGTTCTGTTGATATGACATGTAAGTCTCATTAGACAGTAATAACACATTAGCAGTAATAGTGCATTAGCACCATGGTAGTCTTAGAGTTGTAAGAAACCGCATCTATCCATAAGATGAATGTGCTGTGGTGTTCGCAACGACCTTGTGAAAAGCTAAAATATTTCAGTACAAAACTGTATTCTTTCTAATTACCTTTTCAGAGGAAGGCAGAGCTGGCTTTTGTTGTGGCAAGCCTTCACTTCCATCACCTTGTGGAGAGGAGCACGCTGGGCTCGAACTCACTGTATGTATCTGCGTAGGGATGGATTCAGCTTCCGTAAGTCAGTGTAAAGGATGGCGTGTTAATATCCTGATGACAGTCACAAGGGTATTCTGCTTTCGTCATTAAGCACAAGCCCAAAATATTTTTCCCTCTTTTTAAAAGGGTTGTCTGTTGCAAAGGCGGAGTTAGAGAGGGAGGGAAGGAGAGAGCAAGAGCAAGAGAAAGAGAAAGAAAGAGAAGAAAAGAGTAGAGAGAGAGAGTGGTATCTTCAGTTGACCGCCGTACTGCCCCCTTGGCTGCAGTGGCCAGGGCTGGGTCAGGCGAAGGCAGGAACCAGGAGCTCCCTGCGCGTCTCCCACGTGGGTGTAAGGGTGCCAGCAATTGTGCCGTCCTCTGCCATTTTCCCAGGCTGTCAGCAGGGAGCTGTGTTGGAAGTGCAGCGGCTGGGACTCTAACTGGCACACACGAACCCGGAATCTCAGGCAGTCTTAAGCTGGCACGCCGCCACATTGGCCCCTAGATTATCCTCGAGTACACCTTTGCTTTATTTTGAATTGCTTCAGTATTACAAGGTGCTGCTACTGCCCCCTGAAGCCGTGCGTTCCTGGACTCACAGCTCTGAGTGCGGCTGGCGGAGGTGTTGCCTCGTCTGTCCCCTGGGTGTCTTCCATGCTGCTGGTTGGAATGCTGTGTCCCTTCCCTACAGCTCTCCCCTGCCCTTCCCCTGGGCACTCGTTTTTTTTTTTTTTTTTTTTAACCTGAAACGCTGCTGGGTGCTTCTGAGTTTGCTACTCTGTATAGTAAGGTTTCTCTTTCTAAGTCCCAGGACAGAACTGGGCAGCTGGGCCCTGGAGTGGAGCTCAGGAAGCTGTGGCTGTCTTGTGGTGGTCTTATGGCTGCCTGAGCAGCTCCTGTCTTTGCTTCCTTTGTGTAGAAGTTGATAAAGGGGGGACACAGAGCAGTTGCTTTGAGCTCATGGTATTGAAAATTATTGTGAAGCATGAAAGCAGATGTTACTTTTAAAAATTGTTTCATGGGCTTGGTGTAGCCTGGTGGCTAAAGTCCTCGCCTTGCACATACCGGGACCCCATATGGGCGCTGGTTCTAATCCCGGCGGCCCCGCTTCCCATCCAGCTCCCTGCTTGTGGCCTGGGAAAGCAGTCGAGGATGGCCCAAAGCCTTGGGACCCTGCACCTGTGTGGGAGACCTGGAAGAGGCTCCTGGCTTCGGATTGACTCAGCTCTGGCTGTTGTGGTCACTTGGGGAGTGAATCATTGGACGGAAGATCTTCCTGTCTGTGTATCTGACTTGCTAATAAAAATAAAAGTAAATCTTAAAAAATATTGTTTCCAGCACAAGAGTTTTTTCCGTTTACTGTTTATAAATTTCTGTTTTGCTTTTCAGTCCGTATGAGCCGCCGCCTCATAATCCTGTGCTGGACGACAGCCCAGGCTGTGGACTGCATGGCTACCAGCTCCATGTGGACATGCACAGTGGTGGGACTTCCTACCTGTGTGGGACGTTTCGTAATCTCTTCACCAAGAAAGGTGAAGGCAGTTCAGGTTTCATATCATTATTAAACCTAAAGTTGTAGAAAACAGGTAAACACTTTCTGCATTAAGTTAAGCACTGACCACTTTGTAATCGGCACATCGTTCTGAAACTTTTGCAATACCTTCCCTGGCCTCTGACCCTGTCTCCCTCCCCGCTCTCGCTGCCTTCTAGCTGTAGTCTCTACCCACCTTTTGTACTGTTGTCCTTACTGTTTTTCTGTTTTCCTCCCTCCCAAGATGCTTAAAGGAGTTTGGTAGAGCTTGCAGCCAGGCCTGTGCAGCCCCGTCCGTGTTGACAATGAAGGGGGCAGTGGCCTGTGCCCTGGCTCTGCTGCCTTGGTGTTCTCACATGCCGGAGTTGGGCAGAGGCTGTGTGCACAGCCAGGCGGGCTGTCAGCCAAGCCAGAGAAAATGCCTGAGGCGGCCTCATGCCTGGGTGCCTGTTCTTATGTTACTCTGTGCTCTGTAAACTTGGGTCTCGGTGTGGATTCAAGGTTAGCATTTTTAATAAGGATATTTTTGTGGTAGAAATTATATACTTCCTTTTGCCTCCTGTTAAGAGGCATGTAACGTGAGACCAAATTCCACCGTCAGGTTGCCGTGGTGACCGTGAGACCTGTTCCTTGTAGAGGTGTTCTTTTCCAGCCTTGCTGTTACAGTGTCCCCCAAGTCATTTGCTTAAGAGACTTGACAGTAGCATCAGCAGTGTTACGCCTCAAGCTTAGAGACTCTGATTGCTCATTATTTGTGCATGTATTAGCTGGGCTTTTACAAAGAGCTTTGTGCTGTCACGCTTATGGGTTGAACTTACATAAAGGTGAAGCAACTGCTTGCTTTTTTGCGTTTTAACTACCAGATTATGAAATGCTGAAATAGTGATCTTTGCAGTGAAAGTGACTTTGAGGTCTCTCTTCACTTTAGACTCTTATATTTCTATTTATTCAGTAATGTCTAATCTCTTTGAAGCAAAAAGTTTCCTCAGCAGGGCTAGTGTGCCTGTTTCAGGCTGGCCTCTGCGCCCCTCCAGCAGCCCTGTGCTAGTATGGGAGTGTTCTTTACCCCTTTGTGGTTTCTGTGGCACGTGTGGACAGTCTGTGCTGTGGACATGTGCAGTCCAGGGTTGTGGAATGCTTTTCATTTTCTCAGAAATCTCTTCACTAGTTTTTGCACTGGCTTTGCACAGCTCATATCAAGTTATTTGGCTTCTTATCCCTGCTGCATTTCTCCTGTTACATTCCCCAGGTGGTTTTAATGTCATTGTGGGATTCTGGTCCCAGCTCACTGCTTTTCTCCTAGAATAAATATGAAAATGTTCCTTTCTTTTCAGTTTTTTGGAGGTTTTTTGTATATAATCGGCAGTTTTCTTCTTTAACTGTTTGGTAGAATTTGTTTTCCATGGGAGAAGATTTTTAGCAACAGCTTCCATTTCTTCATGGGTCGTTTTCTTCAGGAGGTGTAACCTTCTGGTGGAGATGGTCCTTAGAGACTGTGGTCTCCATCTGGGGAATGCACATTGCTTCTGGCTTTCATTGCTTTAGGCAAAGCTAAGAAGTTTGTGGATTTTATAATGTGAAGAAATAAATTATGGATTCTTTTAAGATATCACTTTAAAAATTATTGTTAAGTTTTTATTTGCAAGGCACCAGGGTAACAACAGGTACAGTAACAAAAAGGTGATATTAATTCATCACCTTTAACACTACTGTTCTAACTACACCAGGCAGGAGACCAAGACTGTCACTGCGAGCGCAAAAAGAAACCCAATTTAATTCTAAAGACACACGTCAGTTAAAACAGGCAGATGGAGAAAATATACCATACTAACAACTATCAAGACAGTGAGAGACAAAGGTAGTTCCAGAGATGGCCAGCAGGAGCTCCCATCAGCTGTTTGTCAGTCTAGGTGTCCACACTGGTCGGGGCTAGGAGCTGGGGTTTGGTCAGGTCTAGGTGTCCACACTGGCTGGGGCTGGGAGCTGGGGTTCGGTCGGGTCTAGGTGTCCACACTGGCTGGGGCTGGGAGCTGGGGTTTGGTCAGGTCTAGGTGTCCACACTGGCTGGGGCTGAGAGCTGGGGTTTGGTCAGGTCTAGGCGTGCACACTGGCTGGGGCTGGGAGCTGGGGTTTGGTCAGGTCTCCCACCTGGGAGCTGGGGACTCAGCTACTTGAGCTGCCACTTGCTGGCTCCCAGGATGTGCATGAGCAGAAGCTGGAGTTGGGAGCTGGGGCAGGAATTGAACTCTGATGCTCAAATGTGGGAAGTGGGTATCCTGTCCAGCACCCCTCATGATGATGATGATGATGGGGGGGACATCCTTGAGCAGTGCTGTTTTCCATTTTCATTTGTTCTGAATGTTGTCATCCTTGCACACTGAGCCAGTCTCCGTATTAGTGCTGGTGAGCCTGCAGCTGGGCGCCTGGGAGAAAGCACGTGGTCCCTTCTGGGCCACTCCGGGGCCCACGTGACTTCAGAGCCGTGGGCCTGAACCGTCTCCTGCACAGGCTGGCGTCTTGGTGCTGTGCTGTCTGGGTTAGGGTTAGGGTTCTCCTTGTGGGGTGTTGGCACCACGGGTGTGGTCAGGGAGGGTGTTCCTCTGCTGCCTGCTGGTAGCATTTGAACCAGCTCCGTGCATGCTGCGAATCCTCTTGAGGGTGTGTTTATCCAGTGTGCAGCAGATGACGCTCAGTGAAGGATATTGGGAAACGGGGTAGGGGATCACAGTAAGACTTTCCACACCAGGAAGGTGTCATCCGGTGAGCATGCACTCAGATGTGCTTCCTCTCCAGTGGTTGTACCACTGAGAACCAGCAGAGGGTGCTGTCGCCATCAGAGTGTCTGATTTGTAAACTAAGAACTTCCGCTCTGTCTGAGAGTCTCCTGGGGTACCATGTGGTATAGCCGCAGATTCCAGCCTGCTGTT
Source organism: Ochotona princeps (assembly GCF_030435755.1). Taxonomy (NCBI): domain Eukaryota; kingdom Metazoa; phylum Chordata; class Mammalia; order Lagomorpha; family Ochotonidae; genus Ochotona; species Ochotona princeps. The sequence goes on from NC_080849.1 coordinate 3,244,726, forward strand.
GCAGTGGAACGCACAGCACTTGTTCCTTGTTTTTTGAAAACACTTTGTTCCCATCAAGGCTAAGTGTTTTATCATCATGTCCCTGGCACTTAGGTGGCTCTGGGCTCTGCATTCTCGGGGGATGCTAAGAAGACCTTCCTTTGGGAGCTGCCATAGGAAGCCAGGGGGCAAGCTGCTTTGTGCATTCTGCTCAGTTGTTAGCAAACAGTTGCTGAATGCAAGGGTTGTGCCTGTGCTGGGCAGGCCAGGCTCCCGCCAGCGAGACTTCAGATGCTGGGAAGCTCGGAGGGCAGGGCTGCAGGCCTATACTTAGAGGGGTAGCAGTGGGAATTCCTGGAGTGTGCAGGAAAGATGTGGATGGGGTAGAATAGGCAGTGTGCAGACAGCTTAAAGGAAAGTGGGCCAGGCTGGGCAGCAGGGTCATGGAGCAGCAGAAAGGATTAAGTGTTTCTGGGTCATTTCCCTGCAGAGCTGCATTTGGTCATGCGGCAGGGCCATTTCCCTGCAGAGCTGCATTTGGTCATGCGGCAGGGCCATTTCCCTGCAGAGCTTCCTTTGGTCATGCGGGAGGGCCATTTCCCTGCAGAGCTTCCTTTGGTCATGCGGCAGGTCGTTGCCAGCATTCTCTCTTGGAATCAGGATCATGAGGCTGTACCAGTTTAGTCCACGAATACATTGCAGCTTCGCTGAAGAACTCCCAAAGTGAATTTATTATTCAGCTTGTGGAGCTGAGTCTGCAATCCTTTTGTCAAGATACAATAAAGTAAGAAATAGAAAACAGTGTTACCACCATGCAGTCCAAGGCAGCGTGAAGTTGGACGCCACCTGACGTCCCTCTGTTAGAAGAGCTGTTGTTGTGCATGCTTAGTCTGTGCTTCCTTTACCTCCTTCCTCTTCCTCCTCTTCTTTCCTTTCTCTCTCTCTGATAAACCACTTTGTATTGTGACATGACAGTGAAATGGAAATAGACAATGTGGATTACTGTCAAACACATGCACTTACTACTCAGGTGCTGATGACATTTGGAAAGTGAATATTGGGGCTAGCGCGGTGGCTCAACAGACTGATCCTCTGCCTGCAAGTGCCAGCATCCTGTATAGGCACTGGTTCGTGTCCTGGCTGTTCCCACTTCCAATCCAGTTCTCTCTCTCTCTTTTTTTTTTCTATTCATTTATTCATTAATTACATTGTATTACACCAGCTCTCTCTTTATGGCCTGGTAAAGCAGTGGAGGATGGCCCAAGTCCTTGGGGCCCAATATCCACATGGGAGACCTGGAAGAGCCTCCTGGCTTTGGATTGGCTTAGTTCTGGCCATTGTGGCTATTTGGGGAGTGAACCAGCAGTAGAAGATCTTTTTTTTTCTGTGTTTCTACTTCTTCCTGTAGATCTGACTTTCCAATGAAATTGAATCTTTTTAAAAAAAGAAAGCGAGGGCCCGGCGGCGTGGCCTAGCGGCTAAAGTCCTCGCCTTGAACGCCCCGGGATCCCATATGGGCGCCGGTTCTAATCCCGGCAGCTCCACTTCCCATCCAGCTCCCTGCTTGTGGCCTGGGAAAGCAGGAGAGGATGGCCCAAAGCTTTGGGACCCTGCACCCGTGTGGGAGACCCGGAAGAAGTTCCTGGTTCCCGGATTCTGATCAGCGCGCACCGGCCTGTTGCGGCTCACTTGGGGAGTGAATCATCGGATGGAAGATCTTCCTCTCTGTCTCTCCTCCTCTGTGTATATCCAGCTTTCCAATAATAATAAATCTTAAAAAAAAAAAAAGAAAGTGAAAAAAGAATCTGTAATCAGCATATGTTGGACACACTCAGAGACTCCCATGCCCAGGTCGCCAGGCGAAAAGGGCCTGCGGCTATACATTCTAAGCAGTGTACTTGTAGAGAAAAGGAATTACTGGCTGTTTTAATTAATTCACCATTAGTGAATTATATACATTTCTGTGTATATCATCCTTTAAAGGTTAGGCGAAGTGTTTAGAGGGTCAGAGTAGAATGTATTATGTAGAGTGATTTGCCTGAGATTGGCTAAATGGTTCTAGAATTGAATATATAAGGAACACCAGTAATCAAAGGATTTTGAAATGTTTGCTTTCAGACAAAACGATCCCAATGAAGAATGCAGAGTAAGTTGTGGATAGTTTGATGGTGTTTATTTCTTGGAGCTCTGTATCCCTCCCCCTTTGTTTTTAAAGATTTATTTTATTTCCATTGGAAAATCAGATATACAGAGAGGTGTGTTGAGTGGGCACACTCCTGGTGGCCAGCCTTGTTGGCAAACCCTTCTGAAAAGCGGCAGTATCAGGCCTGCCATGCTAACTCGTCGTACTCTGCTGGTTGTGAGATGACGGTGCAGCCCACGGAAGGAAGGCTGCACTCAGTTGTGTCTTTGAAGTAAGTAGGGCTTCCCGAAGGGCCTGATGAGAGTCACAGAGCCTGCTGGGAGGGCTGTCTAGTTGACCTTTGTATTGAGCTGTTACTGAGTTTCAGAAGATGAAGGTAAAAGGTTTTACATGTTATAGTATGTTGTAGTCTGTTTTTACCAGTATCGGGCAGGGAATGATGGTAGAAACGGCAAAGAGAAATAATTTTTTAAAAGATTTATTTTATTGGAAAGACGGATATACACAGAGGAGGAGAGACAGAGAGGAAGATCTTCCGTCCAATGATTCACTCCCTAAGTGGACACAATGGTTGTTGCTGTGCTGATCTGAAACCAGGAGCCAAGAGCTTCTTCCAGGTCTCCCACACAGGTGCAGGGTGCAAAGGCTCTGGGCCATCCTGACTGCTTTCCCAGGTCACAGGCAGGGAGCTGGATGAGAAGCGGGGCTGCCGGGATTAGAACTGGTGCCCATATGGGATCCTGATGCATTCAAGGCGAGGACCTTAACCATTACGCTGTCGCGCCGGGCCCGAGAAATCATTTTTAAATAACTAAGTATTTTACTTTGGTCATTTGACTAAAAAAATACTTTTTATAGGGCAGTTTTAGTTTCCCAACAAAGAGTAGAGAGAGGTGGGCTTCCCTTATCTCTTAATTCAAGTACATTAGCCTCTGTTATTGACACCCTTTGCCAGGGTAGAATGTTACAGTTGATGTGTAATTCACATGTGTCCACCCTTGTAGTGTCCTGCCGGGAACCTCACTCCCTCAGACGCCCTCGTGGCCGTGCCGTGTTTCCTGGAAAGCATCATCTTGTTGTCTTCTCAGTTCCTTGTTTTCCCGAATGTGATGCAGTTGGAATCATGATTATACAGTCAGTAAGACACAGTGGAGGTTTCTCCATGTCTTCTTGTGGCTCAGGAGCTCCTTGCTTTTCGGAGTGATAGTCCATCATCAAGATATATACCACGGGATTTGTTTGGTTTTCATCCATTTGCCTGCTGAAGGACATTTTTTTGATTGTGTCTAAGCTTTGGCAGATGTATAACAAAGCTGCTGGAGATGCCTGTGTCTAGCTTTGTGTTGGGCTGCTTTGATGATGCGTGTGAAGGAGTGTGGTTGCGGGATCGTGTGGTGGGAATGTGTTTATCTCCATGCGAATTGGGCACATGTCTTCCAGCGCCTCCATCCTGCAGGTGGCATGGCTCCATTTCCTCACCAGTGTTTGGTGATGTCCCTACTCTGGATTCTGGCTGTTCTTTGGAAATGCTTTGAAATTTTTCCAGATGATCATGTCATCTGTGAACAAGGATGGTTTTATTTTTTTTCCTTCCTTAATCAGGATGCCTTTAATTTCCTTTTATTCTGTTATTGCTAAACTGGGGACTTCCAGTGTGGTTTTAAGATTCCCGATATAGCAGGAAGCCTTGAGTTTCTCACCACCGAGTACTAGGTCAGCTGGAAACTGTTCTGTAAATATTCTTACTAAGTTGAAGAAGTTCACCTCCCTTCCCAGTTGACTAAATTTTTTTTGTTATAAATGGTTGTTGGGCTTTGTCAGGTGTTTTATTCTGTCTATAACTATAACCAAGTGATTTTTCTTCCTTGGCCTGTTGATCCAGTGGTTTATATGAATTGATTTTCAAGTGAACTGATTTTGCATACTTAGGATAAAATCTACTTAACTCCCTTACAGCATTGTTAGTTTGATTTGTTCATATTTTGTTGAGATTTTTGCATTGATGTTCACAAGAGATAGCAGTTTATAATTTTCACTTCTTACAGTGTCTTTGATTTCTAAATCACAGTGCTTGTTTCATAGAATGAGTTAGGAAGGATACATTCTGCTGCTAGTTTTTGAAAGAGACGATACGGAATTGATTTAATTTCTTCCTATAATGTTTGGAGGAATTTTCCAGTGAACTCATGTGGACCTAAATGCCTTCTATTTTGCAAGATTGATAACTACTGATTATATTTCTTTAATATGTGTAGACTGATTCAGATTGTCCATTTTGTGCCAGTTTTGGCAGATTGTGTCTTTCAACGAATTATTCGTTTTCGTCTAAGTTATTAAATCTGTGGATTTTGCATTGTTTGCAGTACTCATTTATTGTCCTTTTAATAGCCATGCGATCTATACCAATGGTACCCTCTCTTATTTCTGCTATTAGTAATTTGTTTCTTCTCTTTTTTCTTAATTTGCCTGGCTAGATACTTGATAATTTTATTGATCTTTTCAAAGAACCAGCGTTTGGTTTAATTGATTTTCTGGATTGATTTCCTGTTTTCGGATATACAGATAAATGCTGTGCATTTGGTTCTTTTTGCTTCTGCTTGGCCTGGTTCGCTCCCGCTCTGACCTGGTCGCGTGTGTGCTTCCTCTGTTCCCTCTGTCTGATGTACGTGTCCCGCACTGCACATTTCAAAGGACAGCTGTCACTACATACCCAAAGTTTGACAAGTTGTATTTTGAAAATATTAAAAATATTTTAAAATTTTCTCTTGAGATTTCGTTTGTGACTCACGAGTGATCTAGAAGCAGGTTGTTTACTCCAAGTGTTGTGAGATTTTCCTGATGACTTTGTTAGTGATTTCTAGTGTAATTCCGTTGTGGTTTAAGGCAGACATCCTGTGGTTTCTATTCTTGAAATTTGTTCAGGTGTGTTCTGTGGTTTTGTGGTTCATAATTTTGTCTCTTGGTGAATGTTCTGTGTGAACCTAAGAAGAACGTGTGTTGTGCTGTTGTGAGTCCCAGATGCTGTTGGGTTTCCAGGTGACTGATGACGTGGAGGTCAGCTGTGTCCTTACTGACTTTGTAGCTCCTGGATCTGTCCGGTTCTGATAGAGGATGTTCAAGGCTCCAGCTATGGTAGTGGACTCATTTATTTCTCCTTGCACTTCTGTCAGTTTGGCCTCATATATTTTGTTGCTGTCTTATTAGGTGCATAAACATTAAAGATTGCTATATCTTCTTGGAGAATTGATCCATTTATCATTATCTAATGCCCTTCTCTATCCCTGATACCTTTCTTTTTTCTAACATCTGTTGTCTACAAAATTAATATAGCTACTCTCACTGTCTTGATAGTTGTTAGTATGGTATATTTTCTCCATCTGCCTGTTTTAACTGACGTGTGTCTTTAGAATTAAATTGGGTTTCTTTTTGCGCTCGCAGTGACAGTCTTGGTCTCCTGCCTGGTGTAGTTAGAACAGTAGTGTTAAAGGTGATGAATTAATATCACCTTTTTGTTACTGTACCTGTTGTTACCTGGTTCTCTGTTGTTAGTTATGTCTTCCACTCTTTTCCTATCTTTTGTGGTTTAAATCGTGTATTCTACGAATTTACAGTTTCTGTCCCCTCTTAGTCTTTCAAGCATACTCCTTCTTATAGCTATTTTTAGTTGTTAGCCTAGAATTTGTAATATGCAGTTATCCCAAGTCCACATTGAGGGAGCACTGTGCTTTACACATGGTACCAAATTCCTTGTAACTAAATAATCCTGCTTCCCTCCTGTCGCTGGGCCGTACTCTCATTCACTGCATTGCAGTGTTTGTGAGCATGTCGGATCATAAATATGCATGTACCTGGTTGATCCAATTTTTTTTTTATTTTGAGCAAACTCTTGTTGGTTAGAGCAGTTATGAGTCAGAATGTGAAAGCTGTTGTTAGTCTTTGCTTGTTCGTTCTTCATGCCTACATGCAGACCTGTGTTTCTGACTTGTTACTTTCCTAAAATTTTTCTCTTTGCATTTCATGTAAGACCAGTCTACTGGGAGAAAATCACTCTCAGCTGTTGTCTGAGAGAGACTTTTTTTTAACCTTCAGCTTCACAGAATTCTAGATTGGTGGGCATTCTTTTTTTTACTTTGAATATTTGCTACTTTAAATATTTAACTCTATCTATTTCTTGTTTGCTTAGTTTGGCAAGAAGTCATTAGAATTCTCAACTGTTTATAAGAAAGGCCTTCATTTAGCATGGATTCTTGCAGTACTTCCATCTTTTACTTTCTGTGGCTTTTCCTAACTTTCTAGTTTGTGGAAAGTGGTTTGCCTTAATGTCTTCCCTGCATTTGTGGTGCGCGTAAGAATTGTTGAGTTTTCAGTCTGCGTTTCAGCTGTTAGAATAGAGCGATGACTTCCAAGCTGCTTTTGGTGCTGGCCTAGAAACTAGAAGTTCCGTTTGACTTTTTATTTGAGTTGCTATGAAAATACATTAAAAAACTGTTGCCATTTTTATTATAGGAGTTGAAAATTCAAAATGTGTAGGGGTTTTTAAGAAAGTAAAAAATCACGAAGGACAAAATGTTTACATTTTGATGTTTTTTTTGAATCTGTAGTTCTGTTTCTAACTAATGTGAACAGTGTGTTCAGTTCTCCCTAACACTACGCTGTGTGTTCGGATGCCATGGATGGTTTTCGCAAAGTTGACTTTGAAAGGTTGCATGCCATTCCGTTTTTAGCTTTATCATGGTTTATTGACCTGCCCTTCTAATCAGAGCTCCATTTTTCATGGTTACATCACTGGTGTCATGAACATTGTGTTGGAAAATACCTGAATTGAGATGTGAAATTATGTCTAACTGTTTAAAATGTATGTGTCATTGAATGTTACATTGGCTTTAAAAAAAATACTCTGAGAGGTTTATGGTTTTTACGGAGACCATACTGCTGGCTATAGATAATCCTTTTAGGACTCACATTCAGAGCCACCCCTTACTATTTGCATAACCTTTCTTAACTATCATCATGTCCTTGCTGGAAAAATGAAGATAACATCAGAACCTACCTTATAAGGCATCGCGAGAATTCAAATGAGGCGCTAGAACACTTCAGATCTGCTCCAGTCTGTGTTGCCTTTACTGTCTTTTTTCTAACTGAATGTTCGTTTGTTTATGTTAGATTGGTTCCATCTTAAAAAATGGTTATTTAACTTTTTGAAAGAGGAGAGGGAGAAGGGAGGCCTCTCCCAATCTGTGGATTCATTGCCTAAATGCCCGTGAATGCTGGCGGTGGGTCAGACCAACACTGGACCGGGGTCGTGGGATTCAGTTGCCTGAGCCTGGCGCTGCCTCTCTGGGTGTGTCGGCAGGAAGCGGGGTTGAGGGCAGTGCTGGCACTCGGGCACAGGCGACCCCGGAGGCAGCTTCCCTGCCTCACCTGATGCCACCCCTGCCAGAGTTACACGTGCCAGGTTGACGGCAGACATTTTCTTCCTCTCGTGTTTTACCTGTGAGTTTCGTTTTGCGTGTGTGTTGTGGATCTGTGAGGTTTTGTATTTGTACATAGGTGGTATTTTCACGTTGCTTTCTCAGCTTGTTTTTATGTAGGAAGTTCCCCTGTTGGAGATCAAGCAGATGCTTGTCTAATTTCTTTGGACTGAGTGTTCCTTTTGTTTTGCCTAAGCCGCCTGTTGGTGAGTGTGGCCATCACTCGCCTTGTGCAGGTCTGTACCCTTTCCTATCAGCTCACGTGTTCCTTGTTCATTTTGTTATGAAATAATGCTCTCTGCCCTCATATCTAATGCTTTGCACCAGATATTCCTGACTGCTTTTATCCATTTATTACTGTTTTTTGGAATCTGATTTTTGGGCAGATTTTAAAATATCTTAGTTGATTTTGATTACATCCCTATTAAATATGTACATTAATTTGGAAGGAATTGATGTACTGCGTTTTGGATTTTTGTCTGTCTCAGAGTTCTTTTTTTTATTACTAATGCTTCTGTGTTATCATTGTCAGGAAATTCTTTTGTGTTCCAATTTTATGTTTGCTAGGTCTGCTGTATATCCTTTTTTTTTTTTTCCCAGTGTAGGACACAGTAGCAAATACTCAGGGCACAGGAGAAGTGACGGGTGTTAGGGCAACCTTGCCAGGGTTGGGGGCAGGTGGCTTGGACTGCGGAAACCTGAACTGCGTCTCAGGAATCATGGCACTTGGGCGTTGTTAGTGTGCGCACTTTGTGTAAAAGTCATTTTTATGCTGTGATTTTAAGAATAGATAATTTCCTGCTTCCTATTTTGCTGATATTGCTTGCTCTTGGCTAGATCGGAATGTACTGTATAAGCATTCCTCATAATGAGTGAGGCATTAGAAACAGCTGCCATGCTTTGGGGGATGGTAGTTACCTGGAAACATTGGAACAGATACTTTGTTGTAGCATCTTCATTGCTATGCGCACATTCCAGATTGGAGTGTTTCCATTGGAGTCCTGGACTTGAGAGTGCCATCCCTCACTGAGCCTGGCTTCTGCAGACAGGCTGGGGCCTTCCCTGACTGGGCTGTCTAAGGACCAAAGGGCTGTACTGCACAAGAGAAGAGGAACTGGAGAGCCTCAAACAGGCATCCAGATGTGAGGAATTCTCTGAAAGGACAAGTCGAGAAAAAGCACATCTGTTCACATGACCTGGGCAGGTAAGAAACTGATCTGAAGGCAAAAAAGATACAAATGAGTCTTGAGCCAGTTTGAACCTTTAATAGCAATGGAAAAGCTGTTTCTAGCGCTATTGAGTTAGCCAGTGGTGAAATTTTAGAGTCCAGCCACATAGTTTATTCTCTTTACACTGAAGTTTATTGTTAAGTTCATCCAGTATCATGGATGAACCACCAGTATGCATAGCCCGTGAGATCCCGCCTAACGTGGCTCAAAAGATTTGGAGAGTGTGTCATACCTAACACATGATGGAAACCTGGAAGGGAGCTGAAAAATGCCCTGGAAGGTCAGAAGGCGTGTCTCATTTACCACAGTGTGTTTTACATTTGCATCCAGTATAACCAAAGAAATTGTAAGAGCGTTTTTTGATTTTTACTGTGTCTATAGAGACCATGTCACTTTTGTTACTCCAGGAGCTATTCCTGGACAGAATTAGCCACTTAAACATCGCCTAAAGGAGGGCCTGAAAAAACCAGACAGCTAAAACTTACTAGTGAAGCCAACTAGAAAAGCCATGTTTCTTCTCTGAGAGGTTTATGTTAGGTTCCTAGTAGGGAAGGGCCGTTACTAAAGATTTTCTCGCTGAAAGAGTTAGTGCTGATGCTGTTTCATCAATGCAATGATTATATCACTTTGTTATCAGTTTTTCCTTTGTAATGTCACGTATCTGTGGCCTAATTAATACTGGCTGATTACTATGTGGCAGTCACTTCTATGATCACGAGGTGTCTCTGTACTCACCGTGTATACCTAGGAGCGGCTCAGACACCTCCATGCACTCAGTGTGTGACTGAGTTGGGCTTCGGGGCAGTGTGGTTAGGCTCACTGAGCTGCTCCCCACTGGGCTTACCGGTTCGGTTGTGGCGGTTTCTGCCTCAGGCAGCTCTAATCCATTGGACCCTTTTTGTTTGTCTTTCTGGTTGCTTCAGGAAGGCCAGTCATTCAGTCTCTTATTCTGTACTTCCCACCCTTTCTATGTTCTGTTTACTGATGAGGCAGAGTGGCCTCTGAGCCTGTCCATGAAATGAGAGATGTTGTGCACAGGGCCATTAACTTGCCGTGGAGGGCAGGCCCTTTCCTTTCTCAGACTGCAAGTTTTTTGGAGAGGCAGATATAATGGGCAGAGCCTCTTCTGTATAATGAACTGTGAACATGTACGCAGTAGTGCTTTGGAAAGTCAGAGAAGAGTGTGGGTTGAAGAGGGCTCTCAGCCACGGGGATGCATGCAGACATGCTGAGGGGGTGCATTCTAGGAGAAGGTCTTGGGGCAGAGGTGCAGGCCGTACCCAGCTTGGACAGGGAGTGAGTAGCAGAAGGGCCCCTGGAGGGCTGAGGCAGCTGCTAACAGGGAGTGTTTTTTTAGTGCTTGTTTTCTGAAACTTCCTGTTTTGATATGATTTCCAACCTGGGAAAACATACAAGACTAGTACAAGGGCTTCTACAGAATATTGTTTTCTACCTTGGATCAGTTCCATTTCATATAAATGGAATCACATGGTCAGAACCTTTTCTCTAGGATCTCTCACACCCGTCTTGGGGTTCAGTGTCTTCTAGTGCTAGTGTAAGTATTCCTAGTTTACTCCTAGTCGTTGACAACGCGGTGTTCTATTGAATGATATGCTGCCGTTCATTCATTCATTTCCCCTGTTTTAAAATTTTGTTTTATTTTCTGGATGCACATGCAAATATTTTATTTTTTAAAATTATTATATTTTATTTTGATGAATTTTACGTAGTTGATTAGGGCACAAAGAAAGGGTCAAGGGCTACAGGAAAGTGGGTAAGACCATTGTTTCTACATTCTCTCTCTTTTTTCTTTCCTGTATCTGGGGGAAGGGTGACAGAAAGGGAAAGGCCCTACCCAGCCTCCCAACCATCCCAGGGTCTCCGATGTGGGCCATGCCCCAAGGGCACTGCCCAAGTGGTTTTGATAGTTCAGCACTTGTGAATTGTTGCCAGTCTCGCTATTCTAAGCACAATGAAATCTCTGCAGAATCCATTGGCCCACATAGTTCACATTAGAGCCTCCGTTTGCCCAGATTGTCAATGCCAACACATGACTGGGCTAGTTGATCAATGTCCTCTGACCTCTACAAGGTACAATGGATTGCCATATCCTCCACCTGCACTTGGATATGCTGTCCACTGCTCTGACTGAACCCCTGAGGAGGCTCAGCTTTGACACATGCACTCCATGGTCAGACCATGGAACCTGCACTTCTCTTCATGGTTGAGGTTCTGGGTCTAGCACTTCAGATGGGGGAATCCCCAAAGAAACTTGGTCTGAGGTGATCCCAGATGTGATTCTTGTGTGTGCTTGCCAGTACAGGGTCGCCCCAGTCAGCTTATGCATATGCTGGCGGTTGCAGTTGCTGGCTCATTTCTGTCTCCAGCCCTGTCTTCTATATGAACCAATGGATGCTGCAGCCCAGCCTGATCCTGCCCACTTCATACTCGGCCCTAACGTAAACCAGTGAGAGCTGCAGCCTGGTTGGGGTGTCCCGCCCCTGCCCTGGTTCCTGTGCTTGCCAATATGTACAGCAGACTATTCTGATCTGTCTTACATCCCATTCAGTTTTCATGCATGTCAATGGGCATTGAAGCCTAGTTCAATCCAACCAGCACCAATATCCAGTCCACACATGTGCTGGTGGGTGCCATTCTGTCTAGCTATGCTTGCCCCCGTCCTGGTTCTCATGCTCACCAGTTGGAGTGGCAACTCAAGAGGGAGGTGCCCACTATTCCCCTACTAAGCCACTCCCACTCCCAGATCACACAATCTCCAGGTGGTTCTGCAGTTTAACTTGACGGAATTAGCCCCAGTGCCAGCCTCTACCAGCTAATGCTGTGGCAGAACTCAACCAACCCTCACCCACTCTGACTTACACCTGCATCAGTCAGAACAATCAGCCCAGCCTGGTTTTTCCCTGATCTAGCTTCCATAATGCCCACAGGTGTTATAGCCCTGCCTGGTCTGGTCTGTCCCCATCCCAGCTCATGCTCTCCAGTGGGAGTGGCTGTCCAGCAGGGGAGTCCTCCACATTCCCCCTACCAACTTTGCCCCATCCCGGTTTTGCCCCTTCCTTCCCTGGTTCTCACATGTGCTGGTTGGGCGCTGTAGCCCAGTCTGGTATGGCCCACCTCACCTTGGCATTTGCCAGTGGGTCTCATAGCCTGGCCCGGCCTGGCCCACCCCCAATTCCGGTTGACGCTGGTGAGGTTTATGGCCTAGGCCAGCCCAGCAGGCATCCAATCCCAGCCATAATGTACACTGGTATGTGTTGTGACCAAAGCTGGCCCAAGCCAAACTCTGTTCTGGTGCTTGAATTTACCAGTGGGTGATGAACTGGTTCAGCCTGGTCTGCCCCTGACCTATGTCAAATGTATGCCAGTACATACCTTTCCCTGGCCTGGTCTGAGCTGCTCCCTATTGTGGTTCTTGCATTCACCTGGCCTGGACTGTGTCCTGCCAGAGGAGTTGCCCAGGCTCCTGCATCAGAACCTCTCCTAATGCCAGATCTTGTGTATACTGGTGGGTCCATGAGCCAGCCCTACTTAGTCCACCTCCTGTCCTAGCAGCAACAGTGGCCTTTCCTGACTGGCCTTCAACCCATTCTGGTTCTTACTGTTGGATGTTTCAGCTCAGCCAAGGCTTGTCCATACCTAGGCACTGCTCACACATGGCTCAGTAAGGGCAGAGACTAGTCTAGTCCATGCTACATCTACCCAGGTTCTCCAGAGTACCAAATGGTGCTGGAGTCTAGCCCAGCCTGGTATGTCCAGTCCCAGTCCACACTTGTGCCAAGGGAGACTGCAGCCATGTCCAGACCAGAATACAGCCCCCACTCCAGCCCCCACACTCACCAATGGGAACCCCAACCCAGTTAAGTTGTCTTCTTAGCTCCCCAACCAGGGCTATTCCCAGCACAGGTGCATGCCAGTGGTTGTTCTGATCCAGCTTGGCATAGCCCCTCGCATGTCTTGGCCTTTTCCTTCAATGCTGTGGCCTAGTATCCCTTGCTCATGCAGACCAGTTGGTGTAAGAGCCTAGCTCGGCATGACCTGTGCTCCATCCTGATTTCTGTTCTTCCTTGTCAGTTAAGGTTTGCTTGACCCTGCACAGTCTGTCCCCTTTCAGTTGTAGCTTGGCCCACCCCACATCCTGTTTTAGGATGCACATTTGGATGCTGCTGCCTTGACCTGCCTAGACTGTTGTTGATTCCTTTACCCGTAAGTGATGACAGGTTCCATGATTGATCACACCTAGCTCAGCCCATCACCACCCCAACTTGCGAGCTAACTAATCAAACTTGTATTTCCAAGGGTTGGGCCCACACCTCCCCCAGAGAATCTACCCCCGGACCTGGTTCTCTCACGTGCTGGATAGTGTCTTGACCCTGCCAAGTGTGACCCATTCTTCGTTCCACCACTCAGTCAGGTACCTAAGCCCTGCCAGACAGGCCCCAGCCATAGCTTTTGTGTGGACTGGTGTGTGGCAGTCAGTGATGCTCTACGCTAACAGCCCATCTCAGGTTTCCCATGTGGGTTGATGAATCAGTCTGTCCCGAATAGATCTTATGGACTCTTCCCTCCAAACCACCAGGTCTTAGTTCCCACACTTGCCAGCAAGGTCCATGACCCCATCACTGGGAATCACCCAGGATTCATCCCTCACCTACACTCACACTGGCCTTATCCCTGGATGTCCCTAGGCAGCAATTACATACCCTAAAAACCCTAGAACTCGCTGCTGAGTGGCCAGCAGGCAGAGCCTGGCTCATAATAGGCGCACTGGCCAACCAAAGCCTAGGACTCGTTCACCATGTGGCGATGGTGCCCATGGGCCAAGTCCTGGGCATTGGGTCCAACCTCACTCGGGTACTCTCTGCAAGCAGGTCACCACCACTGTTGAGGGCTGCTGTTATTCGCCACTAAGGTCAAACTCCCACCCCCTAGCTTCCTGCTGGCACAAGGTGGTGGTTGCAGGGCAGGGCTAGGGCCCTTAACCCGTCCCAGAATTCCCTCATGGTTTACTCACCATGTGGGGAGAAATCTCTCGCTCTGGCCTCCCAGAAAGCAGGACTCTCACCGAGTGGCAACAGTGCCCGTGGGCCCAGTCCCAGGCATTGGGTCCGACCTGGCTGGGTACTCTGCACAGGTGGGTCGCCACCACTGTGGAGGAGCCCAACTTTGTATTGTTAAGATTGCCTTATCTATTTGGAGTCTTTTGTTTCCCACAGAGTCTTGAAACCAACTTCTTCCCTCTTTTTAAAGGTTGTTTAGGCTATTTTAGGTACATGGTACTTCCATGTGAAGTTTGAAGTATTTTGTTATTTTTCCTAAGCGTTATTTTTAGACTATTAAGTGGCTGGTGAGATGTTGGTTGTAATTGCATTGAATCTATTGATATCTTGAGTAAGTGGACTTCCTCTCACTGTTCACTCTTCTACATTTTAACTGTGACCTTCTTTGTGCTTGATAATGAATTTAGTGCTGGTCTTTGGGTAAAGTACGGCTACTGAGAAAATGCGTATTAAGTGCATAGTTCACCTGGCCTGGTATAAATGAGCTCCTCTATAATGTTAATATTTGTTACTAATGCCATTGCTCCTCACAAAGGCTTTTAAAGTACTTTCTGTTGTATCCCTGATCGTGGTTAGCTACTGAATGACTAAGTTGCACTGGCGTGGGGTCTTCTGGCTCCGTAGACCACTTACCCATGCAGTGTCCTTGGAAGCCAGGGTGGCGCACCTTGGCTTGTCTCTGGCCGCATTGTGGGGATGGCAGTATGTGTGGAGACATTGAGACTGGAGACTGCAGCAGCAGGATGTCTCTGAATGGGGTCAGCGGCACAGGTGCTGAATAGAGGTGGTGCCAGCTCACAGTCTCTCCAGGAGCGTCTGTGCATGTACCTGTACCTGGGCATGTGCGGTGGCTTCTCCTGTGACAACATGTGTTATGTTGCATAGGAGTCGACATCATAGCCCCGGCCTCCTGATCCCAAGAAAAGGGCCTGGGCTTTGCTCAGGAGACCACATTCCCTACTCCTTGTTGCCTCCTCACACTGCGCACGTCTGGTTGTGGGTTTGCAGGGCTGTGTGTGACTTGGTTAGGAGGACTATCAGATGTAGGGGGTAGTGAGCACAGGGCTCCGAGACCAGGAAAGTGCCCACATTCTAGGGAGGTGGAGTGCGCCTCCAGGGTCTCTGTTTCTTCATTTTTGCCTAATTTAGAGGTAGATTTCTTTCTCTGGTATGAGTTAAATGAAAATGAAGCTTTTGGGGAATTTGAATGTCCATTCTACATTCTTTTCTGGTGTGTGAGGTAGTAGACGAGTTTATAACTCCTCTGACGTCTGCCATGTTCCAGCATGTGTTTGTGTCAGGTGTTTGTGCCCAGTGACCTTGGGCAATTGGCTGCTCATCTCCCTGCACATCAGTTTCCTCAGCTATGAATTCAGAAAACTGCTTTACCCAGTTAATAGTGTTCCTCTGCGGGGCTTCAGCAACTGTCTGCGATGTTGGCATCCCATATAAGTTTCACTTCCTTTTTTTTCCCTCTTTTTTAAATTATTATTTTTAATATTTTTTTATTAATTACATTGCATTATGTGACAAAGTTTGATAGGCTCTGGGATTCCCCCCAAAACCTCCCCGTACCCTCCCCCCATGGTGGATTCCTCCACCTTGTTGCTCTGTTATATTTCAAATTCAGTCAAGATTCTTTCATTGCAAGCATATACCAAGCATAGAGTCCAGCATCTTATTGTCCAGCTAAATTCAACAGTTTCTTGGGGAGACCATCTCTGGTCTGAAGGCAGAGCTGGCAGAATATCATCCCAATCAATTTAAAGCCACAGCATAACATCAGCGACAATTTACAACATTATGGAATTAATTGACATGGTATTAGGTAACCAATATGTTT
Organism: Ochotona princeps; assembly: GCF_030435755.1. Classification (NCBI taxonomy): domain Eukaryota; kingdom Metazoa; phylum Chordata; class Mammalia; order Lagomorpha; family Ochotonidae; genus Ochotona; species Ochotona princeps. The sequence goes on from NC_080849.1 coordinate 3,260,469, forward strand.
TAAAAAATGCAAGTTTTTAACCACAACATGTGACTACTTCATTGACATTTCAATTTTAGTTTATACACAGAACCGGCTGCTATACACCCTAAAATGACTATAGGGTACTATTCAGCTGTCTCATGTCTATTTTCATTTTAGTATTTAGCATTTTATAGTGTTGAAGCATAATTTTGCTGAACTTGGCAGATTTTAGGATAGTCTAAACTGGGTTATAACTAACAAGGCATCTGTCAACAATTGAGGTACAGAACAGTTTTAGGAGGGGTGTGCAGAGAAATCTTCAATCAATACCTTAGTGAGGAGTGATTGATCTTTGTGTCCTACCTAGTAAGGCATGTGTGAGTCCAAGCTGACCATTTCCTGTCTGGTTCTAAGCTTTCCTTGTTGTTCTCTGCCTGTCTATCCTAATGTGTGTGTGTGTGTGTGTGTTTACGGGGGGGATCTTGAGCGACCCTGATGGTCATTGCAAGAGGAGCTTCGCTTCCGACCCAGCTCCTGCTAGTGCTCCTGGCAAAGCCGTGGAGGGCGGCCTGCGTGCCTTGGCCCTGGCAGCTCAGGTGAGAATCCTGCCAGGAGTGCCAGGCCCCTGGCTTCAGCCTGCACGTGCTAGGCTCTTGTGGCCATTTGAAAGTCGGAGGAGGCGGCCTTTGTGTGTCCTACAGCTGGAGTGGCTCTGAGGTGGGCGGAAGAACGGCTGACCTCTGACTTACCGTGAGTGTGCAGTTGTGAAGTGGCGGACTAGCTGGTGATGGCACACGGCTGACTTGGCTCCTGAAGAAAAGCTTAGCAGCTCGCTCAGTTGCGGTGGGTGTTGCCAGTTGCTGTATTTGCAGTTTATTTTCGCAGTGTCCTGAGGATAGGCTGCTTGGACTGTGAACTCAGAGTTGTCTGTCTGGTGCTGTTGGCTGCCAGCACGCATGTCTGCCTTGGCTGGGCCAGCCAGGGTCCTCTCGATTCTGCGCATGGCTGTGCAGTCGTGGGGAGCAGAGCAGAGCCACATCTGGTCTGTTTGGAATGTCATTACGGAGCCTGCACAGACTTCCTCCCCGTCACGTGAGCCCTGCTGAGGCGGTGGAGGGGTCTGCCTGGGAAGGGTCAGTGTCATTTGGCACTTGTCCCTGTACCCAGGGCGAGTGCAGAGAAGCTGCACAGTGTGCGCTAATTACCCTGCAGCAGATAGAACATGGGCCGCGTCTGCCCTTGGAACTGGAGGGGGACTGAGGCTGCGCGTGCCCTCCTGCCGGCTCGGAATGCCTGCCTCAGAGGGTGTCTGTCACTTAAAGCAAATTACTTTATCACAGAGCACATTGTTTTGTCACTAGAAGAGGCCCCTTGTGAAGCCTTGACTTCAACCTTTGGCTATACTTAGTTTGGAGAATACCACAGGAAGTAGCTACAACAGGACTAAGGCAATTTAGCTTTGATTTTATTTTGTCATAGAGAATGTGGTAAGCTAGGGTTAGAGGAGAGTTTCTCTTCTGCGTTTTTCTCTATCTTCCTTGCACTGTGATTTGCATTTTGCCTTTATTCAGATGTCTGTCTCTAATGAGATCTTAATATGTGTGTGTGTGTGTGTGTGTGGTGTGCTTCAGGGTTCACTTTCTTCTGGTAAAGCTCATGACCTTACCGAAAGTCTGGTTTTTGGCAGCTGTCCCAAATCAAAATGATAAGGACAAGGTTTGAGGATAAAAGACAAAGTTTAATGCAGTGGCGGGTGGGGAGTCTGGAATCTCTAGCACTGTGTCCTGTGCGGGAGCCTGGGGTGGCCTGGGGCTGGTAAGGAGTACAGAGCAGCAGATGAGGTCTGCTGAGGGCATGGCCCATTGCATGTTGGGAGGGGAAATGTCCCAGAACCAGTTGCAGATCTGATAATGGATTTTTATCCCTCTGGGACATCAGCACAGTTTATTGAGAAATTTGCCTGACTTTTTTATGAGGGCATAGCAGGGTCTTCTCCCTGACGTATCAGCTGCAAACCTTATTTGCCTGTGATCTGCCAGAGCGAGCTCTAACTGTGTTAAGAGCTTCATTACCCAAGTTGGGGCCCACTTTGCCTGCAGTCTCTGTGTACTGTGCCTCTGGTGGTTCATGCTCCTTGACTTTCTGTTACAATAAATTCTGTCCTCTCTTTATGTTGATCGGGGAGGGCTAGATTCCTTTGGAACGTCAGCTGACTTTCCCAAGGCCCATTTCTAGAATTCGTAGGCAAGTGTTACTTATCTGTTTAAACAGATACCTTACTTACAACCTTGGTATTCAGGTTTATTTATCAGAATATAAAAGGAAAAGAAAGATGAATTTCAGAGGGTAATGGTGGTGGGGGTGGTGGGGTACTGTTAGGAGAGGCCCTGGTGTGGCGTCCTTGGGTGGGGAGTGTGTGCTCCAAGTGGACAGCTGTGAGCTAGGGAAAGGAAGGAGTGGTTTTAAGTGTTGACAGATGGCGCAAGATGCTTTTTGTGTCTGGGCCCTTTCCCTGCCTCCTCCTCCTGTGCACCTGCTCTGCAGTCCCTCGTTTCTCAAATTGCATTTCCTATTGTTAATATTTCTGCACCTGCCTCCTTAGGATCCTTAGTTCTGGTATTCCATTTCCATCGCTGACTTGGGAAGCCAAGTCAGAGGAACTTTTGTTTTGTCGTCGTTTTCCCGTTAGTGACAGAGTAGGTATCAAGGTTCACTCCCCCCATCTTTCCCAGCTCCGACGTCACTTACCTGGAACACTCCCATGATTTTTCTGTCATAGAGACGCCACTCCAACCTTAAGCAGGGGACCAGGTTGAGCTGCGCCAGTGGTAGTCTGGCCTCAGCTGGATGAGGCCTTTCTTGGGGAACAGTACCTGAGGATTGTTGATGTGTTGGTCAGCATATATGTCGTCATTAACAAATCTTAATCTTAATATTTTCAGAACAAATTGAAAATGGACACATCAAACTCATTGTTATAAATGTTAAAAATAACAGAGAACATCTACCTCTTGTTGGAAAAATTGGCTTTACTTGGAAAACAGATATTTTTGATGGCTTTATAAAGGTAAAGAAATTTTGAATTTTATTTCAGATAACCTATTTTTTATATAATAGAATGTGGTATGTGTGTGTTTGTGTGTCTGCTAGAGCGTCTTGGGTTGGTTATTGTGTCTCAGGATTTTTGCGCATCCTATTGATTCAGTCATCAGTGTTTTTTGAGTAGCTCTTGGTTTTCACTGAGGGTGGTGGAATGGGAAAGGTGGGTGGTCTCTAAGAAAGTGCCGGGCAAGTGTTCACCAGTCTTCTCTTTCCAGAAGGCCCCTTGCTTTGTGGAGAGAATGAGGCTGAAAGTTGGACTAGGCAAATAGCATGTCCTGAAAATATCATCAAGCATACACCAGTTCCAGTTGTGCTGAGATATTGATCACCCACATGGATGGGAGAGTTGTTGGCCTGGATTAGGACTGGGCAGGACAGGAGGAGCGATGCTCCTCTGTCCTGGTCCTGTTTGCTTCTGGGGCTCTGTGTCCACAGGCACCCTGTATGTCATTGTTCTGTACCTTAGTTTGTGGGGTGAGTAGGGCTTTCAGTCCTGGAGCCAGGGTTGATCTGTGACTCTGGGAGAGCTCCTGTCCCATGGCTTTGTCTTACCCTTTGTGTGGGCACCCTGTTAGAACAGCAAGTTGTGATGACCGAGTGCTAACTTGATTAGCGCCGTCACTGTTGGTGGCCGAGACAGAGACCGACGTCTTCACAGAACTTTGGCTCTTGATCCCTGTGGTAGAGATGCGTGTTTACCAGTGCCATTATTTACAAGTAATTGTCTAAACTTTGGGAAAAATTAAGTTTATCACACACAAGAGAATGTTGTTTCATATCTTGGAGAGCACAGTCCTAACCTTTATTTTTCTTTGCTACATTTAGAGACCTGTGATAAAAATATTTACTAAAAATGTTAAATTAAGAAATAGACCTTAAGCGGGACATTTTCTCATGTGCTGTGCTCTCCCGGATGTTGTGTTTGGAGTCTGAGCAGGTTGTGATGCACAGCACTGCCCTGATCCTGCGCAGGGACTGCAGCCCTGGCAGTGCTGACCGCTGCCCAAGACCACACTGTGGCGTGGACTCTTGATGTAGGTCCTGCGGACTTCATTTCTCCTCCTCTGGCCTTGGCGAGCTCTCCTGACACAGCCTCGTTGATCAGTCCTTTGTGTACTCATCAGTAAATACACATTGGTTACTCACTGTGTACTGAGTTTGATGACATGTGAGATGCTTTCAACAAAACCACCCTCCCAAGCCACATGGTGCATGGCCCTGCGTGTGTGCTGCGTTGAAATGCAACCTCTCCCACCAGGTGGTACATGGCTCTGTGTGTGTACTGCGTTGAAATGCACTCTCCTCCACCAAATGGTGCGTGGTCCTGCGTGTGTGCTGCGTTGAAATGGGAGTAACAATGTCTTGACCACTGCTTGTCATGTGGGTGCATGGAAGGGAGGCCTGTGTGCAGCTGGCCCCAGGAGCTATGTGACAGGTAAAGCCTACCCAAGTCTGTTGTTGAGAGGCATGGGAATTGTCACTGGGTTTTTAACTGTGGAGGACATAATCAGACTCACACATTGTAAGAATGTGGAAAATGGATGCGGAAAATGGATGACAATGAATGGGAGGATACGTTTCATGGCAGGTGTTGTGATTCCTTAAAGAAAGAAAGGTCACTTTGTACCTTAGTCCTTTTGGGCTGCAGCAGCAAACACCATAAGCCGGGCCACTTTTAAGTATTGATGCTGGAGGCCGGGATGCCCAGGCAGCAGGCCCCAGCAGATAGGATGTCTGGTGAGCGCCTCCAGAGGCCCAGTTTCATGCTGCATTTACACTGGGTGTCAGGCTTCTACCCTGAACTTGGTCTGTGCAAACCTTCAGACTGTGGGGCCCCTAAGGAGATAGGGAGGATGCATCTGCTGGGCAGCACAGGGTTTTCTGATGGCTGCGGTCTAGGGTGGTGCCCAGGGTGCAGGCTTGCCCAGCTGGCCCATCAGTGCCGGCTCTGTCAGATCCTGAGATGAGTGCCGGGAAAATTTCAGGACGATCATGAGTTTGCTGAGCTGTAGGGACCCTTCAAATGCTCAGGATGCTGAATAAGTGCTTGAATGTTTAGATCTTGAGCTTAAGTAAAGGGTCCATTTAGAGAAGCACTTATGAAAATCCTAGGCACGTTGGTTGTCTCTTGAGCTGTGTTTGTGGATGCATTCTGTACTGGAGAGATGACGTATAGGGGCCGAGCTCTGAGGAGCCTGGCACAGGGGCTGGGAGAAAGCTGCAGGGAAGTGGTATCAGCTCACAATGTTGGAGGGCTACGAGAGTGAGGAAGCGGATGGAGAGCCACAAACAGAGGCAGGATGTTGGGGTACAGGGAAGCAAGGATGGAGTGGGGGTATCAGAGCTGGAAATGCGGAGTACACAGAAGAGTGGAAGGTGACTGTGATCAGGGCTTCAGATAGCAGTGCTGTGTTTGTATAGTGAACGTACCGTCAGCTGCCTAACGACTGATGTTCCCACGAGGGCAAGAGTGTCCCGGACACATTTCTCTGAGGCTCCGCACCAAACACAGTGCCATATTCACAGTGCCACAGGCACGCACTTGTTTGAATGAGTGTGACGGTTATCCCCAGGACAGGAAATGCTGGGTGTAACTGCACACTGTGTGCTGCTGCACTGGAGTCTGATGCTGCAGACAGCACCACCAGCGAGATGTACACAGTTAGAATTGCCTGCGGTGAGCTGGTGTGCTTGGCATCACTCTCATGAGCCTTTGCCTCTTTTGTAGAGCTGTTCCATCATGGACATGACCCTGTTGGATGAATACAGGAAGCCCTTCTGGTGCGTGAGCTCCCCGGTTTGCATGCGACCTGCCACCAGCCTTCCCGATGGCCCTAACTTGTTGGGCCAGACGTACTGTGTGGACCACACGGACATGGAGGGAGACGTCCACGCAGAGCTGGTGTGGATGGAGGAGCCTGAGGAGTACTTCCTCGTCAGCCTGGTCCTTCAGCTCACCGTGGCCAAAGTAAACCACTGGTTTGGGACAAGATACTAGCTGTGAACAGTTGCTGGCAAAGAACTGTTGCTGCTTAGCCGTTCTTGTTGCTTATAGTGGCTTTGTTCTTGGGATTACCAGTTGAATAAAGCATATGCTTAGTAATTTGGTGCCTTCTTGTTTCACATTAGAAATTAGGAGTTATGGATCATTTTTAAGCTAATGTTTAGAAGGTTAAGTTAAAGATTTTAAACAGAAAAAGGGCTCATTCCAGTGAAAATTTGTAGAAGACAGAAATGAGAAAATGAGTGACTTCTGCTCTTAGGTAGAAAGCAGGAAAGCCTGCTTGAGGGTGTAGTCAGCATAGCACTTTGCACATGTGCTCTGTGGGCTAGCCTTGAGATTTCCCTTAATTGGTAAGAAACCCAAGTGGGAAAATGTCCATGGTCTCCTTAGGGTCACGAAGTGATGTTTTCATTCAGCAGCTGTGTTACTGTTTAATGAAACAAAGTGAACAGAGAGTAGCCTGGCTCATGGGGAAGTCTTTGAAGTCAGCAGCAGTGACTGTCCCAGCAGGTGCAAGTCAGAGCCCGTCGTTAGCAGGTGGACGGCTACTCAGTTTACTTGCTCAGGGGGAATGTTTGTGAACACTGACACATGTCTGGCATTCGTATCAGGATAACGTGTATGTAAGCATTTGTTGTTTTGGCAAGTTTGGTTCTAAGTTTGTTTTAGCTTGTATTGATTATATTGTGATCAGATGGGTGTTTTTTTTTCTTCCTCCTGAGAGTTATTCTCAGAGGTGACTGTGGATGTCATGCTTCTCCCAGGTGTGTGGTCAGGCCTCCCATCTCCTGGTTCTTTCTCCTCCTGAGGAGCTCTGGAGATGTGTGTGTGAGAGTGACCCTGTGACTACAGAAGAAAGATCTCGCAGGCAACAACAAAAACAAACAATGAGAGCAGGTATTAGCAGTAAGCAGGCATCCTCTCAACCTCTGCCCGGGGCCAGAGCCCCTGGGGAGAGACATTTGAGATGTGAATCAGATGGTCAGGGCGGTGTTATTTCACAACATCTCCTGAGAGGGGATGCATGCTCTGGCTATGCATGGTTGAAGCCTTGAACTTGTGAGAGGCAGAAGGCCTCATGAAGCCGGGCATTACTCATGAGGCAGTGTGTTGAGATGCGCTGGTCCTCTGGAACACTGGAGACAAGGGATGAGTGACATTTGGATGGAGGAAGGGGAGAGGACACTTCAGTGATGATTCTTGTCCACCCTGGGGCCTGATGGTCAGACCAGTGGGGGCTGTGAGCTTTGTTCACTGCGTTGCCTGCAGCACCTACCAGGATGCCTGGCCCACTGACGGCCCACAGGATGCCAGCCCACAGGATGTCGGGCCCCTGACAGCCCACAGGATGCCTGCCCACAGGATGCCAACCCATAGGATGCCAGCCCACAGGATGCCAGCCCACAGGATGCCGGGCCCCTGACAGCCCACAGGATGCCAGCCCCAGGATGCCGGGCCCACTGACGGCCCACAGGATGCCGGGCCCACAGGATGCTGGGCCCCTGACAGCCCACAGGATGCCGGGCCTCTGACAGCCCACAGAATGCCGGGCGCACTGACGGCCCACAGGATGCCAGCCCACAGGATGCCGGGCCCACTGACAGCCCACAGGATGCTGGGCCCACAGGATGCCAGCCCACAGGATGCCTGCCCACAGGATGCCAACCCACAGGATGCCAGCCCACAGGATGCCGGGCCCACTGACAGCCCACAGGATGCCAACCCACAGGCTGCCGGGCCCACAGGATGCCGGGCTCCTGACAGCCCACAGGATGCCAGCCCACAGGATGCCGGCCCACAGGATGCCAGCCCACAGGATGCCGGGCCCACTGACAGCACTGACGTGCATGTGAGTGAGAATTGTTCACAGGTTGTGCCCAGTATGATACAAAGTCTGGCCATCCTAATTGCACATTAAAATCAATGGGATGAAAACATTCACCAATCACACTCCTTTGTCAGGACAAAAGCAGAGGAATGATTATGCTGGAACATCTCAAGTCCAAAGAGAGTCCTGAAGTGTAGCTTGTTGAGGAGAGTAACAGGTGCAAACTCTTAATTATGCAGTTGGCAGAGAAGTCAAGTTTGAGCTATACACACACAGAAAGCATATCTGCCACCAGGGTGGAATAGAGGGGCATATTTTCGTTGCAAGTATACTCTAGATGCAGCTTGCTGTCTGATTTAAGATCAAGTCAAAGATTTGAGCAACTTCTGTTTGCAAAGATGATCATTGTGTGGAGCTTCCCAGCACTCTTTTTTTCATTAACATCGATGGTAAGTCTGATGACTGTAGCTGCTTCACAAACATGGAAGGCATACAGAAAAGTCTATATTAAATGATTTCCCCAGTGCTTGTAATGCAAATAGTGTCTCGGATAACAGTTGTGCCTTTACAGAACCAGGCTGGACTGCAACACCCATTGGTTCCAGTGGAAGTTGGGGCTGAAAACAGAACCAACCCAGCAGTTGCAACCACCAGCTGATTGGGGCACTGGACTGTGCTGGGCCCTGTGCTTGCTAGAACATCACAGGAATCTGGTCTGGATTAATTTTGACTGGGGTAGAACATAAAAAAATTGCCATGAATTTATAATAGCACTTCTTTGTAAAGATTTTTATTTGTTTGGAAGAGTTACAGAAACAGGAAGAAACAGAGAGAGAGATCTTCCATCTTCTGTTTCACTTCCCAGCTGACCAAGCAGCACAGTAGCTGGAACTGGGCCAGGCCGAAGCCAGGAGCTAGCAGCCTCTTCCAGCTCTCCCACATCACACAGGGCCCCAAGCCCTTGAGCCGTCGGCTGCTCTTCTCAGACCATTAGTAGGAAGCTGGGTCAGAAGTGGAGCAACTGGGACGTGAATCATTGCCCAGATGGGATGCCAGCATTTCAGGTGGCTGCTTTACCCACTACACCACAATGCTGGCCCCAGCATTTATTGTTTTTTTAAGATTTATTTTTATTGGAAAGGCAGATATACAGATAGGAGGAGAGACAGAGGAAAATCTTTTATCCAATAATTCACTCCCCAAGTGGCTGCAACGGCTAGAGCTGAACCGGATAGAAGCCAGGGGCCTCTTCTGGGTCTCCCTCATGGGTACAAGGTCCAAAGGCTTTGGGCCATCCTCGATCTCAGGCCACAAGCAGGGAGCTGGGTGGGAAGTGGGGCCTTCGGGATATGAACTGGCGCCATATGGGATCCTGGCGGGTGCAAGGTGAGGACTGGGCCCAGCACTTATTTTTGAAAATCGGAGCTTGCTGTGTGTCAGATGCTATACAGTAAGTTTTCCCTGCTTCTTTTGAAACCTTTCAGAAACTCTGTGTAGATTATATTTTCCCCAGAAAAGATAAAATAACCAGAGGGACACAACTGGTAGCAGGCAAAGCTGGCGGAGCCTGACTCAGAGCCAGGTCAAGCTGTGGGATGCTTGCTTCCACACGTACTGTGATGCTGGGACGCAGAAGACGCATCACAGACGTGTAACACGTAAGGAAACATGGTACCCTGGCCTTTGGCAGGTGCAAGTAAACACGCAGTGCAGCTAATTCTGCTACTCAGTAACACTTTCACAGAATTGTGTCTTGCCTCAGTGAAGCAGGTTTATCTATGAAGGGAGCCTGAGAATCAGCAAGTCACCCTGAAGAAGCACAGATGCCCTTCCGTGGGCGAATGCTTCCTGCAGCGTTCCAGGCATAGGACAGGGTCCAGTCGACAGGTGGAGCTGAGTACAGTGCTCAGAAGTAGACACACAAAGGCAGGAAATCACGCTAGGACCACAGTGCCCTTGCAGAGCCAGAGGAGAGGTCTGGGCGTTCGTCCTGGGATGATTGCAGAGTCGCCTGCGAGAAAGAAGAGTGGATGCCACTCCATGCCCACAACCATTCCAGGCAGACACAGGCCTAAATAGGATGAGCAAAGTCAGAAGGCTCTGCAACACCACAGGGCTCCCCACAAGTCAGGAACAAAGGGACAAACAACCTGGTTACAAAACAGACGACTGGAAGTGAGAAGGAAGACATACATGTGCTCAGCAGGACTGTGAAAAGCTGCTCAGTGTGGCTAACCATCAGGAGGGTGCAAGTCGAAACCACGGTGGGATGTCACCTCACACTTGTCAGGATGAGAGTTCTCCAAAGAGCCAAAGGCAGCCATGTGGAGCAGGTGCAACCGTAACACACTGCTGATGGGAATGAAAGTGGTGCTGCCTGTGTGGGAAACAGGATGAGGCTCCTACAAACTTAACATAGCAACCCACCTCTGCGTCTGTGTTCAGAGAACCAAACACAGGACCCTGAAGGGATTCGTGCCCTTGCATGTCCATGGCAGCGCTCCGCTAGCAAAGAAAGCATGGTTTAAATGCACAGATACTATTGTACCTGGGGGAAGGGAAGGAAATCTGGTTTTCAACAGCATAACTGAACCTGGGCAGCATCATGCAGGCTGATGTACGCCAGGCACAAAGAGAATCACACGCCTTAGGTAAGTGTGGCCGTAGGGTAGTGAGCACTCTGGTGGGATGGACAGGTCTGGGTGAGTTTTGGAGCTCAGGGAGACAGCTTTGGACTGACATTAGCAGGACTGGACTGTGCTTGGAGGAGATAGCGGTCACTTAAGGCAGCAGCCAGAAGGCAGCCGGGTAAAACTTGAAAATTCAGTGAATGAAATTGGTGCTGTGAGATTTGTATGGACAAGAAGCAGCCCCAGGGAAAACGAAAAGCTGAAAGAGCTTTTCCTCATGTGGCCTGGGAAGGCTTTCCAAGGCAGCGTGCTGCGTCATGGCGCCGACCGTGGCTATGGAAGGTTCTCGTTGGTAAATAGGAAGGACACATCCTCAGAGTCAGAGCGGGGGCTGGTACTTCCTAACTGCAAGTCAGGAAAAACCAGACGTTTTTATAGCATGAACTGGAGGGACTAATGGCCAAATAAATGCAGTTTGATTGGCTGAAGTCATGAGATTATGAGTACATTTTGCTTGTAATTCGATGGGCAGCTATAATGTAATGACACATTTAAAGATGAGAAGTTCAGCTCACGGTTATAATAAGTCCACCATTAGGGCCTGATAGAGCCTACTGAGCAGCGGCTCAGTCTGATTTACACACAGCTTGAATCCCCGTCCTGGGTCGCCCCTGGTCCTGGTGCTTTTCCAGTGTTCCCCGAGTGGCGCTTGCCTACCTCCCTACCGATTACCCTTGCGCCGATCACTGCCGTACGGCCCATCCAGCCACTTCCCCGAGCCCGCTGGTGCCTCTCCTTAGGAATCAGCTCGTTTGCACACATGGATGACCCGTGAGGCAGGAGGTGCAGTTCCGCTGTGTGCCCTGTGTGGCTCAGGTTGGAGGCCCTACCCTACAGGAGGAGTTAACTGTGGCTGTTCTAGAGGAAGGAAAACCCCGGATGCTGGTGTTCGCTCCCGGGAGGGGGACACTGGCCTCAGGAAATGCGGCAGCTACATCCCAGGGGCGCGCAGTGTGCAGCCCCAAGAGTGCTAGTAGGAAATGTAGCCATGCCCTTTAGTCACGTGGCTTGTGTCACAAAGCTGAGAGCAACAGAGAACACTGCTTCTGTGTGCCAAGTCTTCCCAACCCCACCTATCCATGCGTGTGGGAAAATCATTCCTGTATTTTTCTGTGTGGACTTCAAACCTGGGTCCTACATCAGAGCTGAGTATAGTTTCTTGGATGGAATACCTAACATTGCCTTCAAAGACTTAGGATTCACCGGACACTGCGTGCAAGTGGTGAGGGGCCTGTGTAGCCAGGGCACCTAAGCCTGACTCAGCTGAGCTCTGGCCTCAGCTCAAGCTCTGGTTTTAGACAGCTCAATCCTTGGGTCTCAGCTAAGATGTCTCATCTCAGTGACAGGGTCTGGCTCACATGGCACGGCAGTTTGTCTGAATCCCGCTCTGAAGTATCCAGCCACCCTCAGAAGGAGACCCAGTGAGGACTGACGGTGCCTCTCTTCAGCACACGGCAACAGCCTGGTTGCTGTGGAGACCAAGATGCGAAGGCAGGTAGACGCCCACGTGACACAGACCGCAGGCAGTCCAGAAGCAGGTGCTGAGTTCAGAGAGGGAGCGGGAGGACTGGTGGGCAGGGTGGTGGTGATGATAAAGGCACATGAGCCCTGAAGTAGGAAAGGGACGAAACAGAGGCACGTACGGCTGACGCTCAGTGGGCTAGGCTGAATAATGAGTGTCAGCATTTCTCCTAAAGTGTAAGTTCCTAACAGAAGTGTAAGAAGGGGAGCCCTGGTGCTGACTACAGGAGAAGGAGCGAGGTGAAGGTGAGGCCAGAGAGACCAAGAGGTGTCTGGGAGTGAGTGAGGGAGTCCCCAGGAAGTGTGTGTGTGCAGCGGCCTGCCGCCTCCTGGTCCCCTTGCACTGCTGCTGCCTGAGCGGGTTCAGCTGTTGTGGCTCCTCGGCTCCTTCCAGTGTGGGAGTTACTGTGGTCCTGCTGCTGCTGCTGCTCCCTGTCGTCCAACCTGCAGTCACAGTCCTTGCCTGCCGATGTTCTTCACAGATCCCATTTGTTCTCGCCTGGCACGCTTTGCTTAAGATGCTTTCCCGGGTGCCGTGGCTATCTGGTGTGTACTTCCAGCTGCACACACCTGCACCTGCCCCTGACTTCAGGGTTTCCTGAGCCAGTACCCCAGTGCTCACCTGTGGACACAGCTAGGCAACAGGTGGTAAGACAACAGAAACTGCTGCCCTTGGTCTTGGAACATTTAGAATTATTCCTTGGATGCTGGAGGACACTGGTGAAGGTGACTTAGAGGGAGCAGGTATAACTGGGGAGAAGAGAGTGAGTTCCCTGTGTCCCTGGGTGAGAGCAGCTTTGCTCTTTGCCCAAAGCTGAGTGGCAGGTAACGTGCCTGGCCACAGGGAGGGTCTTCCTCCAAGCTGAATCAGCATGTGCAACTGCAAGGCCCCAGGGGCAGGCAAACCCTCAGCTCCTGCCCAGCACTGTGAGCAGGAGCGCTTCAGCTGCCCCAGCACCCTGGGCCACTATAGCCTACTGGGTTCCAGGATAACAGAGTCCTGTGTTTTTGCTGCAGCCACCTGCAGCCCCTGGTCCACTGGGGTAACCGCACGTGGGGACATCTCATCGCTGCCTGTTGTCCCTCTGTGCTGTTGTGATGGAGAAGTGAGCAGGCAGATGGAGCAAGCAGGCGGTGTGCTTTTAGCACAGGCCTGGCACAGCGACGTAGGCACTCCCTTAGGGACAGCTGCCCAGAAACTGCTGGGACCATGTGCTTGGGGGCGAGGCCCGGTGGAACATGAGCCTGGTGGCCAGGGGCTTTGCTTTCCTCTGCCTTTATGTACCTGCCAGTTTTCTTAGAAGTCACTAACCTGGGTGCTGCTGTGCAGGGGTTCGCACTCACAGTCAGGTGTTGCCACATGTGGGGGTGGCCCTCTCGCCCTGACCCTGCAGGTTGCATACTTGTCAGCTCACAGATGACGTTAGTCACAAATATTGTCTCTCCCTTCCATTCTGCCTTCTTGTTCTGGTGGATCCTGTGTCCCCACCTCCATGGCTCTGTGCCCACCCCTTTCTCTGCTGCTTGGAGCCCTGCCACCATCCCTCTTGCTCAGACTGCCCCGCACCTCCCTCACTTGTAGGAGATCATCCCTGGACTTCTGGCTTATGTGCGAGCTCACAGGCACGCAGCACACTGTGTCCGCGGGGGAACCCTGACTATGGTTTCAGCTAACCAAGACAGCCTGGTCTGAACACAGGTCATACAAGTGAGGGCAGTGGGTTGCATCTCAGTCTCTCTTCTCTATTCTTGGTGAGCGGTGCTGGGACATCTTTGTAAGCAACTCTTAGAAGTCAGGGGCGGTCTGTGCTACTCGTCAGCCACCGGTTATACGTGACTCACGACCTGCCTGCCAGCCATGAGTATTATATGTGATCTGTGACATGATTGGAGGGTCTAGAGAGAGACAGATGTGCCTTCTAGTCAAGATGCCACGTGCAAGGTTCAGTTCCCAGGGAGGGTGCTCTTCTGGCTTCCAGACAAGATGTTCGGGCTGTGTCCTCACTGGGCACTACTCTTCAGTCATTTAGGGGACAGCAAAGTCAAGAGGGCATGTTGAGTGGCCACCCACACTCAACGGCCTGTGCTCCGCTGTGAGAAGGACACGTCAAGGACACTAGAAACCACTCTCAAGGAGAAATCTGGGAGAAAAACATGTAAAATTTTGGAAATATCTTTGAACATCTACTATTACAACCATCAGATGAGGGATGGTGTGGAGTGGTGGAGGCAGACAGGGCACCCAGGGCTCCTGTTCCCCTGGGACCCTGGCAAACCACAGCCAGTGGCTCACAATAAATCCTCAATAAAAATCTCATTAATGAACAAATGAAGGGAAATCTGTTACGACCACGGTAACCTCACTTGCTTAGTGGGAGAACTGTTAATGGCTTTTATTTCTGAATATATCCATGTCTGTTTTCCTAGGCTTGGCAGGCCCCTTAGCACTCTTGTAGTTTTATGTGGGTTTAGCACATAATTGCTGTTGAATATTTGAAAAGCAAATAGTCATCTTGGATAAGAAAGGGTAGTCCTGAGACTCTTCATTTATGGCCTTATCCCTCTGTGTCCCCGTTCGATTTTCTGACTAGTTCTTTGGTTTCTAGCCATTATAATTTCAGTTCAAATCAGAACCTGAAAATAATAACTAAAATGATGTCTGTTTTGAGTCAGGGCTTTGAAAGCGTTATGAACATGCTGTTGCTGGACTTGGCCTTGTAAGTTGGGTCACACATTTTATTAACAGTCAGGAAGAGCGAGGAGAAAGCTCAAGATCGTTTGTCTTTCCAGGAACTGCCAGGTTGTGGGGTGCAAAGAAGAGGAGGGTGGTTGTGCTGGGGCAAGGTTTAGAGAGATGCCACATGGGAGCTGGGTCGGAGAAGGACCTGACCTGATGGGATTCTGATGAAAAGACAGTAATTCTAGAACTTTGCACCCCAAAAGAAACTTCTGCAATACAGCTACAGTACAATACAGCTGTGTCTGCTGGATATTTTGAAGTAAAGTCACCTTAAAAAGTGAGTTTCTTAGAGAAACAGGCCCGATTAGGGGGTGCAGCGGAAGGCACTTGCTCTTTGCGGCTGGTCCATCTGGATGCGTGTCTTACCACGCCACCTTGTACAGGGGGATCCTGGTCCTGGTCTTCATTTAATTTGTCGATTGCAAGCGATACCTGCCCGTGGTCATGAGTAGTCACAGGGAGACAGTGTGGGGAAGGCGCCTCCCCTGACCTGCCCATGGGGGTTCCACTCATTCTCCTCTCCTTCCTGGTGGGATCTGGGAAGTCCAAATGGCAGTGAGGCCAGGAAAGCCTTGTACACGGGGATGGGGCTAAGACGTACTGACCATCAGCATCCGACTGGCAGTTTCGCATCCCCTGTGGTCTGTGTCTCCACTTCCGTGTGCCGGCGGGACAAGTGGCCTTGGCAGCCTGTATTTTTACATTTTCTCAGCTGATGACACTGTGGTTTTCGTTGTGTGTTCTGGACTGCTGGTGCTGTGTGCCTGTGACGCAGATGTGCCAGAGTGAGAGGGGTATCTGCCCAGTGCCCAGCTGCAGGGGTGAGGAGGCTGAGCCTGCAGCTATGCCCCCCAGCTGTGCAACTGCATGACAAGCTGAGCTGTGCACTTGGGACTGAGAATTTAGACTTTTCTCCCCACCCCCTGGAATGGTGGGTGTTAAAATGCCTGTATCCCTGCTGTGTACACGATGGTGTGTAGAGTGCTCTGCCCCTCACAGTGTGCTGCTGGACTCTTGTTTGTTTTTAGGAGACAGTATATAACAAATGAACATATGGAGCGATAGGAAGGATGGATTGTGTGTGTATGTTTAGCAGAAAATGCCCCGATCCTTTGCAGAAGAGAATAAATGAACATTTTCAGAGAAAAGCACAGTACAGTTGACAAGGTTGTTTAGTCTTCAAATATATCTCCTTTGTAAGTGTTTGGAAATGTTTTATTAATTGTTGTTCTTACTTAAGGATTTATTTATTTTTATTTTCAAAGCAGAGTCACACAGAGAGAAGGAGGCACAGAACAAGAGATCATCCACCCACTGGTTCGCTCTCCACATGTCTTCAGTGACCAGAGCTGAGCCGGTGTGTGGCCAAGAGCCAGGAGCTTCTCCTAGGTCTCCCACTACATGCAGGGGCACAAGGCTTTGGGTCAGGCGCACTGCTTTCCAGGTCACAGGGAGAGAGCTGGATCAGAATGGAGTGGCCGGAACCAGAACCAGGACCCATGTAGGTTGCTGGCACCGCAGGCTGAGGCTTAGCTTATTATTTCATGGCACCAGATTATAATGATCACTTTTTAAAGTGATTACATTTCAAAAAAAATTTTAATTTTATGTACAGTTCCATTGGGTCTGAGATCCCCTCTGCCAAGTTCTCACCCCTCAATTGATTGTTCCCATATTTTTATAATATTATTATAGTCCTTCGTAAGGAGTTGTAATTCCATCAGTCTGTTATTTACGTGTGCCCTGACACTGCTGGTGTAGACAATGTCAGACAGTCCATCATCCCATTGTCTAGATCTTCCAACAGTTTCATTGGAAGTCCATCTGATTTGGAAGCAGGGATGCATGCTGCATTGTGTCCCCACTTTGGATATTACTCTCTATTCCTCCATCACTATACCGTCTTTTAAATGAGAAGAGGTCAAAGTCAACAACAGGTATGAAGTTAAAACAAAACAAAAAGGAGAAAAAAGTACAGTACCTTGGAGTCAGAACAACGTACCACTGAATAACCAATGCATGGGTGACGAAAAGAAAGCACAAAAGCCTCTTGGGTAAAATGATGCCACCGTTCAATCCATGAGCCAGCGATGGAGTCGACAAGAGAAAAAAGTATTTGGAAGAAATGAAAATGAAATAAAAAACATCAAAACACATGGGATGCAGCAAAAACAGTATGGAAAGGGTTACTGAACTTATAATTTGCATGATGGTTTTCTTATATTAGAGAGAACATATGATATTTGTGCTTTTGGGATTGACTTATTTCACTGAGCATAATGGTCTCAAGTTGGGACCATTTGGTTGCAAGTGGTATAATTTCATTATTTTTAATGACTGAGTAATATTCCATGGAGCAGATACAGCACAGTTTCTTTAACACTCCTCTTTGGACAGACATCTGAATAGTCTCCATGTCTTTGCTGTTGCAAATTGTGCTGCCTTAAATATAGGATTACAGGTCCCCTTCTCATATGCAGTTTTCATTTCCTTTGTGTATATTCCTAGGAGAGAGATAGCTGGGTCATATGGCAGGTTTATTTGCAGTTCTCCAAGCACTCTCCATACTGATTTCTATGGTAGTAGTACCAGCCTGCACTGCCACCAGCAGTGAAGGAGGGTACCTTTCTCCCCACATCCACGCCAGCAGATGTTGTTAGTAGAGTTCTGAATGTAGGCCAGTCTCATTGGGGTTAGGTAATACCTCATTGTAGTTTTCATTTGTATCTCCCTGATGGCTAGGGAGCCTGAGCATCTTATCTGTTAGCCATTTGAATCTGTTCTTTTGAAAAATGCCTGTTACTTTCCTTTGCCCATTTATATGATTTTTAAAATTACTTGTGTGAGGTTGAGTAACTCTTCATATGTACGTATAAAATAAATATTTTAAAGAAACTTTATTCATTTTTTCTCATCAATTAAAAAATATTTATTTATTTTTTATTGGAAAGGAAGATTTACAGAGAGAAGGAGAGACAGAGAGCAAGATCTTCCATTTGCTGGTTCACTCCCCAAGCGGCTGCCATGGCTGGAGCTGAGCCGATCCAAAGCCGGGAGCCAGGAGCCTCTTCCAGATCTTCCGCATGGGTGCAGGGTCCCAAAGCTTTGGGCCATCCTCCACTGCTTCCCAGGCCACAAGCAGGGAGCTGGATGGGAAGTGGAGCAGTTGGAACATGAACTGGCGCCCATGTGGGATTCCGGAGGTTGCTAGGTGAAGATTTAGCCACTGAGCCAGTCAGCAGATTTGTAGTACAAAATTGCTCACGATGTTCATAACATGTTGTACAGATAGAATATCTTCCATCTTAGGCTCTATCTAATTTATTTTTATCTTTCCCTTTTCAGAACTCATAGATTTGGTAAGGGTTTTTTTTTTATATTTTTTAGTTATTACTTTTTGATTTGCATAATCCTTCTAACTGCTTTCTGTTCTTCCTGTTATTGATTTTGTCCTGTATTTTTTTCTTTTTTAAAGATTTATTTTATTCCCGTTACAAAGTCAGATATACTGAGAGGAGGAGAGACAGAGAGAGGAAGTGGAGCCGCCGGGATTAGAACCAGTGGCCATATGGGATCAAGGCGAGGACCTTAGCCACTAGGCCACACTGCCGAGCCCCATTGTCCTGTATTTTTTGATTGTTCCTCCCACTTACGTTTATTTACGTGATCATTTCATAACTTTCTCTTTTTTCTATTGTTAGAGAAGGACGTATTCGGTGGATGGTGCTTTTGATTTCATTGCCAAGAACTTTTTGCTCAAGCCAAGGTCGGAAGACTTTACACGCTTTAATCTGGAATGTTTATTATTTGTTGCTCCTACATTTAGTTCTGTGAGCCATTTTGAGAGGAACAGGGTCTGATATGGGTCTATGTTCTTTTTGTTTCTTTTTCTTTTTTTCTTTAACATATTGTGATACAACTATCCCAGCATCAATTGTTTTTTTCTCTCCTCATTAATTATCTTGATACCCAAGTCAAAATTAAACCAATGATTACATAAAGGTTTATTTTTGGACTCAGTCCTAGACCATTGATTTATATGCCTATCCTGTGCCAATGCCACTGTCTTGATTAATGTGGCTTTGTGGTTGAGTTCTGAAACTGTAAAGTATAAGCCCTCCAACATTACTCTTTGTTAAGGTTGTTTGGTATATTTTAGGTTCTTTACATTCCCATATACATTTTAGGATCAGTTCAAATACCTGCTGGGAGTTCTGTAGGAATTGAGGCAAATTTATAGATCAGTTTGGAGAGAGAATCATTTTGACAGTGTTGAATTTCCCACATCTGAACACTGAATGTTTCGTTATCTGTTTAGTTCTACATTAATTTCTGTTAGCACTGTTTTATAGCTTTTAGCACATGATAGTTTTGCACACATATTTTTAAAAAATTAATTCCTGCCTGTTTTTTGATGTTATTATGAACAAAGTATTTTCCTAAAGTCCATTTTCATATAACTTTTTTGTGTATTGGTTTTATTCAGTTACTTCGGCAAGTTCACCTGTTTGTTCTGGTAGTGTTTGAGAGTATGTATGTGCTTGTCTACATGTGTGAGAGGTTCCTTGGGGATTTTCTGTGTCTAAGATCACGAGAGTTTGACTTGCTTATTTCTAGAATAGATGTCTAGCTTTTCTTTCTGTATCCTTTCCCGCTGCTCCTTTCCTGCTGTCCTTCCAGCTTGGCCTCAGCCTTCTTCCACACTCATTCCTCTCTTCCCTCCTGCTTCCGTGCTTGTCTTGTCTCGCTGCATTGGCCGGGATCATTGAATCCTGTGTTGAACAGAAGTTTCTGATCTGCCCAAACTTAGGACACATCTAGGCTGGCACTAATTAGTTCAATGTTAGCTGCTGGCTTTCCACAAATACTATCTGTCTGGCTAAAGAACTTTCCTTCTATTTCTATTTGGTTGAGTTTTTATCATGAATAAATGTTGGATTTTCTTAAGTGCTTTCCTGGATGTATTATGGTGATTATGTATTTTTATGCCTTTTTAAAAAATCATAGGTAGTTGATTTTCAGATATTAAACCAACTTTGCATTTTTAGTAAAATATCACTTGATTAAAATGTACACTTATCTTTGTATGTTTCTGGATTTAGCTTTCATTTTTAGGGAATTGTCACTTGATTAAAATGCACAATTGTCTGTGTAAGTTTCTGGATTTAGCTTGCTAACATGTGACTTAGGACTTTTGCTTCTATTACCATGAAGGAATTTTTTTTTAAACACCTTTATTTGCTTTAAAAACGTAAGACTTCTTGTACAATAAAGCATAAGCATGTTTCATCTACAAAGTCAAAATATCTTCCTCATGGAACACACAGGAAGAAAGAAAAAACACACACATGGCAAAGTAGTCACAGATTACCTCTAAAATAATTAAGACTTTTGGCCAGAAAAATTAATCTTCTGAAAACAAAAGTATAACAATAACAAAAAGCCATATTTCACACCTGGTACTAACAGTAAACATTCATAGTACAAAATTATCTGTTAAAATCAAATTCCTATATATTGAAAGTATTAATATCATCAAAATACCCATCATACTTAAATTTACAAGCTTATTGCAATCTCAAAATACCAAAGACATTTTTTTTCTCATATCTAGAACATTGTTTTTAACTATTTTTCGGATTGACATCATTTCATAACAGCCACATCAATCACAGCATGAATAACAACAGCAACAACGTCAACAACAAATTGTTGCACCTTGATTAATTAATGTGCCACTGAGTAGGCAGCACATGCTTAACTAAAAGGAAACACAGAAGTCTCTTAGGAACCATGTTGCCATTGCATACGCCATGGGCACTTGATGAACTCCACTAGAGAAAAGAAATTATTTGGAAGCAAACAAACCGACATAAAAACATCAAAACATCTGAGACACAGCCAAAACAGCCAACAGACGCTCAAAAAAACCAGTATAGATTGGACTATTGGAGTTACCCTTTCCATGTTGGCTTCCTTATATGAGAGAGAATATATGGTATTTATTCTTTTGTGATTGACTCATTTCGCTGAGCATAATGGTTTCTAGTTGGGACCACCTGGTCTTAAATAGAATAATATCGTTCTTCTTGACAGCTGAATAATATTCCATTGAGTAGATGTACCACAATTTTTTCAACCATTCTTCCTTAGATGCACATCTGGTTTGTTTCCATGTCATTGCTATTGTGGATTGTGCTGCTGTAAATATAGGATTACAGATTCCCTTCTCCTATGCAGATTTTACTTCTGTTGGGTATATTCCTAAGAGCGGGATTGCTGGGTCATATGGCAGGTTTATTTGCAATTTTCCAAGCACTCTCCATATGGATTTCCACAATGATTGTACTAGCCTACACTCCCACCAGCAGTGAAGGAGGGTACCTTTCTCCCCACATCCACGCCAGCATGTGTTATTTTTCGAATTCTGAATGTAGGCCAGTCTCACAGGAGTTAGATGGTACCTCAAGGTGGTTTTCATTTGTATTTCTCTGATGGCTAGAGAGCCTGAGCATCTTTTCATATGTTTGTTAGCCATTTGAATCTGTTCTTTTGAGAAATGTCTGTTCATTTCCTTTGCCCATTTTGCTACAGGGTTTGTTTTTTCACTCTCCCTGGGTTTCTGAAGCTCTTTGTAGATCCTAGATATTAGTCCCCTGTCACTTGTGTGGAATGCAAAAATTTTCTCCCATTCTGTTGGTTGCTTCTTCACTTTTTTAATTGTTTCCTTTGCTGTACAGAAACTTTTTAGTTTGATATAGTCCCATTTGTTCATTTTGGATTTGATCGCCGTTGCTTTAGGCGTCTTTTCTAAAAAGTCTTTCCCTGTTCCTATATCTTGGAGTGTGCTTCATATGTTTTCCTTTAGTAGTTTAATGGTTTCTGGGTGTGGGTTTAGGTCCTTGAGCCAATTAGAGCTGATTTTTGTATAGTACGACAGGTGCGGGTCCTGCTTCTTTATTCTGCAAGCTGCTATCCAGTTGTCCCAACAGCTTTTATTGAATAGACCAGGTTTTTTACCTGGATTGTTTTCTGTTTTCTTGTCAAAGATTAGTTGACTATACATGTGTGAATTCCCTTCTGGTGTTTCTATTCTGTTCCACTGATCTTCTTCTCTGTTTCTGTACCAGTACCAGACTGTTTTGATAACCACTGCTCTATAGTATGTCTTGAGGTCTGGAATTGTGATTCCTCCGGTTTGATTTCTATTTTTCAAGACAGCTTTAGCTATTCGTGGTCTTTTGTGATTCCAGATGAACTTCTGTATCATCTTTTCTATTTCTGAGAAGAATGTTGCTGGGATCTTGATTGGGATTGCGTTGAATCTATATATTGCTTTCGGTAATATGGCCATTTTGATAATGTTGGTCCTGCCAATCCAAGAACATGGTAAGGTTCTCCATTTTTCAAGGTCTTCTTCTATTTCTTTTTTAAATGATTTATAGTTTTCATCATAGAGGTCTTTCACATCTTTAGCTAACTTAATTCCTAGGTATTTAAGATTCCTTTCCTCTATTTTAAAGGGAACTGTACTTACAATTTCTTTCTCAGCGGTGGAATTATTTGTATACACTAGTGCCATTGATTTGTGTTCATTAATTTTGTATCCTGCCACTTTGCCAAAGTCTCTTATGAGTTCCAATAGTCTTTTGACTGAGTCTTTTGGTTCTCCTATGTAGAGAATCATGTCATCTGCGAATAGCGATAATTTCAATTCCTCATTTCCAATTTGTATTCCTTTAGTTGCTTTTTCTTGTCTAATAGCTCTGGCAAGGACTTCCAAAACTATATTGAAGAGTAGCGGTGAGAGTGGACATCCTTGTCTAGTTCCAGATTTTAGCGGGAAGGCTTCCAGTCTTTCCCCATTTAGTATGATACTGGCATTGGGTTTATCGTAAATTGCTTTGATTATGTTGTAGAATGTTCCTTCTATGCCTATCTTGTTTAGGGTTTTTAACATGAAGTGGTGTTGGATTTTATCAAATGCCTTCTCTGCATCTATTTAGAGGATCATATGGTTTTTATAAGTCAATTTGTTGATGTGATGTATCACATTTATTGTTTTGCGAATGTTGAACCATCCCTGCATGCCTGGGATGAATCCCACCTGGTCCAGGTGAATAATCTGCCTAATGTGTTGTTGGATCCTGTTGGCTAATATTTTATTGAAGATCTTTGCATCTATGTTCATCAAGGATATTGGTCTATAGTTCTCTTTTTCTGTTGTTTCTCTCTCTGGCTTTGGTATTAAAGTGATATTAGCTTCATAGAACGAGTTTGGAAGAATTGCCTCTTTTTCTATTGTTTGAAAAAGCTTGTGTAAGATTGGGGTTAGTTCCTCCTTGAACGTTTGGTAGAATTCAGCAGTGAAGCCATCTGGTCCCGGGCTTTTCTTGGTTGGGAGGGCTTTAATTGTTGATTCAATCTCAGTGCATGTTTAGATTGTTAATTGCTTCTTGATTCAATTTTGGTGGATTGTATATGTTCAAAAATCTGTCCATTTCCTCTAGGTTTTCTGATTTGTTCGCATATAGTTGCTTATAATAGTTCCTGATGATTCTTTGTATTTCTAAGGTATCTGTTGGTATCTCCATTCTCATTTCTAATACTATTGATGTGTATTTTCTCCCTCCTTTTTTTAATTAGTCGAGCTAGTGGGGAGTCTATTTTGTTGATTTTCTCAAAGAACCAACTCTTTGATTGATTAATCTTGTGTATAGTCCTCTTGGTCTCTATTTGGTTTATTTCCTGCCTTATTTTGATGATTTCTTTTTTTCTACTAGTCTTAGGATTGCTTTGTTGTTGTGTTTCTAGTTCCTTCAACTGTAAGATTAGCTGATTTACTTGGTGCTTTTCTTGTTTCTTGAGATAAGCATTAATTGAAATGAACTTTCCTCTCAGCACCACCTTGATTGTGTCCCATAAGTTCTGATAAATTGTGTTGACGCCTTCATTTGTTTCAAGCAATTTTTAAATTTCCCCTTTGATTTCCTCTCTAACCCATTGCTCATTTAGTAATATATTGTTCAGCCTCCATATGTTTGTAAGTCTTCCTTGGTGTTTCGAATTCTTGGTCTCAAGCTTCACTCCTTGGTGGTCTGAGAACGTGCATGGTATGATTTCCACTTTTTTAAATTTGCTAAGGCTTGTTTTATGGCCTATAATATGATCAATTCTGGAGAAAGTTCCATGTAGTGATGAAAAAAACGTGTATTCTCTGTCAGTAGGATGAAAAGTTCGATAGATGTCAACTAAGTCCATTTGCTGTAGAGTTTGAATGAGTTCTATTGTTTCTTTGCTGAGTTTCTGGTTTTTTGATCTGTCCATTTGTGTTAATGGTGTATTAAGGTCCCCCACTAGGATCGTATTGGAGTCTATTTCTCCCTTTAATCCCATTAATATTTGTTTCACGTAGCTAGATGCTTTGGCATTTGGAGCATAAACACTTATTATGCTGATCTCTTCTTGCTGGAGGTATCCTTTGATCATTATGTGGTATCCTTCTTTATCTCTTTTGATGCTCTTCACATCAAAGTCTATGTTATCTAATATAAGAATGGCTACTCCTGCTTGTCTTACCTTACCATTTGCTTGAAATATCTTTTTCCATCCTTTCACTTTCAATTTTTTCTGATCTTTGTTGGTAAGATGCGTCTCCTGTAAGCAGCAGATAGTTGGGTTTTGTTTTTTGATCCAATCCTCCAATTTATGGCGTTTGATTGATGAGTTTAAGCCGTTTACATTCAGCGTTATTATAGATAAGGGACAGTTTGGTCCTGTCATTTTGGCGATGTGTTGTTCTAAATTAGGTCTTGTGTTAGCATTTTAGTTGGATGTTCTCCACATTTGCCTTTGTTTCTGATGGTTGCTATTTTTTCTTTCATAGGAACTTCCTTGAATATCATTTGTAGGGCAGGTTTAGATGAGACAAAATCTTGAAGTTTTTCTTTATTGTGGAAGAATTTTATTTCATTTTCAAAGACAAAGGAGAGCTTTGCAGGGTAAATTATTCTGGGCTGAAAATTTTTCTCTTTTAGAATCTGGAATATGTCACTCCAGTCTCTTCTGGCCTGTAACGTTTCCTCTGAAAAGTCAGCTGTGAGTTTAATTGGGGTTCCCCTATATGACACTTGATTTTTTTCTTGTGCACATTTAAGGATTTTTTCTTTTTGTTGAACTGAAGAGAGCTTGATTATCATGTGTCATGATGAAGTTCGTTTTTGGTCAACTCTGTTGGGAGTTCTGTGGCCCTCCTGTATATTATTTTCTAATTCTTTGCTCAGCTTAGGGAAGTTTTCCTGTATTATTTCACTGAATATGCCTCTAATCCCAGCTTCTCTTTCTGCACCTTCTGGAACACCCATAACTCTTATGTTAGACATTTTAATCATATCTTTTAATTTTTGGATACTTTTTTTAGCTTGACCTAGCTCTGCTTCCAGCTTTTTGTTTGTTTCTTCGTGGTGGAAGGAATTATCTTCTAATTCTGAAATTCTTTCTTCTGCCTCATTCATTCTGTTTTTGAGACTCTGCACTGTATTTTTAATTTGCTCAACTGTGTTATTCATTTCTGATATATCAGCCTTAATTTGATGTATTACTGCTATTTCTTCTTTGAACTCTTGTTTGTACTTCTCATTGTTGACCAGCAGCTTTACAATGAGTTTTCTGAGTTCTTTGTCCCCCATTTTCTCAATGTCTTCCTCAGTTAACTCTGAGAATGGGTGAAGCTTTTGCTCCTTTGTTGGAGAGACTTCAGTAACATTCATAGTGTTTTTTTCTTGTCTTTTACCTTTTGTAATTGCCAGTCTGTTTGACGACATCTCTATGGTCTGTTACCTCAGGTGTATAAATTGACTTTAATGTTCAATCAGCACCCTGAGTTTAGGAAACACAGCTGTCCTGAATAATTGCTTTGTGGCACTGATTTTATAGGCAGCACTGAGCTTGTCGCCCCCTGCTAGCCAACACGTTTAAGTACCTCCTGAGGTCACCCTGGGCAGACTTGGTGGCCAGAAAGATCAGGGGGCTGTCGCAGTCAGCTCCAGGGACTACACAGACCCCCCCAGGCTGCAAGATTATTGCCGTGGGCTCAGCTCCGCGCAATTAACCAACAACACGCCCACTCTGGATCTCCACTTAGGGTTCACACCTGTTATCCTGCCACCCGCTATGGCTCCAGGTGGAGAACTGCAGTTGCTAGTTTTCAGTTCCAGGGACCACACCGACCCCGCAGGGAGCAGAGCCGGTGCTCCCCTCCACCCCTAGATCAGATCCGCATGAACAGTCAGAAAGCGGCCTGTGTGTTGTTCTGTCAACTTCGCTTTGCGCCTCTCCACACAAGGTGGCTCCCTGAGTCCCCGACTCCCTCTGCCTGCAGCTGGTCCCAAACACCCAGCTCAGATTGTCAGGTCCCGGACCACACTCGCCTTCCAGCTCCCCACACAGACCCAGGCTCTAACCTGGCGGTCACAACGCCCGTGTGGAGGCCACCGCCGGATGTCTGGCTGGCGCTGGAAACGGATCGCTGGAGCCCAGATCACCGGAGCCCGCGGTTCCGAAGGCTGGCGAGTCCCTGGTCGGCCACAAGGTCAGTCACGGGAGCTCTTCGTGCCAGGAAAGCGTCACTTCGCAGCTCCAGTGCGGTGCTTCCAGATTCTGGTAAGATGCCTGTGCTTTGGATTTTGACTGACTCCTTGTCTGGCTCGTCGGCCTGCTCCGAGTTCTCAACAACTTGGTCCAACTCCTCACTCAGCTCCATCAAGGAATTTGAGCTGTAGATTTCTTCTCTTATTATTTATTTATCTAGCTTTAGAATACTAACAGTAGTGGGAGTCTCCTTGCAGAACGCGAGTCTCACTGAAGGATCTGAGAAGAACTACTCCCTTGCGTCTCAGGCTTCCTGTTCCTTAGAAGTTCAGAGCAAAATGAGTCCAGTGAAATAAAACAAGTATCTGAGTTACTTATTTTGTACAAACAATTTACAGTTGTGAAATAACTAATACTCTGCTAAAAGTTTATGCCTTTACAAAAGAGAGAGATGAGAAGTGAATGCCACTTCCAAGACTGCATGTGTTACGTGTGATGCCCACCTGAGCTACGAGCTCTGAGACACTGGAGACCCAGGCAGAGCACGCCCAGCAGAGCTGGTCCCTGGGGGTCATGCAGGCCTTCTGGGCTGGACATGACTTTGGCAAGGTCAGTTCCATAATGTGCAAAGCCTGCATTTTCTTACCTGAAGGGACAGAGGCAGCATTTTCAATTGCTTACTTTTCTGGGATGCTTTGCAGCTGTAGTTTTCTTGGCCAAACACCAGATTCTGAAGTGGTTGATTGGGCTCTGTTGTGTGAGACAGGGAAATAAAGTAAGGAAGAAAACAGAGCAAAATACAGTGTCCGGTTGGAATGAGAGGCCTGGTCTTTGCTTTCTAGGACTTGGACCCTGCTCTTGCGTGGGTTCTGCAGCATTACACAAGAGTGAGGAGAATCCCGCCTCACTAAGTGATCATCCTTTCGGGAACTCAGAGTCATCCTTGTAGGATTTTAACCCATTTTCTTGATTATTTTGTTATGAAAACATTCAAGCTTCTGGAAAATTGAAAGCTTTTAAAATAGAAAACCGTAATATATGCTGCTGCAAAATTCTCGAATTATTTGCTTTGTCATTTTAGATTGTGATTCTTTATCTTTCATAGCCATCTTGTAAAGTCCAGTTTGATAATATTTTTAGCAATTCACCTTTAATGAATTTTTCTAAGCACTCAGATTTCTATAGCAACTACTGTCTTTTTGCATTCATCTATGAATTATTCATCCAGTTTAGCAAACGAGGACTTCTGTACCAACAAACCCTTACTGTGCAGGATCTGAGCACTGGAAGTTGGTGTATCCTACTTGGAGAGCTAGAGGCTGTACAGTGGGCTGCAGGCTACTCTGGGTTTGAAAGACACATGCTCACAAACAAATGGACCCTTTGCCACTTTTTCGCCAAGCCAGAGATATCTTTGCATTCATCCCTTTAGCAAATCTTGAAAACACCTGGCCTCTGTAGCCCACCTGGAAGATCTGCCTTACACCCACATGTCTGCTGCATATGCCCACCACGAGCAGACACCTGCTGGGTTCCTTGCACAGCAGTCACTCTTGAAAGTGGGACAGAAGGCTTCTAGTGGCAAAAATTTCAATACCCAGACCTACCTCCAGCGATAGAAATAACCTATTGGCAGATTTGTGCAATCGACTTTATCTGTAATGCACAAAGATTACCATGATCATTCAAGTTCACTTGCTCACTTTCAACAGTGCCTCCACTTCCAGTTTGGCCCTCTTCTCACAGCTTTTACATGCTTCCATGCCACCTGCTCAAACCCACACAGAGGGTGCTTCTAGAGAGTGTGTGACAATCAACACAACATTCTTCTTGGTTTGTCCCATCCTGGAGAACAGAGTCCTCATTATGTAGCATAGCAGGTGCAATTTTGAATCACCTGCCTCAAATGTTCAGCTCTAACCTGCCCTCTTTCAGCTACCTGCTCCTTCTTCCTGTGTGGCACAAGCAGGCTCATGCAAGCTGGCTCTCCCATTTACCATCCTCAGAGCCTTCTCTTCATTGCTCACATCTCAGGACCCTAGCACTGTCCCTTGGCTGAGATGACACCTCTTCCACCTTTGCTCTCAAAGCCTCTCATCCTCTTGGGCCTCACCTGTCCAGGCTGCCCGAGTTGCTGCTGGTCTTCGGCTGGCACTCTCTTTTCCCCTGGGTCCCTTCCTTGTATCTTGTACTTAGTTGTTACTCAGAATATGCTGGTTAATTTGAATAACGTCCGTTCGTTCAGAAGCTATCACATAGTATCCTAAATGGGTCATTTTGGACCAGTAGTGTAACAGCTCGTACCTTCAGGTATAGGTAAATTTGTATTTACGATAAATGTGCAGAAACACTGCTGACCAGTAACTGTCAGCTGGAGTTGTGTCTGACTCTCGTTTGCACAGTGAAGCTCAGCCATGCAGGCCTGGGCCGTAAAATCAGTGCCTCTAAGCTCTGCATCTGAATGGCACATTTGAAAAGGGAAGGTGGCAACAAAACTGGTGATGCAACTTGGAAGCTTCTGGGCTTTCATACCATTTGTGACATATGATTTGACGTGAGATGCGGTCTACATCTGTATTGTATAGATATAGAAGATACTATATTCATGGTCATATAAGGCACAGCATTGATGTGAGTGATTTCTTGGCTTGTGCTCTGAGATGATCAGAAGGGCAAGAAAACCACTTAGAAGTGTCTGTGTCAGAGATGGCCACCAACACCAGCATCTCCATGGCATCCTAACACTTCTCAGGGATTCTGTATCCTCCCAGAGCCTTGGAAAGACCTTGGACCCTGATGTTCCTCCCAGAGCCTTGGTGGGTGTGTGTGTCCCACTGCCAGGAAGTATTTTTACTAAATTGTGTAGTGGAACCAGAGTCGGAAATTCAAACACTTGTGTGAGAGAGAACTTCAGAAGTACTTGTCATTATGGCTGTTGGAGTTGCTGCTCATGATGAAACCCAGAACACGCTTTTCTGAATTGTCGCCAAAATGGTCACTCCTGGTGAGAAGGTGCCACCCTTGCTCCCTGCACTGCTGCCATGACTGTGTCACCGCACCCCGGCAGGAATGATGAATGCATGCACCTGAGACTTAGAGACCTGGCAGGGGCAGGCACAGTGGAGGAAAGTGGAGACGTTTGAGTTGCTGCAGTTTGGCTGGCTGGGGAGTTTGTTTAGCTGACCTCTATGGAACATTCTCAGACTGCACAGCAGGAACTATGGCAGAGCAGAACGGCTGGCTCCCCCAAGCAAGCAGTCTTACAGATGGATAGATGTGCTGTGTTCCTAAAACTGCCACAGGCAGAAGCCAGCTCCATTTCACATGGGAGCTCCGAGACCCACAGGAACAAATGCTTTTCTAGCAGGAGTGACTCAGTGACCTGTTGGCTGCGTCCTCCAAGGCTTCCACAATGGCCCCCATGGATGTGAAGTGGCCCTTGCCCCCACTGTGCTGTTTTCCTCCTGGGACTGTTGGTGGGTTCAGTCTGCTGGGTGGCAACCAAAGGTTGACTCTTGCCCAACCATCCCCTGACACTCAGGAACCCTGTCTCAGTGTTTATCCTCAGTGCCAAAAGCAGTGCCTCATGCCAAGAGGCATCTGAGTGACTTTCAGTGGACAATGGAAAAGCAAGGTGAGGGGTGCCTGCGCCTTCACTTGTTTCCTCTGGGAAGGGGGTGGGGCTGCCGGCGTGTGGTGACTCACTCCTCTTGTGTAGACCAGGCAGTGACCTCACAGCACCCATGCACTTCCACTCTCCCAGCGGCCCCAGAGGCCACCCACGGGAAACTTATTGGGATTCCTGACATGCAGCGAGCCCTTTATCTGTGCCAGAGGTGTGAGTGTGTGTGTGTTTCCAAAGTTTCACCTGCAGTGAGACTGGTGACAGATGGCCTCATAGTTTGATGGGAAACAACTGCACATGTTTAGTGTGACGCAGTGCAGCTGTGTCAGTTGGGGTTCTGTGGAGAAAGAGAACTCGTGGGAGCGGAGTGGTGTCTGACTGTGTGCAGAGATCTCAGCCTGATGGCAGACAGTAAGAGTTGCCTTGGCAAGGTTCAAGTGCACAACACACGTTACTGACAGTCTGCACAATGGCACTCTTGAAATTATTCCTTTCTACTGGAGATCACAGATCTGTTATCTTTGAACTGATGAACAAAAATTCTACCTAATGACAGTGTGCCATGTGCCTTTTTGAAGTAAGTGTCCACTACAAGATGGCAAAATCCCTGGAGTTTACACATGTATTACTAGGGGCTTGTTTTCAGCATGTTGCTAAACCTGGTAGACTGCTGGCTAGCCCACCCCTAACCTGGTGTTGCCGAAGGGAGGGCACAGGCTAACAAGGCTCCCAGGTGTGGTGTCTTCTGGCTGCCCCTGGGACTCCAGGATGCTCATCTTCCTGCTGACTGCTTTTGTTAGGGCATTGTCAAGGCAAACTCCCAGGAACACAGAAATTCTGACTTTTCTCCTGACCGCTCCCAAAAAGCCTCAATCATATTTGGATGGTAGACGCATACTGTGTAAGCATTGTTGGATTACAGAAGGGCCAAGCGCCTAACCCCCACTTCCAGAATCTGCAGTCAAATCACTTCCGAGTCTGTTCTTGGTGTGGATTTTCAATGACCATCTGAGAGGAGTGTGAGTCATCTTAATAATGGGAATTAATCATCAGTTCAGCCTGCTAGACAATATTGCAATCAAAACAACAGAGGTGGAAGTGTTCCGGGCAGAAAGAGCGTGGAACGCAGCTTAGCTGAGGCACACTGCAGCTGCACCCCGACTTCCGTCAGGAGGCATCTGCCGTGTTTAAAATGTTTGTGGCTGTGCAAAGCGCTTTTGTCACCAAGGCCTGTCAGCAGTGTAATTTCAGACTCAAACAAGGCACAGAATTGTCGTAATTACGGACATTTTGTGACCAGAACACTTCCAGTCAAAGGCTACAGTTGTAGTCATAGCTCTTTGAACCAATTGAGTTTGCTTTCTGTGTCAATTTCTGAAGAAAGTAATTGCTAATAATACAACATTATCAGGGTATCATCTCCTTTGATGATAACTTGATTGTCCCAGAAAAGTGAGTTATTAGAACAATTAGAGGCTGGCTACTGTTGCGCACAATCTAGACAAGCCTATGTTTTCTGCCCTGTTTTTTGGCACATTTGATGCCTTTGAAAATTTGCCTAGTTCCTTTTTCCCAATCTGTTTTAAATTGTGTGGGCGTCAAAAATTGCCCCTTTGTTCCTTTTGAAGGTTTGCAGCAACTTGCTTTCCGGAATGCCTGCGCAGTTTGGAACGCTGTGTTCTAAGGCCCCAGGTAGGGCTTGGTGGGAAAGCAGAGATGTGCCGCTGCTTGGTTGCCTCAGTGAATCTTCAGAGCAGCACTGGAATAGGTGTGCCCTTCCAAGTCACAAAAGAACCAAGGAAGGTCACACAAGGACAGAGGACCTGTGGGACACTCTGGTCCTCTGATTTCAATATCCAGGTTCTGTCTTCTAGAACATTCTTTTTTCCTTTTTCTCTGCAGTAACAATAAATCACTAAGCTGTCGATATTGCTGAGGTTGATGCTTGTACCACAGTGCTACAGATGAGGTGGGAGCATGGGTGACTGGGTGACCCCAGAGGGGCAGAGGCAGAAGGTGTGTGAGGACAGTCTGAGTGGATTCCACTGTCCCTTTGGCAGCAGTGCCAGGGGACCTCCAGGTGGCGATGTCTTTTAGGGGTTTGATGCCTGGGTCTGCAGCACAGGGAGGATTTGGGACTGCAGACGCAGATTTGGGAGACCTCTGGCATTCTGCATGAACTAATTGGTGACCCTAGGCTTTGGTGGCAGTGGAGAGAGAAGGTTTGGTGATTGGGGAAGGTAGTTAAGTCTCGGTTTCCTGGTTGTCATACCTGCCTTAGGTCATTGTGGTTATTAGACATGACTGCAAGGAACTGCGTGCGACACCTAGCATGGAAGACACGCACGACAGAGGCCAGAACACGAGGACAGCAGAGACAGGGGACAAGTGAGGGTAGAGAGAAAGAAGTAGAAAAGGAGGAGGAGGTCCAACAACAACAACAACAAAAACCAGCTTCTTACAACAACAGGGAAAGTTTAACTTAATTCTAAAGTTACATTTGTGACATCCTCCTACATAACTCTACGTGGGGATTTAGGTATTTAAAATTCAAAGTCATTTTCTTATTCCCTGTTAGATTTCAAATGAGCAAAACTGAAGAAATATTTTTGCATGAAGTTGTAACTTTTGAAAGTTCTGTGAGTTTTTGTGTATCAGCAATAACCCAGTGAGGACTCTGCAGGCAGGATCTGGAGATGACGATGGAGAACCTGCCAGCCGGATCCCAGGGAAAGCCTGAGCCCCCAGGCCAAGTGCCTAGTCTTGTATATTTGAAACATGTCGCATTACTGATGCTGTCTGCTCAGGTCTGCTTTTTATTGGATGGTATTCACTTATCTTTAATGCCCAGGGTAACCTTTCACCTAAAACATCTAATGAAGGCCAGGCAAATTTTATTTAATTAAAAACTAATGTGTGTGAAAAGGAATCTGAAAATTTATTCCTAGCTCAAATGTTTATTGCCTAAGATCTCCATAGGAGTTTAATGAGATTGAAATTTATTTCCACAATTAATGGTATGGTCAAGGGATGACTTACAGCTCCTGTGTGCACAGGTAACAAGTGATGACGTAAGCTCCTGTGTGCACAGGTAGCAAGTGATGACGTAAGCTCCTGTGTGCACAGGTAACAAGCGATGACGTAAGCTCCTGTGTGCACAGGTAGCAAGTGTGACTGGCAGGTGCAAATGGTCTGGAGATGTCATCCATCCAGCTGATTTTAAATCAATGGATTGCAGAATTCTTTTGTCAGGAACAAATTGATTATGATTCCTTAGGCTCCATTGTAAAATTATTCCTGTCATCCATGCATTAAAAATGCTCTTTCCACCATGTAGTTTTTACAGTGGCCATGTCTCTTTAAGCCTGTCAGAAGTCATCCTGCATTGAGAATAGCCTGTGGCTGAAAGGGCAGGGTGGGGTAGCGGGAGGGAGGGCAGGTACACTAAGAATAGAGGACTCTCGCACAGTGAAAGGAAAGGTTAAGCAGCGAGGAGGGTAGCGTGCTTTCCCTCTCCGACCTGGAAGAGAGTGGTAGGGAAAGAACCTGGCGTTGGACTGTAAAGGGATTAGTGTACCACTCCCCGCTGGAAAGGGTGTGGTCGGAACAGATGTCTGTCAGGTGATTTGACCTGAGCACACACCGGATGGTTAACATTTGGAGGTGCTCATCGGATGGCCAGAGTCCAGCCACGTCATGCGGAGAAATATTTATGCAGGAGAATGTTTGGGTGGGAGAATGCTCACTACAGGTGTCTCATGTGACTGAAAATGTGGAAGCCCCTTATCTGCCCCACAATATGAAAATTATTATGCAAACTACAGATGCTTCAGGGTGAGGGATTTTAGGGCACCAGAAAGTCACGTGTCAGGAAAGTGTGTGCATTTAATGCCAGTGAGGTGAGCAGAGCAGTGTCAGCAAGCACAGGCAGAGGGCTCTGTGAGAGGAAGGTCGGCTTGCAGCTACTCTGCGTAAGCACCTGCTTCATCAGGATGTGCAGCCTGACTAGGCTCGACTCCGGGTGGGCTGGGGTCTCCTGCTGTGCCGTGTCCAGCCTGGGGTGGCACTGGGCTGGAGGGTGCAAGACTTCGCTCCTTATTGCAGCCCCCCTTCATGGCTGGCGTGGGCCTCCGGGATAGTGAGAATTCTCTCATGACAGCTCTGTTTCCCCAGAGAGAGCTGCTTTACAAATCCTTCAGTTTCCATCACTAAGCACTGTTTACTCAGGTCTGTGTGCACTTGCCCAGAGAGCCAAGGCCACTCTGGATGTGGTGAAAATGTTACAGGTGGTCCCCGTCACCCAGCCTAGGTCTGGCACTTGAGCCCAGGTTTTCATGTCCAGGTGTGAACTGCTAGGCCACTCCGGATGTGATGAGAATCTTACAGGTAGTCCCCGTCACCTATCACTCAGGTCTGGCAGCTGGGGAGATTCACCTTCTTATTGTGGGATTTGTGGCTAATTTTCTGTGTAGTTTTGGGAATGCCATTTTCTGTCTTGTTTCTGAAGTTTCGGAGAGGTGATTTCTAAGGTGTCTTGTATTGCTTCTAGAAATTTAAGTTCATGTCAAGAAGACTAGATGAAGCGTATAACAGCTCTGCTTCTATTGAGAGAGAATTGAAAGCTGATGTTTACCCCAGGAACAGGTGTCAGCTTGTGCATGGGCAGCAGTGGGCGTTGGACACTTGGTTTCTGTTTTCAATATCGTCATTGACCTTCCGACTGACTGGTGGGAAATCAAATCTCGTCTATACGTCAGCTCTCTTGTGGAGCTAAGAGCAATTTTTCTTCTTGCCTCAAGAGGTTGTGATGGGAGACTGCACCCAAAGAATGACCGTCTACAGAAGAGTTGAGGCTTATGTTGACTATTAGTACACTGTACTACTGTTCATGAAGAGGGTCTGGGAAAGTTACAGACACAGGCGTGAATCAGTAATCACTGCCCATCTAGAAATGAGTTGGTCTCATGTCCGTTTTCCACGATGGCTCTAAGCCCTGGTGTGCACCTCACTACTGCATCCGCTACTCTGAGCTCATAACTGTGCATGAAAATAAACATTCGGGGAGGGGGTGCTTGGAAGTGAACGAGGTTGCAAAGGCTGCCAACAAGTTGTTTTATTTGCAACTCTACTCATTCTGTAAGCTGGCAACGTTTGAGACAGAAGATATTAAGATCAAATCATGTTGCCTGCTTGTTAAAAAAGATTTTTAAAATTAGCAGTTGAGGGCCCAGTGTGGTAGTCTAGTGGCTGGATCCCACATGAGCGCAAGGTTGTATCCCAGCTGCTCCACTTCCCATCCAGCTCCCTGCTTCTGGCCTGGGAAAGCAGTCGAGGGTGGCTCAAAGCCTTGGGACCCTGCAGTGTGGGAGACTCAGAGGAAGATCCTGGCTCCTGGTTTCGGATTGGCTCAGCAGCAGCCATTGAGGCTGCTTGGGGAGTGAACCAGAGGATGGAAGATTTTTTTTCTCTGTATCTTGTTTTCTCTGTATATCTGTCTTTCCAATAAAAATAAACAAATCTTAAAAAAATTAACAGTTGAAAAAAATCAATGAATAAAAATTCATAATAATATTAATATTAAATGAAAATTAGTCAATGAATTTATCTCTCTGCCCAACTAATAATATATGCTTTTGTTTCAAGGAGATTGGTTAAAAAAGAAAAAAGAAGCATTGTACTGATACCAAGTTTTGGCCAGTCTGAGGAGTATGAGAACAATTTACACACTGGTGGGGGCATCTGGATTGGTGGATCCAAATTCTAAACAATTTGCATGGAAGAGCTGCGTGTCTTTTTATTCCACAACCCAAATGCAGGGAAGCAGAGAGGAACCTGTGCTTGTGTATCCAGAGGCAGGTGAGTCTGTGGCTCGAGCAGCTGCAGCTCGCACAGAGCTTAGCAAACAGCCCAGCAATGGCAGAGGACAAATGGATTATGGTGGATACAGAGGGCTGTGGGAAGGCGTGCTGTTCAGAGACGAATCCCGCACTCTCCCAGGACTGTTGCATCTGTTTGCGGAGGCTCCTCCAGCAGGTGGCCACCAGCCAGGTGCTGCTTCGCAGCTCTGAGGTGGTGGGGGAGAATGCCCTGCAGGTTTCTCTCCCAGCTTCTGATGGCTGCTTGGAATTTTTGGCCTTGGTTTTCAGATGTGTCACCCTGGTCTCCCCATTGTCTTCCTCTGGCCTCTCCTGTGTGTTTAGCTCTAAATGTCTCTCTCCCATAAGCACAACAGTTGTAGTAGGCTGGCGCCCCCTTGCCTCCTATGTGATCTCAGCTTTACTTAAGTAATTGCATCTGCAGGGACCTTATTTCCCAATCGGGTCGCCCTCTGAGGTACTGAGGGGTAAGGACTTCAACATATGCGTTAGAGCAGACACAACCATCATTCTCAATACTTCACACTGAGGCTCTTGTTGGTACTGACTTCCACTTTTCTTTTTCCATCAAAATGTATGTATGTGCAGAAGTCAGCATGCCCAGGAAGGTGTCCTCGGCCACGGGAGCTTCCCAGCCAGACCTGTGGCCTCCTGAATGCTGGATCTCTGGTGGACGCACGGAAGAGCCCATCAATAGACAGCAAGTCATAAGGGGAGCATGTCAGACGATGTTCTCAACACAGGGTCACTGCTCGGAATGGTTTATATATGTTATTGTAGGGAGTTGTTTCACTAAATCACTGAGTTCACCTTCCTGTGGTAGTTAAACCATTTTCATCGCATCATTGCCCAGCTTTCCATAAACAGCCTCTTCTGGTAGAGCATTTATCAGTTATGTGCTTTCTTCATTGCTTCTGGACACAGCAAGGGTTTCAAGCAGAGTAAGGAAATGATACAGCCCATAGATCTTCCCAAATTCTCCTCACAGGCCATTATTTGCAGCTACAGTGAAGAGCAAACCCAGAGAGGAAGGCTTGCTAAGCCCAGGAGTCCCTGGTGTCACAGCCCAGCAGGTGTGTGGGCTCCAGCAGGTGTGTGTCAGCAGCCTGGAGAACGGGCTGCTACAGGGAGACATTAGAGGAAAAGGGACAGGAGTTATCAGGAATGGTTAAACTCACCCTAAAATTAGACATATGTCCATCATACCCCCTATTAATCCAAGCAGATAAAATACATTCTCACAATTTCATGGGTGCTAATAGTAGCTGCGTGTCTGGCTCATGAATGATGTCATGCAGGTGCATACACAGAGCTGGGAAGGCTGCATCCATCTGACGTGTTCACTGCTCGCGCCATGCGGATGCTCCTCCTGCAGGAGGCCCATGCTGAACACAAGTTCTGTACAGTGCAATGAGTATTCCCCACTACCAACAGCACTTAGGGGTACAAACCTCAGGCCACAGAACTATTTTTATTTTAAAAAGGGGTCGTTAAAAGGTAGTTTTGATACTGTTCTAAAGGCAGAGCAGGTGTGCTCTGTGAGCAAGGTTTAGAGACAGACACGTGTCCCTGGGCTGTGTGTGTTATGGGGATCCCATCCTCAGTGAAAGAAGGGACTGGAATGAGTCCCAGCGGTGAGGCCAGGCCCTCTGTCTTGGTTTCTGTGGCAACCCCTCTCCCTGACAGCCCTTGTCCTGTGCTGCTGTAGCGCCTTCGCAAAGCCCCAAGCTGCCGCTGTGCGCTCGCTCTGCTGCATGTCAGCGCTTGCTTGTCTCTCTCGCCCTGCATGTTCCAGGTCAGGTGCATCACAAATAATCGATTTCAGGTGCCTACTGAGGCCTGGAGATGCCATCCACTTGCTCTGCTTGCTGTTCAGGTTAAATGCCACAGAAGAGGCCAGAGATTGCTCACAACAGCAAAGTCGGAAGGAAGGATCAGGAAGGAAGGAGCAAGCGGCCCAGCGTTCCTGTGGGATGAACTGCTTGTCCTTGGGAGGGGAGGAAGCCTGCAGGGTGGTGAAGAGAGCAGGGACAAACGAGCCTTCCTGTCCCCGCTTTTGTGACCCTAGTCCCACCACTGCAGGAAACAATGGCAAAGGGGTAGGAAAACATGACTTTAGCCAAAACATGACACAGACGAGGCACCCTGGAAGCAGAGTGGCTTCTGACCACTCCCACTGCACGGGAGACTACCCCTTAGGGGGCGCCGCACTGTGTGGGTGGCTGCAGGCGTAGGGTACAGGGGGCTGGAGGTTGTGCCCGCCTCGCACACTGGTCTCCGTGTGGCATGAATACATCTGAACGCCTGTGCCCGCCCTGGGTGGGGGAGTCTGAGGGACATGGCTTGTGGCTGGTGCTGGAATCTGCATACTGGAGGTGCTGCTGCAGCACAGAGGGGTCACACTGGCATCCTCTCAGGGACTGTGCACTGGTAGACCCCAAGTTGCCAGCTTCATAAGGTAGCACCATGTCCAGGGACAGGTGGGGTAAGGCCAGTGAATGCTTGGAGGAGCTGGGATTCTGTCTTCCAGGCTCCAGACATCCCTGGGAGAGTCACCAGGGAAAGGAGGAGGATGGAGGAAATTTGAAAGCTGAGAGTTTTCACCTAAAACCTGGATGAGGCGACAGCAGGTGCATTATATAAGCAAGGTGGAGCCATCACCAGTGGCTCTCACACAGCAGAAGGTGAACGCAGCAGGTTTCTGCCTGGGCATCTCCTGGCGCTGTCGTCTCAGGGATCCAAGCTCCTCCCTGCTTCCCAGAGACCCCAGCTTCCTGTTGCAGAGGAGGAGAGGCCTGGAATGATGTGTTTCTCCCACTTCCTTGGCAAGTGCTTTCCTGAGACACAGGACTGTGGGGATTTGGGGTGGGGAGCTTTCTCCGTCCCAGTGCGCCTACCCTGAAATCAGAGCGTTGCTCCTAATTTTATTCCTTGCCACACAAGAGTTCCAAACAAGGGTCAGGTCCTACTTTGGCCAGAAAGAAATAGGTCAACAGGTAAATTTTCACTTCCAATTCCTGGATGGTAAGTCTTATCTCAGTATCAAAAAAATTATAAGTTCTGGAAATATAAATCAGGGACATGTCAGCTTGGACCTGTGGGCTGTCTTGGGCTTCTTTTCTAAGCTGCCAAGTTGGATAGTGCACAAGTGGTGACTGATTTAACCCAAAGCTGCCTGGAGGAAGCCAGTCCATGCTGCTCCTCTGCGGGAATACACCTCTGACCCGAGCTTGGTCGGTCTCTGCTCTCAGCTCCTGCATAGCTGAGTTCTCTTGGCTCTAACCTGGGGAGCAAGCTTTGCAACCTGTGACTTGGCGATTGTATTGTGACCAGCACACTTTAAAGAACTCTCAGACAGCACCCCTGTGGCTTTGGTAAAAATCGAATGTGTGCGCAGTTGTGTGTTTGGGCGTGCGGTGCCCAGTCAGCTGTGTGCGTGTAGCAGGATAAAGTGTTTCTTATCATGGATTATGATTTCTAAAGATGAAGTGTGCTTCTTATTATGGGCTGTGATTTCTAAGGATGGAAGCTGTTGACTACGGCTCCGGAGGCAGAGATGGACCAAACGTCTCTAGTTTGTCCTGGATTTAATAACTGGTCTCTCAGCTTGGTATATGCAGGAGACCAGGAGACAGTGCCTTTGTTCAATGATGGAACGTTCTTGTTTGGAAGATCGCATGTGTTCTCATCAATAGGAATTAATCCTTTTTGGGTTGTGATTATGAACATTCCTCAGTGGTGAAGATGGGAAAAAAAGTTGTGGGAAAAAACAGGGAAGCACATCTTTTGTTTGGAGCCGAAGGAGAAAACTGATGTTTTCAACATATGCAGTGTAGAAAGCCATTGTAGTTTAAAGCGAATCACACTATGATTTAATCATTGCTAATCCAGACAGAATTACGTCTGGAAAGGCTGCTGACTCTGTTTAGTTCAGGATTTACTGTTTTTTTTATTATCCTTGGAGAGCAGGAAGTCTGAATAAATTACCTCTTGTCTCAAGGCGTATGCTTTCTAACTTGTGTTGGTTCTTTTAATTGCTCACGGGAGAACGGGAATACGCTGCTGTGTGTTTCATGTCGTTTGGAGCACATGTTTTACTCCCAGCACTGGAGTGCTGTGTGAGAGCTCACTGTCTCTGAATGATGAAGTCTGGGTGGGTGCCACACTCGCTTCCATGGTGGGGAGCTACCACATGGAGTTTACATCCCAGTGCGTGACTGCATGGTCAGTAAATACTGTACTCACACACTCGAAATAAACTCAAGCTGCTGGAAGTGTTGGTTACATTTCCTTGAAGAACAGTGCAAATGGAGTTGTCTGTAAGCAGGGACAAAACTCCATGGAGTGAGCCTGTGGGGTTGCTGAGCAGTGAGCGGAGGATACAGCCCCACATGAGCTTCTTCTGCACACCGGGAATGTTTTGGCAGCCGTAGGGCCCTTTCTGGCTAAATTCCAAATCGATCCATCCACTAGGCAGCGTCTTCCTTGGTGCTCACTGGCAGTGACATCTGTGTGAGTTCACGTAAATGCCTTCGCAGGCAACAGGCAGAGGGCCCACTGAGAGGAGAGAGCCGGAGAGTGACAGCCACGGATCACCGTGCAAGCATACCCACTGGGGAGTACGGCGGGCGGGGTGCTAGGTGCACATGACCGTGTTCACAATGCTGTGGTCAAGAGGAGGGTGGGCATGGTTCATGGTGATGCGGTCAGCCTCACCCTCCGCCAGACTGTGATCTGTAGGTGAGAGACGGATGAGCATCTGCTGGGGCTGTCTGTCTCATCTGACCAGGTGACCTTCTGTGTCCTGGTGCCACAGCAGGTCTGCAGAGGCAGGGACTGGGCACCTGGAGGGGGGATTCCACCCCCGCCACCACCTGGAGACACTGTCATGATCCTTCCGCTCCTGTTGGCTTCATCATCTGGAGCTGTCCATCGGTGTGCGACAGCGAGCTTGCACTGAACCTGTTTCTGGGTCTTGAGTCTCAGCACGGACTTAGTCCCGGCTGCTGAATCAGTACCATCAAAGGAATCGACACTCGGCTCTCAGAACAAGGGCAGGACTTGGGCGTGGCGAGGGAAGGGTCTTCCCCTCAGCGGCGGCTTCGAGAAGGAGGGGATGGCACAGGAGGCCACCTCCTCCATCAGCTGCCTTCTTGCTGGATCTCATGGCAAGTCTCCCTCCCCTGCTTTTTTTGTTTTAAAGATTTATTTATTTATTTATTATTGTAAAATCAGATACACAGAGAGGAGGAGAGACAGAGAAAGATCTTCTGTCTGATGATTCACTCCCCAGGCGACCACAATGACCAGAGCTGCGCCGATCCAAAGGCAGGAGCCAGGAACTTCTTCTGGGTCTCCCACACAGGGGCAGGGTCCCAAGGCTTTGGGCTGTCTGTGACTGCTTTCCCAGGCCACAAGCAGAGGCCTGGATGAGAAGCGGGACTGCCGGGGTTAGAACTGGCGCCCATATGGGATCCTGGTGTGTGCTAAGCAAGGACTTCAGCCACTAGGCTACTGTGTTGGGCCTGCAATTCCTGTTTTCATCTTAGAAAAGCTATTCCTGGCTTGACCGATTTCGTATTGTGTTTTATTCTTTGATAATTTACTGTGGCCAGAGCCCACAATAGGTCTTCTGTACTCCAACCAAGTTTTGAGGTAATGTTTTGAATGGAAACTTCTTAATGCCCCTGTAAAGAATGATTATTTTTTCCAGCCCCATGGGACTTCCTTCAAGGAAACTGAGCAGACTGGAGGAGCTCAGAGGTGTGAGGGACTGGATCCGAAGCGAAGGGCTGTGAAGTCCACATCCGAAAGCTCTCTGAGGTTCAGTGAGTAGGAGAAAGCCTGCCATGAAGTGCTGGGTGAGCGGCCTTGACTCTCCATCCTGTAAGGGGTCTGTGTGGAGGCAGTTGCGGCAGCTCGGCGACGCTGAGCTGGTCGCATCTGCAGGTGCAGACCACCATCGCAGCCCTCGGACAGATGTCCAGCATGCCCAGCAGTCAGTGATTGTGGGTTTCTAGATGGTGATTTCCAGACCTTGTCCATGTGGGCCCTGAGCCCTGCTGCTGTGTGTGTGTCAGTCAGCACTCTAAGGCAAGGTGGGATCACTCGGGCCACATTCCTTATGATTCGCTGAGCACGAGGGCTCTGTGACCAGTGGGGGTGAGAGACGGGGACCCTGAGCGAGCTTCACAGGCTGGGACAGGTTTATGAATTTCTTGATCTGCTTGCTCGCACTTCCTGTCGAGTGACAATTCCAGCTATGTTCTGAGACAGCCAGATAACTGGGGCAATGTCTTATTTTTGGAAATGTTATTTTTTCCCCCTAAAAGGGTAACAGAGTTTAGCGACTTTTTTTTTTTATTCCTAGAGAACTTTGTCAGTTTGGTGATGGCTTG
Organism: Ochotona princeps; assembly: GCF_030435755.1. NCBI lineage: Eukaryota > Metazoa > Chordata > Mammalia > Lagomorpha > Ochotonidae > Ochotona > Ochotona princeps. Next base: position 3,302,806 of record NC_080849.1, read on the forward strand.
ACAGGGGAAAACTTTTGATGCAGACTGTCACTGGATTCAGGGGTTGGAAGGGATCTCCGAATCGCCCACATTTCAACTGCCGGCTTCTTTCTGATGACTAAGTGCAAGGCAGTTAGTGTGTGCTGGTCACACTGCAGGTTTTGTCTGCTGCCATGGGGCCACCGGGTGCTTGCTGCTTCAATTCCCAGGCTGTACACAGGACAGAACTCCCAGGACAGTTCTCCAGGAGGACTTAGACCCTTCCTGTCCACCCTGGTTCCTCCTCATGGCTCTCGGTGGTGGGAATGAAGCATTGGAGAGTGTGAGGGGCTGTACAGTGTAATCTGGGCTTTGCGTAGACTTCGGAGCAGAATGGTGTCCAGCGTGCCAGCCCAGGTACTCAATTCCCCAGGAGAGCCAGTCGCAGGGACGCTACTTCCTTGGCCCCACCTGCAGTGAGTGGGGCTCTCCTGAGCCTGGCACCAGCAGCAGTGAGCCCAGCATTCTTGTCCCTTGCTGCCTGTGTGGGTGTTGAGGTTCCCTGGACCCAGGGGTGTTGGTGACTGCATGCAGACCTGCTTCATGTCTAGCTCTCTTCCACTGTTTCCTCCTGCCAAACAGGTGGCTGTCGGCCCTTAGGCTCGGTCTTAGGACCTCCAGGGACCCCAGGCGTCCCATGACAGCACCTGTATGTACCCAAGCCTTGGATGTTTCCAGACACTTGCTGGGTAAAGCCCTGCAGTGTTTGCCATGTGTCCTCTGAGGACCTGTCATTGCAAAAGCCCTGAAGAGCCAGCTTCTTGTTTAGCTATTAAAAAACATTTCTAACAATAATTATACACAATTGATGCATAGCATGACATTTCATTTTATTGTGTGTGCCCGTAGAAGCATTTTAAAAAAAAGCTTCAGCATTTTTTCCTGCATTCACTTCATATGTAGATATTATGTATGTGCAAATGTACAGTATTTTTCTGGAAAAGAGGGATATTAGTATGAGTTGCATGGCAAGGAGGTTATGTTGTCATTTCATGGCATAACTTAGTGGAAACATTATTTGTCATTATCTCTAAGCCATGGGATTTTTGTGGGCTCCCATCCATCCCTCCTGTCCTCAAGGCACTTCCTGCACAGTGCTACCCTGTGTCAGGCCTTGCGTCAGGTGGAGTGGATTTTTGGGTGGAGGAGTTGGGTTTTCCCCCAAATCGGGGAACCAGGAGTTCTCCTGACCTGCCTCCTCCTTGTCTCCAGTCAGTGTGTGACTGGCAGGTGTGTTGCCTACTCCTGTTGTCAAGCACAGGTGCAGCTGTATGCTCCCCGTCTTCCTGGGGACCCCAGCGTGACAACTGCTGGGAGGTAAAGCTGGCAAGGGAGGCAGCCAGGGGCTTGGTCCCCTCTACCAGCAGACCCCTGAGTACCTCCCGCTCAGTCTGATGCCTGCCCTCGCCCTGGAGTGGAAGGGGGCACAGCCCGATGTGTAATGGCCATTGGAGTCAGAACCCATGGTGCCTTGCTGTGATGAGGCTAGTCCCTGAACCCCACAGTGAGTGCTGCATGCAAAGCCTTGACCCTGAAGCCTTGCTGAGTGCCCGGGAGAACATGGCTGCCGAGAGACTTAAGCTTGTAAAATGTTAGATAACTTCCTGCTTCCGGATTTAGAGTTCACTTCAGATACTTCTGGCCGGAATTCAAATGCATGAATCAGGATGTCTAGCTTTAGGTCTTGGCATGCGTTTCTTTATCATCTCAAGCATTTTTTTTTCCCCAAAGTTTCCTTTTCTTCTTCCAGAATTTAAATATAAATTGGTTTCTTTAAAGATTCGATGTGTTTTATGTGCTGTGAGAGCACACGGAAAAGGGAAGGTGTTTGTGTCTGTGGGGCCTTTGACTCGTTTGATCCCACTGGTGTGCAGTATTCATCAAGAATCCACATTGGCTGCATTAGTAAGACAGATTTTCTGTCTCCAGGAAGTTACCTACTAGAACAGGTAGCAAATAAATACATGAATATGATCGTTTCTGAAAATGGTAAGTAGGAGCTAGTCTGAGAACTTACTAGCAAACAGTAGACCCTGGAGCTCCGGCCAACTTAGACAGTGCAGTTTTGGAAACTTGTGAGGTTTCTCAGGAATCAGCAGGAGTCGCTCGGGAGCAGGAGAGCCATTTCTTCAGGGGCACCCCGGTGTGCCCTCTGTCCCACACATGGCAGAGGCTGGGAACCAGGTCTGATTACTCTTCAGCCTGTTCAGCCCCATGGTCCTCAGCCCTGCATCTGGGAGCTGACCCTTGAGAGTTGAGGTCCTGGAAGGCAAATGGACTCTGCCTCTGGCACCTGTTGATGTTCTCCAGATGCGTGGGGAAAGCCCACTTTCTTCCTCAGGGTCTCCAGCCTTCAGAGACTGTTTGGAACCTGGACTGTTAGGGATCGCAAGGAATGGTTGGAGTCGCTGGCCAAGGCTTAATGGGCTGTGGAGGGTCACTCTGGGTGGGCAGCTTCTAAGCTGAGTTGTAAGTGACAGAGAGAGGAGACAGGTGAGCTTGCAAAGGAATGTTCTGTCTGAAATGTCCAGATAGCGGCCAATACAAGAGTTGGTGCAGAGAAGGCAAATGTTGCCAACCTGCAGTAACACTAAATAACGAGGCACACTCTCGAGGGTCTGGAAAAATAGGAACCACCACCGCAACCGGAACAGGAAGGAACGAACGTTTATTGCAGAAAGTGGGCTGCTTATATACAGCTCTCCACCAATCACTTCTCCCCGTGGGTCCACCTGATAGGCCAGTAGCAATGACATAATCACAGCGAGGGCATCAGCCTATCATCGTGACTTCCTGTTTGCCTACTGGTGGGAGCAACCCCGCCTCTTGGCCCTCGGCCAGCTGCCATCTTGCGATGGTGTATCATGCGTGGGGTCGGCTCTGGCCCACCGCTCCCCACAGGTAAAGTTGGCAGGAGTGCTAATGAAGGAGGAGGCAGTGCTCAGGGCTGTGTTGAGCAGCTAGGTGGTGTCATGCTATGGAGGGTCTTGCAAATGCAAGTAAGAGGTTTCAGTTAAGCCCATGTATGGAGGGAACCATTAGAGGGTTTAACAGGATCCTTACGCTGTTGCCCCATCCAAGGAAGAGTTGATGGCTGCTTGGAGCAGGCGTGGCAGGAGGGAGGCGGGAGGGTGGGGACAGGTAGTTCAGTTCTAGCCACTCGGAGTTTGAGTAATTGCTGCTTGCTCCAGCAGAAATGTCGGGTGCAGATGGAAATAAGCATGTGCATGTCAGGGAGGAGCTTGGTGATTCAGACTGGAGGCTCCCCGTGGTGCACATGGTATTTAAAGCTCCGAAACGAAATGGGATGATGTCACCAGGAAGAGAGTTTGGGTAGAGAAGAAGGAGGGACGCTTCTGGAAGCAGAGGACAGGGAGCTGGTGAGGGAGGAGGCCAGTGGGTGGGGTCCCGCTGTGCCAGCAGCATCAGCACTGCTTTTTTTTTTTTTTTAAAGATTTTATTCATTTTATTACAGCCAGATATACAGAGAGGAGGAGAGACAGAGAGGAAGATCTTCCGTCCGATGATTCACTCCCCAAGTGAGCCGCAACGGGCTGGTGCGCACCGATCCGAAGCCGGGAACCTGGAACCTCTTCCGGGTCTCTCACGCGGGTGCAGTGTCCCAATGCATTGGGCCGTCCTCCACTGCTTTCCCAGGCCACAAGCAGGGAGCTGGATGGGAAGTGGAGCTGCCGGGATTAGAACCGGCGCCCATATGGGATCCCGGGGCGTACAAGGCAAGGACTTTAGCCGCTAGGCCACCGCACCGCCAGGGCCCAGCACTGCTTTCAACCAAGGACTTGGGTTGGGTTCACATGAGCATTGTTCCTAACAGGCAGTGCGGAGTGCCTTGGTATATTTTACATCACAGTTATTTTGCCTTCTTCATACTGCTATTGCTTTGGCTTTTGATAAGGGATTTGAGACAACTTGGTGGAAAGCAAGACTTCAGACAACCCAGGAAAATAGAAAACTAAGGTGAAATGAGAAGCAGAGGAAGCTGGCGGTCACCATGTTGATGTGCTGGTTACCAGGACTCTGCCAGCAGCCAGCAGGAAAGGGAGCAGGTGAGGTGACACAGCCGACTTCTGGAGGAGGAGTGGTCAAGGTGAGGCAGACGAAGCACCTGCTGCAACAGAAGCTAAGCCTGGGGTTCATCTGAGCATCACCACATAAAACATGATAAACGCATGTCACAGAGAACGGTCCCCACAGTTGTTTCATTCGTACAGAAAACAACAGAGGTGGTTCCTGTTGTCATTTCGTTCTATAGGTGAGGAAACTGAGGCTAGCTGAGGTGGACTTGAGCTTGATTCACTGTGTGAATGCCTGAATGACACCCTGCGGCTGCCACTCTGTCCTGCCAGTGCGGAGTGCCGTTCAACTGTGGACTGGCTCTCACCAAGTTGTACGGAGTGCCGTTCAACTATGGACTGGCTCTCACCAAGTGTACGTAGTGCCGTTCAACTACGGACTGGCTCTCACCAAGTGTACGGAGTGCCGTTCAACTATGGACTGGCTCTCACCAAGTTGTAGGGTTTCCCTCATGGCTGTCCCCACAATTAAAATCAGTCTGTCTGTCTTTCTTTCTTTCTTTCTTTCTTTCTTTCTTTCTTTCTTTCTTTCTTTCTTTCTTTCTTTCTTTCTTTCTTTCTTCCCCCCCTCCTCCTTCCTTCCTTCCTTCCTTCCTTCCTTCCTTCCTTCCTTCCTTCCTTCCTTCCTTCCTTCCTCCCATTATTTGCTTTTATTAGAAAGGCACATTTACAGAGAGAAGGAAAGACAGGAAGGAAGATCTTCCATTTGCTGGCTCAAATCCTAGATAGCCACACAGGAATTGGTGCCCATATGGGATGCTGACTGTTGAAGATTTGAAGGCTTGGCCTATTGAGGCGGTGTGCCCCCCTCCATCCTCTCCGCAGACCCCCTTACTGTACTGACTGACCCCTGGCACTGTATCATCACCCTGTTGACCTTCCCCCTTTCCCCACACTGTTTTCCTGCGCTCTGCTTGACTGTCTCCAATGGGATGGTTACAAAAATTTCAAATTTTCTGCCTCCACTTTGGCTACTTGTCCATTGTCAACCTGCTTTCTTGTCACCTTGTTCATGGCCTCACGGACCTGGCAGTCATTGACGCCTGCACTCAGTGGCTGCTCATTGGAAAGCCGAAGCACTGAATGGCGTGATCTCCTCCCTTTGTCCATGTCCATTCAGTGTTGCTGTCGGATCCCCAATGTGATTATACACCTTCTGTGGTGTAGTATAGTGAAAGACACAGTGGGGAGAAGGAACCTAGAGGATGGGAGGATCTGGAGGTGCCATCGTCCCTCCTGCCCTGTGTCCAGCTCCTTGAGGCGTCCCCTGCCCCTACAGTCATCTTTGCCTGAGACCCTACCTTCCTGCCCCCCAGCCTTCAGTCCTCCTCTTCCTGTCTTCCTGCACAGAAGGAGGAGGTGCAGGAAGGCCTTTCCATTGGCCTGGACTTCCTCACAGTGTGATTGTTGGGTTCTAAGAGCAGTGCCTGGGTGGGGTAGAGGGAGAGAGAGGCTGAAGAGAGAGGGAGAGAATGTCCTGTGGGGACCTGTCCTTGGCTGTGTCTCCTGGGAAGTCAGGCCGTCACTCTTTTTCACTGGTTGAGATAGCGACTTGCCTGTTTGGGGTTGGGGTACAGAGGTTGGCCCTTTTGATGTCTTGAGGCTGCTTTGTTAGAACAAACATGGTGACAAATGTCCCTGAGATCTTTGACACAGCAGCTTCCCTTCCCACAGAGAAGGCCATTGGGATGAGAATGTGTGGGTGAGGAAGGGACAGCTCAGAACAATGGGAACAGAACAGATTGCAGGGCGGAGTGGTGGAAGGGCCCGGAGCCACATGGTTGATCATCCTTGGAGCAGGAGGGCGTCAGAAGGCACAGGTGGACTGAGTGCCTGAGTGCTTTCCTATAAGGGTGCCCCACAGAGCATCTGAGGGGTGTCTGCCACACTGGTTTCCATCAGTTTGTCTGAGAACCACAAATAAAGATGGAAGGATTTTTCACAATTCACATTTTCAAATGCTTCACTGGAGTGCACAGGAACTGCTAAACCTCATCATGTTAACTTTTTTTTTAAAGATTTATTTTAAATTTTTTATTGGAAAGTCAAATATACAGAGAGGAAGATCTTCCATCCAATGATTCTCTCCCCAAGAGGCCGCAATGGCTGGAGCTGAGCCAATCTGAAACCAGGAGCCAGGAGCTTCTTCCGGTTCTCCCATGCAGGTGCAGGGTCCCAAGGCTTTGGGCCGTCCTCAACTGCTTTTCCAGGCCACAAGCAGGGAGCTGGATGAGATGCCGGGCTGCCGGGATTAGAACCAGCCACCCATATAGGATCCCAGTGCAAGGCGAGGACTCTAGCCACTAGGCTACTGTGCTGGGCTCATAAATTTCATAGGTTCTCAGCAGGATGTCTCTGCCTTGAGCCCTGGGGTTCCCAGATGAGGAGCAAAGCAGCTCTGACAGAAGCAAAATTTGTAGCTTTCCCTTGGTGTCATGTTGCCAGGACCCTTGGGCGGACTCCTCCTTCCTTCCATGGCTAATCTAAGGTTGCATGTTGAGGCTTCGGCCCAGTCAGAAGATGCTGTGTCTGCTTGAGATGAGCAGGTACAATCCACCTTGAGACAATGCCCTATCCTGAGCACACAGTGCTACTGTGAACATACGCAGGAAAAATGCAGTTGTCTCCCACCCACAAGCATTCAACAGGCACAGAGGAGCTCCATCGGTGTGTGCGTGGGGTGGAAGCCTTCCCACGCCTGTAGGCGACATGTTCATCTCCACTTCTTTGTGTGCACATCCGCCACTGACAACAAGCTCTACAGCTGCAGATACATTTTGAGAAACTAAAGGTGTGAGAGTAACAGTATAGTTATGCAGACAGGAAAGTGTGCCATCAATTAGCTGATCAATTAGCTTCGTTCCCTCCAAGTGGAAGGAGCAGCCAGTGCATTATAGCTTGGTTGTGTTGACCACACTGCTAAGTGCTATGGGTACAGTGTGACTGCCCACCCACAACTCTGTAAATTAAAGGGAATACTTCAAATTATAACTCAAGTGCTACGTCCCCTGGACAGTGGCTTAATGGCATCATCATTTTATAAGAAGGAATTTTCTATCAGCACATTATATATAGCACATGCTGTATAAATAATTGATGTACCATATTAGTATAGACTTCACCTCTGCATAAATTTGGCATTAATAAATTTTCCTACTTCTGTGACTAGCAGCCAGAGAAAGAAAAAGTTAATGCAGTTAGGAGGACGAGAAAGGAATCCGTAACTATCAATGAGAGCATTATTTGTGGGCTTGTGGACATTTTCAGTGTGATTTTTAACTTCTGAACTGAGGGCAAGTGAGAGATCATCAACCAACCTGCTAAAACAAAACAAAAACCAAACCCTTCAGAAATTTTTATTCCCACTAAAAGGGTCATTTGTATGTGAAAAACGAGCACATGCTAAGCGTAAGTTTAAGGAGATGTGATAAACATGCAAATTGCATGTCTCCTGTGTTTAGTCAGCTTTTTGTCACCGTAATGAACACCTGTGAGGTGCCACTCTGGAGAGGGGAAGGTTGAGTTCACATTCGGCTCTGGAGGGAGTGGGCTGGGGTGAGCTCGCGTTCAAGGTGAGGAAGGGGATCCAGGGACAAGCCTGCTGGGGTTTAGCTGTGAGACAGCACCCGGCAGGGATGCAGTGTCCCTCCCGGAAGTCGGCAGTCTGCTGATGTGCTGAAAGCCATCAGGTGCACAAGGATTTTCTCTTGGTGGGAACTTCCCTCTGCCAGGCTGACACCTGAGGCCCTAGCTGTTGCACAGCCATTTCTGGTCACAGCCTGGAAGCGACCCAGGGAGTGGGGTTTGAGCAGGGAGCGGGTGATTTTTCAGCCTGTAACTGTTTCCTGGCCTCTCAGCGGCACTTTGGCTGGCATCTCTTGGGCAGCTCATGGAACTGCAGGCCATCAGGAGGATGAAGGGGCTCAGATCATCACAGGGTGAACGTTTAACCTCCTGCTGCTCCACTCTCTCACCTGTGAAGAGGAGACAGGAATGGATATTTCACAGGTGGACGCTGAGAATCCTAACCTGTGGGGGTGCTTGTGAGCCGCACTTGAGAAGTGTGCTCTCTCTTTTTCATTTGCTGCACTGCAAGCATTTATGCTAAGAACTACTAAGAGGAAAGATTGAAATAGCACAGAGCTGGAGAACCACAGGGAATAATCTTATCAACTGATGTAGGAGGTGTTTGTTAAAGTGGTAAACTTGGAGCCATTCAGAGTGGACATGCATCTTGCTACAATGAACATGCTGTTTCCAGCAATAACCTGGGATGAATGTGTTCGTAGCAGCTTAGGAAACTGAGACGACAGCTCCATGCCGGATAAAGCAGTGAGAACGAGGGAAAGGAAGGCTTGGAAGAGACCTGACTCCTGGAGTTCTTGGCTGAGAGTTTGACCAATGTGCCAGTGAGATGCAGGGTGGAGGGACAGGCAGTCTTTTTGAATGCAGCCATGTCAGTCTGAGGTTGGACAGGCAGACAGGGTCTGTTGGTGCACCTTGCTTTAATTCAGGCCTGGGGTGACTTGGGATTAGGTCACTAGGGCTGTAGCCACAGGCCAGGGAAGGGTGCCTGAGGACGTCTGCTGTAAACATAAAGCAGTCAGTTCATCTCTAAGTCTCACCAGGAAGATTCTGGAAGAGTTCCCACCAACTGATTTGGTGTTCAGCAGCGCTGCGGGCTGAAGGAAGCCTGAGGATCTATGGTTGGCACCCATGCTGGGGAAGCACAGTCGTTACTCTCACGCTGTGAGATGCTTTCTGCAGAACAGGGACTTGAGACATCATCCCTGCTTCCCCAGCCGGGGGAGGCATGGCTCACCCACTAGGCGCAATGAACACACTGCAGCGTTCTGTCTGCACAGTGAAGGAAGTTTATGAGAATAGTTTGCTGGGATTTAGAAAGTCTGGATCATACAAGACAAGGCTAGTAGTCAATCCAGGCCGCTTTGCCCTCCAAGGCTTGCTCCTTCCTGTCTATACATTTGTTGTGCTTTGCTGTATGTAGCTGGGCTAAAACCAACCATTAGCAAGTAACAAGTTATTTTATGGTAACACTTTCCTTTTTGCTAAAATTTGTATTGTCTTTATAAACTTCCTAGTAAGAAAATGTCTTCACAGAACATCAAGAAAAAGTTCTGCAGTGGGTGTGACTTAGCTCACATTGTAAGCGTGAGTCGTGTGTGTGTTCTGTGTGTGTGTGTGCCTCATATTAAACCCCTTCAAGTTCACGGCTATGTCCTGTCGTTTTGTATAGCACACCAGATTTTTATAGATTTACAAAATTCTCTTTTTTGTTGTATTTCATGTAATTTGTATATTCAAGCTACAGAACAATTGCAACGTAAATGGATGTGAAATGTTCTTGTAAAATGAGCCTGTGGGGCCAGGAAGATAACAAACTGGTCAGTACAGCTACATTCCCTATTGAAATGTCCTTGTCCATTCCCAAGTCCAACTTCCTGCTGCTGTGTTCTGTTGGGGGCGGCAGGGAATGGCTTGAGTGCTCGAGCCCCTGACATCTGCATGGGAGGCCTGCGTGGAGTCTTGGTTCCTGGCTTTGCCTTCCCGAGACCCTGGCTGTTGCGGAGGTTTGACACAATGAGCCGACAGATGGGAACAATATGTCTGTCTGTCTCTCCCCATCTCTGCTTCTCATGCAAGAAAAAAATACTTTTTAGAAGACTATGCTGTACTAGGATTTTAAGTTATTGATTTCATCCTACTGCATTTTCAAGAATCATGACTTAATTTTATATACTTGAAAGCAAGTAAAAAAGAAGAGCAAATTTTTGTCCAATATGGATGTGGCTTTTTGTTCATAAAATATGATTTCCATAACTATGTGGCACATATGTCAAGAAATATTCCTCAGTGACGTTGTAAAGGAGGCAGGGAGTGGAGATATCCTGTTATAGGGAGTCATTTACTCAGATAAACATATTTGGTTTGAAGCAGTAATCTTCGAAGAACTCAGGATTTGCCTGGATTTTCTACCTGGATCATGGAAGCCGAAGGATGGAGAAGTTTCAACAGAAGTCTAAGTGGAAGGAACTTGACATTGTGGATCAGGCTGTGAGTGGATACAGGCTAACTGAAACGCTGGCAGGTGCGTGAGGGGAGTCTCCAGGCACTGTGAAGATGTCTTCTGGGCAAGCTAAGGCAGAAGCAAGAAACGGGAGGCACTTGTTCAGAAACACAGGGACAGATGCCTGCAGGTTGCACTCACCTCCTGCACTGGGGAGCCTAAGTTCGAGCGTGGTTTCAGTGTCAGGATCCAGCTCCCTGTCCGTGCATACTCTAGGAACAGCAGCTCCCTGCTGCCCCAGGGACACCTCCACTGGGCTCCTGCCTCCTGACTTTGGTTTCTGCCCAGATCTAGCTGGTGCAGACATTTAGGGAGTTAATCATTTAGGGATGGAAACTCTGTCATGTTGTCTCTATGCTTCTCAGGTAAATAAACAGAAGCATAAGAAGGAAACACACGTGTGTTTCACACAGGCAGGCGTTCATGGGTCCATGCTCACACAGATGTTACGGAGTGTCAACGGTTCCCGGTGGGGTACTTCCCTCGTCACCATGCTGTACTGGATTTCTTTCTGTGGAGGACTGTCATCCTCACACACGCTAGTTGTAGATGAACCCATGGGGACCCTGGTGTTTCCCAAGTTCACACAGAGCTGGGATCTAACCCTCGGTCTCCCCCACATGGCTGTGCTGAGCCATGGTCTAGTGTGTGTTGCAAGGGCCAACTGTGTTGTGTAACACACACACACCCACTCTTCTTCACCTTTTTGCTGGGCATCACTCTAGGTGGATTTTACAGGTGTAATCTGAGTTAATCAGACTGGAAATTGTGCCAAGTGGGCCAGGCCTAGTCAGCTGGAAGCCCTCGACAAGTGACGCAGCCCCTGCAACCCGGGAGTACAGAGTGGGCTGTGGGCTCGCAGCCTGGACAGCAGCCCTGCTCAGCCCCTGCTCCTGCTCAGGGACTCCGCCTGGGGATGCTCTCTGCTTTCCAACTCTGATTTTTAGCCAGTCCACACACCACTCAGTTACTGCGTGTGTGTCTCTGTGTGTTTGTGTGTATATGCATACTTGTATAAGGGATTATGCCAACCCTACTGTTTTTCTTCTCTAGTAGAACGCTGGCACATGTACACAGTATTGCATTTCCATGACAAAATTTCTTTAAACCTTGCTCCAAATGCTGTTTCTTTTCATCTCATATGCTACTAGAAACTTTTAGATATGTGTAAAATTTACAAAGTAAATTTTAATTTGTCATACTCTTTTATATATAATATCAATTGCACATTAATTTATAAAGTTATTTGTCATATGCTTAACATGTCTCATTTATGACAGGCAATGCTTCATCACATGTCATTCATCCTCATCTGTGCAACTTGTTCAATATTTTCCACAGGGTTTAGAAAATAGGCCTTGAAATACATGTTTTATTGGGGCCAAATATTGGAAATATCCACAGGACCCCTGTAATGATTCTTCTTAAAAAGTATTTATTTATTTATTGAAAGGCAGAGCTTACAGAAAGACAGAAGGAAAGACAGAGAGTGAGAGGAAGCGGGACCTTCTGTCTGTTGCTTTACTTCCCAAATGACCAGAATGACTGGAACTGGGCCGGAGCCAGAAGCTTCTTCCAGGCCCCTCATGGATGCAGGGGTCCAAATAGTGCAACCATCTGCATCGTACACTACCTTCCCTGGCACATTAGCAGGGACCTGGATTGCATGTGGGGCAGACAGGACTCAAACTGGTACCCATATAGAATGCCCTATAGACATCGCAGGTGGTGGCTAATCTGGTTGGGCCACACGGCCAGCTCGTTTCAGTATTTTGAGCTATGGGCTTTAGCAGGCTTGGCTCTAAATCTTAAACCCGACTGTGTACTTTATTTTTAAGCCTTCTTGATATTTTACACTGGCTGTAATATCCTATAGCATTGTATACTTTATTCAGAAATCTTTAATAAACAACCAGGGACACATTGAACCTCAGGAGCATCTAATGCTGAGTATATCTTGACTCAGCAAAAGTGCCTGGGCCTTTTCTAAAAGGCAAGCATTTGGCTGGGATACAAGTTGGCGAGTGGTGCAGATAATTCACTCAGGGATAGAACTTGGGGCCTCAACATCAGAGAGTGGAAAGATAATTGGCAATAACTCTGACAGCCTCTTGAAAATCATGTAAATCCTTAGCCACTATCTGGACATCCAAGTACAGTTCCACCAACAAGTCCCACAATTGCAATTTGGCTGGATATGTCATATTATCGAGAGTTTTCTGGAATGTGTAATGTGATAATATTCAAATGATGTGTCTTTGAGCAGGTGTTGAGGTCAGCAGTTGGCCCTGGTTCCCAGCATGGCTGCACGTTCTTGCTGAGTGTGCTGCCCAGCATGGCTTGCCTGCCACATTTTGCAGGGTAGACACATAGGAGAGGAGGAGATCAGAGTGTCACTTACTCCCTGAGTGGAGAGGAACTGGCTTATTAGCTGTTTTTCACATGTTGATTGCTTATTCAGAAAGTGCTGGGCCTTGGCTTTCCTTCCTGTGTGTACATCCTCCACTGGCAGCCATTTGTTCACTCGCAACATGGGGCAGTGCGGGATAAGTGAGAGCTTGAAAGCCAGCCTATTGTTAGCATCCTAAGCAGTAAGGTCCTTGGTAATAAGAACGTTGTGTCTCTTGCCAGCACCCACGACACAGTCATAGGTTAGCTTCCTGCTCTGAAGAAGGGTGGAATCTTGGAAACTTCACGTTTTTCTAATGCAACTTGCCCTGGGTTAAGCTTTTCTGTAGCAATTGATATGAACAAAATGAAAGGCCACCATGACACAACACATGTGGAACACTTCCTGTTCCAGGTGTGGTAGAAACGCATTGCAGTGACAGTTTAAATGGTAGTAGGTGTCTTGTTGGGTTATGTGCCTGGGGAATTGAGTGTGTTAACCACAGCAGGGTTCACTTCTCTCTAATGAACAAGAAATCTGGAAGCGACAATAAAATGCTGGTGTGGAGGCTCTGCAACGTCGTTCAAGTCCTAGGCTCCTGACTGTGTTGCTGTTTTTAGCATGTGGCTCTGGCTTCTCTCACACCTCCTACTTTATCCTCCAATTCTCACACACACACACCCACTTTGCTCCTGGCTTCGCCTTCGCTTACATCTGACTTGACTTGGAATGCTGAGGAACTCTGGAAAGCATCTCCACATCCTGCCTCTTCCACACCTCTCTGGGCACGTCGCTGTACTTGGTCCTCTTGCTACTGCTGGGACTTCTCAAGGGGTTGCCCTCGGAGTAGCAGCAGTACCATCACTTCGAAATTTATAGAGATGTGGACTATCCAGATGTTTCTGTTCTTGCCCCAGCTCTAAACAGTCAGGAGCTCTGAAGGCAGGGCCAGCAAGCTGTGCTTCCTGGAGCTCAGCAGGTGAGCCTGGAGAGCATCTCTGCTACAGAGGATACTGCTCATAGCCCGGCTTCCTGGCCCAAGTTCCCTCTCTCCCTTTACCTGCAGGTGCAGCTTCTCCAGCTAACCCTGGCAGCTTCCTTTTTGTATTTGATTGTTGTCATCAACACACAAACAGTGTACTGTTTCTGATTCTTCGAACAATTCAGCCACAAAGTGACTCAGTTCTCCCACCAACAGCTGGCTAGACTTATTCCTTCTTCCCCTTGCAACAAAATTCCTTGTAAGGTTTGCCTGCAGTCACTTGCAGTGCCTTTCCTCCCTTCTGTCCTGACTTACCCCAAGACTCCAAGAGCAAGGCTAATCTCTCACTAACTCTTCCCTTCAGCTCACATGACGTTCAACAGGACCGCTCAACCCCAACATTGCCACAATCCCAGCACCACAGTCTTCCCTCTCCAGTCTCCCAACCCTCTTCTTCCCAGTATCTGCTCACTGGGGTCCTCTGTACAGACTCAGCCCCCTTGATGATTTCTGCCTCATCACTTATATACCTTGGACATAAACTAACTGCAGATGTTTCTAGAACAAGACTTTGCTGTTTCTCACCCAAACCTGCCTCTCCTAGTTTGCCTATCTGTATAGCTTTGTGGGTATCACTTCAGAATAACTGTTCCTAACGTCCTTCCATCTGCCACTGCCTACATTCAACCTCTGGAAAATCTTGTTGACTTCACTTGCTAGAAACGTGCAGTATAGAGCTCCGTCTTTCCTGCACTGCCTCCTCCAGACCCAGGAACTGTCTGTTCACCTGGATATTGCACAGGTTTCTTTGTGTTTGTGTCTCCCCATGGGTCATTCAAAACACAGAGACTAGAGCTTCAGAAACCCCAATCAGCATCCTCATTCCTCTCTCCAAAATCTTCAATGGCTTCTCACTCAGGCACAAAGTGGACCTTGTCTCAGTGAGCCGTCACTCTACAGATCTGGTTCTTGGGCCCTGTGGCTGCCCCCCAACCTTCTCCTTCTCCTAACCACATTGGACTCCTTGGTTTTCCTAAAAACAGCTTCTGCCCAGTTCCTTAAGGATGTTTGTCTACTGACCATTGGCTCATCTCTAGAACACTGACAAGGCCTCTCTCATCTCCTTCAAACCTTTGCCCTAAAACTACCTTTATGGTGAAGTGCATCTGCCACACTTTTTATGAATCCCACAAGTGTTGATCAGGATCCAACATCTGGCAATTAACCTATGGAGTTGTTTATTGTTAGTCTCAACTGGTATTTGTCCTACTGATTTCCCAAGACACTGAGCACAATGCCTGGTAGCTCACAGGTTTTCTGTACTATTTGTGTAATTAGTGGCAATTGTCTTGCCATTGTCACAAAACAGGCACTGCTTCTAATGTCTACACACTTGCCAGGTGGGAAAAATAAGAAGAAGTTGAAGACAAAGGCAAAAGCAGGGAGGATGGAAGGCAGAAGGAGTGGGAGCAAATGCATAACAATGAACCCAGCAGGCTTTGAGTTCTCCGCTCATCCCCCACCAGCGTGAAATGAAAGGAGAAATCCCTTCCTGAGTGTCTTGTCATGGCAAGCGAGGTGAGGGTTTTTTCAGCACGAGAAAATAGCATTTTCAGAAATGGAAGCCTGTGTGATCTTTTAAATGCATTTCCATAGACCCTTCACCACTTTTGTGGACAGACAGGAAAGCTGAGGTTGAGGGTGATAGGGGACTGCCCAAGATCACACCAACTGGAAAGTTCCACAGCCAAGGCTGAAGCTTGGTTTTCTCTAGCTCCATCCTGTTACTGGGAATGGTCACATGGTCCCTAAATGACCCCAAATTAGTCCAATTAATTGGTTCAGTCAACAGCTTTTGAATACCACTCTTGGCAAAATATACTAGGTAGTATAGGTATTTATACTGGATGCTTTTTGCCATTGTGGATTTTATATTTCAGTAGAAATGCAAAGATGCAACCACATGATAAAGAAGTCATAAATTAGCTATGCAAGAAGCCTGGGCTGCTAGAGAGAGAGAGAGACTCTCAGGTTGGCCTGAGTGGGCATTTACAAGCAGTTGGAAATTTGGGCCTTAAAGAGTGGATACACAGATTAGGGAATGCTGTTGAGGTGGCAAGAAATTGAAGGTATCTTGGTGGAAATGGTGACACATCCTTTCTTAGCACAAACTGGGAGAAATAATACTGGGAAGATTAATTACAATTTTAATGTCTTCTGACACAAATGGAGATGGATTGTTTTAATAAGCATGCTTTTGGTAGATTTACCACTTGGTAAGGTGGCTGGATATGAATTTATAATCGCCTCCTCTCATCATAAGTGGGAAATGCTGGGTGGGCTACAGCCGGGGTGTGTAGCCTCTGATGGCAGGTGCTCAGGGCACCTTGTTCCGTGTGTGTCTGGGTTCTCAGCTGGATGGGCGGCTGTAATCGAGCAGCTTGAGCTTCAGAAGCTACACTACCAATGTTTTTTAGTTGCTACCACTATGTTTTTTTGTTTGTTTTTTTGCCAATTACTGCTTTGTTTGATGGGCAAATCCAGCTATTCTTGTGGCACAGGGAGGCTGCATGAAAGCAAAAGACATTCTTCTTGGGCCTACCTAAGGGTGCCTAGTGCCCTATTGTGGTTGGTCAAACCTACTCTGGGGGCGGCATAATTCTTAGGTATCTAACCCACACCATGTGGTACAGACAACCACTCCTTAGCCATGCTGTTGTGCTGTAAGCATGAGTTCAATGTGGCTGGTGGGAAAACTGAGTTACTGCCTACCTGAGTAGGATGTGGACTTCTGGCCTTGACACAGTTGGGTGGCACCCTGTGGTGTGTTTGCTTGGAAGACCTCTCCTGCCACCATCTCTCTTTCCTGGTTGTCTTATGAGGTCCTCCTTACTCTCTAGCAAAAGCTTACGGAGACAGAACAGATAGGACAGCAGCACACCAGTGTGGGTGTCTTGTGAGTAGGGAGACTCAGTGAGTGGGTAGGCATCCCTCTGGTGAGGCGGATACTCGCTCTGTGTAAGCAGTGGGCAGTACAGTCCTCCCAGGACCTTGTGGGCCTTCTCAGGGGGCTTTCTGGTCTGATCACGTCGTGGGAAGGTAAAACTGTCACCTGTGCTTCTCTCATGTCATTTGGTGGAGAGCCCTGTTTCAAACATCTGGAGCAACCTGATTCATATTTGTGAAAACGGCACCTGTGTGGCACTTTCATCTCCCTCACCTGTGGGAAATCTAGTGGTCAGCCTACCTTTTATTTTATTTTATTTTATTTTGTAAATGAATAGGCTAGAGCAGGTTCCTCGACACTCTTAGGAGGTGACAAACACAGGGAAAGCACTGTTACTTCTCCCGCCCCCAGGGAAGGACACTTTTCTTCCAGGTTTTTCTGTTGCCCAAGCCCAGCTCCTCCACCCTTGGCGCATGGGCTCTCCGCAAGCTGGGGGACGGGGCTGGTGGAGCCCAAGTTGGGAAGGAATGATAGGCTCCTGGTTCTTGCAGCCCAACAGAGTTCTGCCTCATCTAAAATCTCCTGCCTTCATTTTTTCCTGACTTTGATTGCAAAATTGTAATCAAAGTCAAAATCTGATGCTTTTTAAATCCCTCATGCTGAATTTTGAGTTAAATAATGATTGTTTTCATTCTGAGAACTTCAGCTATTAATTGTGAAATCTGATGTGATTGTAAAAGTTAAACGTTGTACCAGAATAACCTCTTAAGCACTTAACCACAGGGTCACAAAGTGGGTTGATGGCAATTGCTTTAGCTTAACCTGTATAACAACTATGAATGATATCCTTATAAATCTGTAATAACATCATTAATACATGATGACAATCAAAGTGACAAGAGAACCTCAAGGAGTAAATATTTTATGTAATTGATTAGCCATGCAAGATTCATTCGTAAGTGTTCATTAGAATCTTCAGGTTGTAGAACTAGGCTGATGCTAAGTAATTGACTAGATAATGAGTAATGAGGCAAGGTTTGTCTTTTAATTTACCAACATCCTCACCTACCCCAAAATGGGAGATTGTTCCTATCAGCTAAAGAAGCAGCTCTGCTTTTCCTCTTGTTCCTAAAGGAAGCAAAGTGTTGTCCTGCTCTGTGATGCACACAGAGCTAGCTACACAAAGGTGGGCACCTCTCTTTTTTTTTTTTTTCAGCATATATAGTTGGGTTTATTTATTTATTTTTTTTTATTTTAAATTCATTAATTACATTGTATTATGTGACACAGTTTCATAGGTACTGGGATTCTCCCCACCCCTCCCCAAACCCTCCCACCATGGTGGATTCCTCCACCTTGTTGCATAACCACAGTTCAAGTTCAGTTGAGATTCCCCCATTGCAAGCATATACCAAACATAGAGTCCAGCATCTTATTGTCTAGTCAAGTTCAACGGCTTCTTAGGTATACCCTCTCTGGTCTGAAGACAGAGCCAGCAGAGTATCATCCCGATCAATTAAAAGCTCCAACATACCATCAGCAAGTGGGCACCTCTCTTTGCACCAACAGGTTCAAGAAGCCTTGACTGCAACCATCAGCTGGGAAACACCCTGTAGCAGATTTCCTCGCCCTGAAACTACTAGGTGTGTTGGGCAGGATGAGGTCTCTTCGGAGACAGCAAGGCCCTAATGCCTCTTAGTAAGTGCTTCACACAGCCACAGAAAGAGGTTGTGTGTGTGTGTGTGTGTGTGTAAGTAGGTGAAGGGCTTTGCCTGGGTCAGTTCCGGAAGTGCAGTGTATCCTCCAGGGTTGGGAATTGTCGGGGCATGAGGCAGAAATGGAGCTTGGAATGATGTGCTTTGCGGAGGCTCCTCCTTCTGTGACCACGCTGAGCGTGGAGGAAGAGGCTGAGGGCCAAGAAGGGCTGGACACTGCCAGGAGCAGGAAAGGGGGACGGAAAGGACAGCAGCTTGGACAGCTGCAAGCAATATACCTGCACTGGACTTCCAGCGTTCAGAGCTTAGGATGCTAACTGTGTGTCTTGCAGGCCACCGTGTCTGTAGCAATGGGAAGCAGCAACAGCAACAGGAAACTCCTACACCAGGGGCTGAGTCTAACTTGCCAATTTTAGTGTTTCTAGGGCCATTTGTTGAGTGAGTGAATGCCCAAAGTTACTCAGATGCACAGCAACCAGACACATGTGATTGGTCTCAACCTGCTACCTAGCTCCTGTTCAACAGCAACAGATTTCCAAACACTGACCCTGAAGTGCTACCAAGTCCAGAAACACCTGCTTCAGAGTCCTGCCTGAATGTGCTTGGGCTTAGGGGAAGGAAAGGCTCTTCAGTTCGCTCCGCCTATGCTGCGCCCAGTCTGCATTCTAAGCTCGAGCTGTCTGACTTCGCATTGCTCTCTGTCCCTGCTCCTTTTCCTCCTGGGGGTCACCACCATCTGCAACACCGTGTCCATGCCATCGCTTTGCTTGACTATTTTCTCTTTCACTTCACTGGATTACGGGAGTTGTGAGAGCAGGTACCCTTGCGTAGGCTGGGATTTTTGACTTCTTTCAAGCAGATGGGGTCAAATATTAGCATTTGTACAAATTCTGTGGGATTAAGGATGTGGCTGAACTAGAACTCCACCTAGGCTCTGGATCCGCTCCTCCCATTTCAGTGACCACTTCCTGCAGGCTGTTCTTCATGTATGGGCATAGTTGACCCCAGAGGGCTCAGACAGAAAGTGTGGGTTCTCCTTCCCAGATCATCCATCAGCTAAACTGCCTCATCTGTCCTGGAGGAGAGAGAGAGGAGTGGGCGGCAGGCCCCGAGTGCTTCCCCTGCAGAAGATCCCCAGTGTGAAGGGGGTCCAGGAGAACCCAGGGTCCACCTTAAGCCTGTCTTCATCCTCACTATGGCTGTCCTGCCCAACACAGCTCCCGGCAGGTAAGAGACCCACTGACATGAGCCAATGGAACTTCATCTTGACAGTAGCTCTGCAGAGCTGAACAGCGTAGCTCTGTTCCTGGAAGCCTGAGATAAAGTGACTGGGCTTGGATCATCCCAGAGCTGGGATTCAAAGCCATGTCTACCTTCTCTAAAGTGCCTACATTGCCTTCTAAGAACACACAATGTGATTTTACTTGGCAAAGAGGCAATTGGAGGCAGCAGGCACAGATGTCCTTGGTTGCTGCTGCTCAGGCGTCGTGGTGGAGCTCACTGGGTGCCAAGAGCAGAGCTCTGTCAAGGGGGTGAGTCCACCACCTCTGGCTGCAAGGCCAGCTCAGGCACCTGCTCAGGTGTCCTGCTGATACACAAGCACGTAGCACCTGCTGTGGCCCCCTCGCTGCCTCTCAGGCCATTTCTCCCACAGCCTAAGGATAATCTAGCCACCTTGCTTTTTCCTTGATTGTGTAATTCATTCCTTTATGGTTGTTGCTACATTAATTATCTTACCCCAGATTTTGGGCAAATTGGAAGGGGAGGCACGGTCTGAATTATCCACTCCCTCAGTGCTTGGGGCACCGCAGCTGGGGCTCAGCACCACCCTACCATGTAGACTGAGCACACAGCGCTCTCTTCCTCCTGTGCCTGAATTGCAGAGGTAATCTGGGAGCATGCTTGGGTATCCAAACAACACAAAGATGGCAACATTGTGTTCTGACAAGGCTGTCAGCTAGGAGGGTTTACCAATGTGACTCAGCATGCATCGGGGCTTTGTTTCTTAAAAAACACTTTTAGGGGCTGGTGCAATGGCACAAGGACACAAGGCTGAATCCTTGCCTTGCAAGCACTGGGATCCCATGTGAATGCTGATTCGTGTCCTGGCTGTCTTTTTCCCATCCAGCACGCTGCTCATGGCCTGAGAAGGTAGTGGAGGATAGCCTAAAGCCTTGGGACCCTGCACCCACATGGCAGACCCAGAAGAGGCTCCTGGCTTCTGACTGGACGGGTTCAGCTCTGAACGTTACAGCCATTTGAGGAGTAGAAGGATGGAAGATCCTTTTCTCTGTAAATCTGATCTGCCTTCCCAATAAAAATAAATAAATCTTTTTTTTAACCACTTTTACGTAAAATTGGGTTACCAGCCAATGCCCATGACGTGTCTTGTCTCTAATGCTCTTTCGCCAGGTTCTCTGCAGTAGACAGCAGATCCTTCAGTGTGCAACACACTTGTCTTAGCTGCTTTGAGATACCTGTGAAGTTCCCCGGCATGCCACTTGATTTTTCTTAAATTAAAATTGTATTAAAACATACACACACTATATAAGTAATTTTATGTAAGTGTGCAGATAGTTGAGCTTTCTGTCATATGATCACACTCGTATAAGCAGTCCCCAGATGAAGCACAAAGCATGAGTAGTACCCCAAGGCCTCTCAATTCCATTGCTTCCTCTCCGATTTTGTATCTAACATGTGAAAGAAGAGTATGTTGTCATTTACGTGACGTGGTTCAGTGAAGTACTGCTCATAGCTATGTGCCAAATGATGTAGCATCCATATGATTTTTGTACTGTCTATATATGAAGTACCACAAATAACAGAAAATATGCTAAATGTCTGACTATTTCTCCAGCGTGGAGATCTCAGTTGCTCCTATTTTGTTCCAAATGTTAGGATTCAATTCTGGTTTCAATGGCTGAGTGGTATCATAACATGTATATATGCCACATTTTCTTTATCAGTATCTTAGCTACCGTGAATTGGGTTGCTAGAAATAAGGGTGTACAGGTAACTCGCTCATATTGACTGTGCTTCTGGGTCTTATTTGATAAACGCTTCCCTGAATTCAAGGTCTTGCAGCATTGTCCCTGGGTTCAGCGCTTAGGTTCAGGTCCTTGGTCTGTTGTGGGTTCGTTTTTCAGTAGTGAGGTAAGGGTCTTGCTGCAATCTTTGTTATGTTGAAATCCAACTTTCATGACATTAATTTTGACTGCTTTTCTTCCAGGAAATAATTTTAGCTCTGTATCCTGTCGTAGAACACTGGGATGTCAGCCAGGGAAAGTTCCAGGCCTAAACAGCCCTTGCTATCATTGAGTCCTCCTTAATTTTTTTTTTTTTGTACTTTGAAAGTCAGAGTTACAAAAAGAGAGAGAGAGAGAGAGAGAGAGAGAGAGAGAGAGAGAGATCTTCCGTCTGTTGGTTAATTCCCCAGATGGCCTCAATGGCCAGGGCTGGGCCAGACTGAAGCCAGGAGCCCACAGCTTCATCCAGGTCTCCCACGAGGAACGCAGGAGTCCAGACACTTGGCACGTCTTCAGCTGCTTTTCCTAGGTTATTCGCAGGGAGTGGGATAGAAGCGGAGCGGCTGGGAAATGAGCTGGTATCCATATTGGATGCCAGTGCTGCAGGTGTGATTTAACAGTCCTTCAGGTTGAGCTCCTAAACATGACTTATCACTAGGGTATTAACTGAAACAGTGTTCTGCATTAACCAAATGGTCAGTTTAGATATGGCTTACATGCCGTCAGTGAGATAAACTTACAGCATCCTCCTGGAACTGACATCTTAGGGGTAGTCAGGAAATGCTGCTTCTTATCTGAATGGCTGAGGTCACTCCGGACCGCTTGCCAGGCTGTGTGCTCTGATCACCCAAGGGACTGCATAGGGCCCAGGTCTGCAATGCTCAGTGGTCAGGTTTCGAAGTCTTCTACAGCTTCACTCTGATTTGAGCTCTTTGTGGTCTGTAATCGCTGAGTCCACAGTGCAGGTGATACTTCCCTCTAACATGAATGTGTCTGAAAACGCTTTCTGTGAGCTTCTAATATTTCTTTCCTGCACTGTGCTTGACACATTTGCTGTTCATCTGTGGTAACAACTCTGGGGGACTCTCCCTGCACCCAGAGCTGCTTCCAGTGTCCTTTGCCTCTGAAAGCATTTTTGATGGCGATGGCGGCCAGGCCTGGCTCTGTGCACTGCGCTTGCATTGGGGGAGACTGTTTCTATAAGCTAGAGTGGTCTTATTTTCTCAGCCAAAATTTGGGACACACGGCCCAGCTAGGATGGATGTACATATGGGTACATAGCACATAATATTTCTTTTTTAGAAAACCTGGGTCATGTGGTCACCGTATATGCACAATGTATGGTCCCTTGCTTGTGTATTGATCAATTTCTATAGTTTCTCTGTCAGGGGCTTTCCGTGGGAAGAGATGTCCATGGTTTCTGCTTGTGGTAAAATGACTTCCCGCTTGGGGACCACCTTCCCAGGATAAGCCGTGCATTCTTGGTTTTGGGGTTCTTCAGTGGATATATTTTCTTGCTTCCATTTGGGGATATGCGTTATATCTAGGGAAAAAAAAGGCTGTGTGTATTAATTTGTCCTGGCAATGTCTGTGGAGGAGTTTGCCTTGTGGAAGGTGATATCAGGGTAGGTCTGTGGGGTGGAAGCCTTAGGAGACTCGCAGAAGGTAGGAGGCAATGTCGCTGGTGGGGCAAACACACCTGGGTGTTTTGAAAAGCAAACTCCATGATGAATGAAGGGAGGACAAGCAAATGGCAGAGAAATGGAAAACTTAATGGCATAGAAGGTGTTTCTCTTTCACAGCCATCCACCCTTCAGCCTGCTCCCCGGTGACTAATGGAGAAAACAAACTAACAGGTGGCTGGAATGCTTCACTCCCAGGAGAGCAAGCCACAGCCTAAGGAGGTGGAGCAACAGAGGCGGGCTGTGCATCAAGCATCCTGAACGCTGCTGTTAATATAAACTCTGGGAGTGGCAATTCATGGCATTCCAGCAGAGGGAGAGGGAGACAGCATTCCAGCAGAGGGAGAGGGAGACAGCCTCCTAAAGCAGCAAGGGATGATATATTCGATTAGAATAAATGAAACAAAAAGCTCCTGGGAGAAAAATGGTCCCTTGCTGCAGTTAAGCGCAACTGGACACTGTATCTCATCACAGGTGACAAACGGCCTCCAGGTGACCCTGGCTTTCAGAGAGTGCCAGGAACCCAAGGGGAAGAGCCCAGTAGGGTGCTAAGAGGGCAGGCAGGCCCTCCTCCTCTTTTGGCATTAATATGCAACCCAAGTAGCACTCATCATGGAAACTGAACAGCGATTTTAGTTTTGGAAAGATGTTTGTGCGCTAAGGTGGGGAAAAACGGGAGGGGAGTTCCTACTCTTGCTGTTGGCGGCAGCTGAGTGTGTGTGGGTCCATGCCCTTGTCTGCCCCTCACCCACAAGACACAACAGGTGCATGCAGAGCCCTCCTTTGCTTAGGCTGCCTCCTCACTCATGAAGCTCTGAGTCACTCACTCCTCATACGATGACCAGCTCCAAATGCATCCTGTTCCCTATGGCTGTGTCACGGACAGCTGAGGTGGACAGGGCTGGGCTGTGCCTCACTTGGCCACTGCTCAGTACCTGGCAGCCAGTGCTGGAGAGGGGAGGCCATTCACTATTTTTGCTTTTGACAAAAAAAAAAAAATTCTCTTTCATCATCTGATGCCAACACAGGGCTATTTCAGGACTCTTCCTTCGGTCCCCCCACTCCTGCCATGCCAAATGTGAGTGCAGCCCATCCCACCTGGGACTTACTGAGACGGAATTTTCTGTGTGGAATAGAGGGAAGTGTCTTCTGCAAGTCCTTGAAGTGAGGAGATAGATTTTGCCAGTATTTTGTTGGATTTTGTAATTGTTTATCTGGCTGCATGGGGGCACAAACAGGAGTTGTTCTATGTTGTCGGGGAGAAATACAGTTTGATTTTTTTTAATGTAGCATGTTCATTTTCACAGGGTAATTTCATTATCTCCTCACTCAAGAGGCTGGGGGTGTAGCTGCCGGGCCTGCTGCTGCCCATGCTCACACCACCACTCAGTTCCGTTTCCCCTTTCCGGTTGGGTGTCGCTCCTGCAGTGTTGCCAGCTTCCAGCTTTCAGGAGGGGATCACCACTTCCTACGTGGTGTGCTATTTTGTTCTTCTCCAAATGTCATCCTCCCCGCACTCCCCTTCCTGCAAGGATGTCAGTAACTGTGGCTGGATTCTCTTGGGGGGCTCAGGTCTAGGAGGGGTGCCCCGGCTCAGAGGCCAGGCTTCACGGAAGCCTGCGGTCATCTCCATGACAGCTTTACTGTCTGCCCACACATGGATGAGTGCTTGGCTAGAGGCACAGGCCAATCCGAGGGAGACACGGGACATCTGGCTCAGTACAGGCTCCTCAGGCTGTGGGAGGGGAGCCTGCTGCCAACCCTATGTGCTGGGGAAGGTTTGGGTTGAGAGGCCCCTTCCCTGGGTCAGGTCCAGCTCTCCTGAAGGGCCTTGGGGGGCAGGCACTGGAGGGTGCTGCTGTCTGTCGTGTTTGGGTATGTGTGACACATACTGTGCCTTCCTGGGTGTGGGTCGCAGGAGAAGGGGTTAGGTGTGAGGAGAAGGGGGCAGATTCTCACTTTGCTCTTCTGCCCCATGCTAGACACTCTTGTTAAACTTTCTCCACCT
Source organism: Ochotona princeps (assembly GCF_030435755.1). NCBI lineage: Eukaryota > Metazoa > Chordata > Mammalia > Lagomorpha > Ochotonidae > Ochotona > Ochotona princeps. The sequence continues at coordinate 3,327,755 of NC_080849.1, forward strand.
GGCGTGGGCATACATAGGCGAGTCCCAGTCCTTTAGACCCTTCATCTGCCTCCTGGTGCTGCCAAATCACCGGGACGGTGGTGCTGGCCCCCTGCGAGTGTGATATGCCTTACCGCTCTGCTGTCGCCTTAGACCCTCTGTGGCATGGAAAACTCTGATGGTGACAGTCCCTGGCTTGGGCTGAGAGGATCAGGTCCTGTCACAGCTGTGTCTTCCCCACCATGTGAAACAGCATTGTGTATCGACTGTGCCCAGCAGGCTCTGATGAGCAGCCAGGATTCAGGAGAAGTGAACTGAAATGCCTCTCAATCATGGCGTCCCTTGGAATTCCAAGGGTTAAAGGATTCTAAGAAGGTGTGTGGAACCTGTGTTAATAGAGACAGCTGGATAAGCAGCCAAAACCCCAGTTTTGGCATTTGCATAGGAAGCAGGCTTTGTGTTGGAGAGGCACTCAGGTAGGGCTGCTAGTGCAGGTGTGAAGGTACCCAGCTGTGAGTCGGCCTGTGCTGGGGAGTGGCAGGGGCTGCTGGGAGACAATGGTGGCAGGCTGGTGAGAGGACCGGCCCCGCAGAGCCAGGCTGTGCGGGGCTCCTATGCCAGGCTCAGCACCTGTGCCCGGACGCCAGGGGTTGGGCGGTGGCATGCTAGTGCTGCCTGCTGAGGTAGTAATCCATGACTGCATGGAGGTTAGAGTGGAGGTGGAAAGGCTGGCAGGAGACCACAGGGCGAGCAGTGTGGGGAGTGGGCAGGAAGGAGGCAGGATGGAGCGGGGCCTGGTTCTGCAATGGCACCTATGTCTTTCTGCATAATGGGTGGCAGTGAGGGAAAGGAGAATCCCGCATCAGGGTGTGTGAGCACCTGGGCAGCGAGGAGGATGCCCCCGACAGAAGTTGGAGCAGAGTTGGGAGGCCCGATCTTCTTCCTCCTTCTTGCTCAGAGAAGGAAATAGGTTTACATCTGCATTTTGTTCAGCATGGTGAAGCAGCGAAGCCATGTAGAGGAGATGGCAGTGGGAGGCGGGTCTGTACAGCAGGGCCACCTGAGTGGGCACAGAGGTGGGAGCTGCCAGCTTGGGTGTGGGAATGGAGGGCCTGGCTTTCCCCGAGAGGGACGGGGGTTGGCTCAGGCCGGGGAGGTTGTGTAGGACAGAGGAGCAGCATCCAGAGGCGAGAGGAGGAGGGTCCCTGCAGAGAGGAAAGAGACCCTGGGTCCCAGGCTGGGCTGTGGACCTGAGTGAGACCCCTGTCCTGCCACTTCTGCAGGCACTGCAGCTGCTGTCACCAGGCTGAACTCTCGGGCTTCACCAGCTCTCAGCAAGTTCCTGTTGCAGAACTCTGTTCAGGTGGATGCAGACACCTGGAGGACTCACCTGCCACTGGGGCTTGCACTCCCTCCAGCTCTTGAATACACTCCTGGGCTCCTCCCTGCCTTTGCACATCAGCATGGCATTCCAGGAAGAGCTCTGCTGTGGCTTCAGCATGGGTTCACTCCATCCACCTGCACCCATTGTAGGATTATGGTCTACATAGCAAACATAGAAATTGTTCTTAAAGTTAGAGAGAGAGAGAGAGAGAGAGAGAGAGAGAATGAATCCTCCATCTGCTGACTTCCCAAATGCCTTCAACAGCTAGGGCTGGGTCTGACTGAAGTTAGGAGTCAGGTATTCCATCTGGGTCTCCCATATGGTGGCGGGGACCCAAGTACTTGAGCCATCACTTTCTACCTCGGCTTGGATGTGGAGCAGCTGAGGCTTTAACCCAAGTACTCCAATACAGGATGTAGGCGCCTTAGCCTCTGCACCACCCCACCCACCCCAAGCATTGGTTTCAAAACTCAAGTGTGTTGTTTTAGTCACAGGTCTCAGTGACTTCTTGTGACCTGGATACATTTAGAGTCCTTATTGGGTGGAGGTAGGGCAGTGTGCCACCCACCAGTCCCTTCTGCTTTTGTCTGAGTACCCCTGTGCCTTCATCCCCAGAGACAGAACCACACCGGACTCCCTCCCATTGCCAAACTCCTTCTCTGGGCCTCCATGTTTGCACTTGGCTTCTGGGCAAATCATGCCCATACTCCTGTAACTTCTCCAAGCCTCCATGGAGTCATTCCATCTGCAGGGAGATGGGGGTGCCTGCACAATGCCCTCTTAGGGCGTGCTCTTCTTGGTAGCCCTGCCACACTAGTGTCTCTAGTGTGCCATTACTAGCCTGATGGCTGTTCCATGGAAGTTTACTAGCAGAAGGTGGCACAATCGTAGCACACTGCCTCAATGCGCTTAAAACAATTTGCATTGGAACGATTCTGAAACAATGCACACTGAATTAAAATATGAAAAAAAACCCCAAGTAATCAAACATCTGCAGAATATTCAAGTAGGACAAGAGTGGCAAAACAGCCAACTTGACTGACTAGTTTATGAGATCACTGTGACTTGTGTACAAAGAGTGATATTGGAAGAAGTGGATCTTACAGCATTGGGGAATTATTGAAGATCTACAACCCGGGTAGAACATTCGCTACTTCCTCCCCCAATGGTTTGCAAATAGTTCCTCCTTTCATTTACTCATTTTTTCACACTGGGAACTCCAGTTTTATTATAATGGCAACAAAACAACCTCAGTTTATGCACCCACTCAAGCTCCTAAATACTTTCTTTATTGGTGCTGGTGTGGTGGCTCAAACGGGCTGATTTTCCATCCTGTGGCACCAGTAACACATATGGATGCTGGTTTGTGCACCAGCTGCCCCACTTCCCATCCAGCTCCCTGCTTGTGGCCTGGGAAAGCAGTAGAGGGTGGCCCAAAGCCTTGGGACCCTTCACCTGCGTGGGAGACTTGAAAGAAGCTCCTGACTCCTGGCTTTGGTTTAACTCAGCTCTGGTTGTTGAGGCCATTTGGGGAGTAACCAGAAGATGGAAGACTTTCTCTTTCCTTGTCTCTGTAAGGTTCCTGATTTTCTTTTCTTCATCTGCATTTCCAATGAAAACAAAGTAAATCTAAAAAATATGCTTCTTTGTTTCCTAACTGTCCTCTTGAATGCATGTCATTCTTCAAAGTACCTGGTTCGGTTTATGAGAATGCTGCTTTGCTGTGGCAAGTCTGTTGCTCAGAAATCTTCTGTAGACTAAACCTGGAGTTCACCACACATTGTCATCTGGTGCTCAACCAACTCTAGACTGCGCTGCTGTGCTACCTGACACAGATCCACCCCCTGGCTCATTTCTTGCTTGAGGTATAGCACACTACATGCTTAGTAGAGCTTTGCTCTCATGCAAGGCTCATTATTATATACCCTCCTTCCGCTTGAAGATTAAACCCAACCCCATATGAAGTTCACCTGAGACCCCTGCACCCGGTAGAGGTCCCGTGGCCTCTCAGTGCAGATACGTTCCTGCAGCTGTCAGGTTCCATGCCCCAGGAGCTCCCATGCTCCTGAAGGCTGGGGCCTGGCTCTCCTCCAAGTGGGGACACATCTGAAGGCTCAGGTGTGGCTCTCCTCTGAGTGGGGACACAGACAGCATCTGTGTTCCTTATGCTTTCTGGCTCTGCACATTTTAAATTATTATTAATATCATTTTATGATAAATTTTATGATATAGGCCCTGGGCTTTTCCTTACTCCCTTTAAAAGTTCCCTCCCCAGCCTCCACTGTGTTCCCCTATATTATAACTACAGTATAGTTCTTCATAAACAGTCATATGTCCATCATTTCAGGCATGGACAATGGCAAAAAGTCCAGGATCCTATTATCAAGGTAGTTAAGAGTTTCATTGGGAGTCCATCTTTGTCTGGAAGCAGAGATGCACACTGCATTGTATCCTCACATCTGGATATGATAGTCTCCATTATATAGTTACTAGCATCCCCTTAAATAAAAAGTCACAATACAAAATAAACAAGAAGAAAAAAAACCAGAAATTAAATATGTCATGAAGTTAAACAACATGCTACTGAATGACCAATGTGTCGCTGAAGAAATGGAAAAGAAAATCAAGAACCTTCTTCAAGAAAATGATGCTACTGTATGATCTATGAGTCACTGAAGAATTTAATCAGAAGAAAATGTTTGGAAGAGATGAAACTAACAAAAAAAATCAAAATCCATGAGATGCAGTTTCTGCTGATCTTTGTTAGTGAGATATATCTCCTGTAAGCAACAAATAGATGGGTTTGGGTTTTCAATCTAGTCTACTAATCCATGACATTTGATTGATGAGTTTAATTCACTTACATTCAGGGTTAACATGAATGGGTGGTAATTTGGTCCTGTCATTTTAGCAATGGGTTGTTCATTGGTTTAGTCTTCTGTTGTCATTTTACTGGGATGTTCTTCCCATTTGCCTTTGTTTTTGGTGGGCGCTATTCCTCTTCTCTGTCAAGAGAACATCTGTAAAGTACCCTTGTAGGGCAGGTTTGGGAGAGGCAAATTCTTTTAACTGTTCTTAACTGTGGAAGAATTTTATTTCATTCTCAAAGACAAAGGACAACTTTGCTGGGTATGTTATCCTGGGCCGACAATTTTTTGCTTTTAGAATCTGAAATGTTACTCCATTCTCTTTCCAGTGAGAGGTCTCCTGTGAATTTACCTGGCATTCCTTTATATGTCAGTTGACTTTTTTTATGTGCACATTTAAGGATCTTTATGTTCAATTGAAGAGAGCTTGATTATCATGGTGCAAAGGTGCTTGAGGAGGGTTTCTGCTTGTCTTGTTGAGTCGGAGGTCAGCCCTGCTTGTCGCTGTGGTGCTGGCAGCAACGGAGAAACAGTTGTGATGCTAAGGACTTTAATATATATATATGTATATATATATGTAAAAGATTTATTTATTTTTATTGGAAAGGCAGATTTACAGAGAGGAGGAGAGACAGGAAGACCTTCCGTCCAATTGTTCACTCCCCAAGCTGCCGCAACGGCTGCTGCTGAGCCGATCCAAAACCAGGAGCCAGGAGCTTCTTCTGGGTCTCCCACGTGGGTGCAGGGTCTCAAGACTTTGGGCCATCCTGGACTGCTTTCCCAGGCCACAAGCAGGGAGCTGAATGGGAAGCGGGGCTGCTGGGATTAGATTCGGTGACCATATGGGATCCCAGCATGTGCAAGGTGAGGACTTTAACCACTATGCTATCATACTGGGCCCAATGCTAAGGACTTTTACAGTTAGGGCCATCTCCTGGAATCCAGTCACTTTCACTGCACATGGTGCTAGAAACATCTGAGAGCCCTGATGTTTGTCTGACTGAATGTACAAGGACACGGTGTGTGGGATGGAGACTGGGGCTGCATGAAGTCTAATTAAACATGCATTTGTTTTGGGCATGAACCCAGATGCCCTGTGATGGGTGGTGGATCTGGAATCGATACTAACTACAAAAGACAAATTGGGGAACGCTAATGAGCCCAACACCAGTAACTGGAGCAGCACGTCCCAGTGCTGCAGCCTTCCTTGGCGGGGAGTGCTGCTTACTCCAAAAGCTGAGGAAGCCGGAGAGCGTAAGGGGCAGGTACAAACAGGAGCCACACGAAGGGGGACCCTTACTTGGCCTGTAGTCCCGTGCCCAGAGAGAAATGTGGGTGCACAGCCTGGGTAGGGAGTGTGGCCGGCCCTGACTCCTCCTTACTTGGAGTCTCACTATGGGAGTGTCTGTTTCCTTTTCTCTCAACTGCGTACTGCTCCATCTGTTGTTGAGCGAGGGATCAGCGTCTCTGAGCTGAGGCTAATGCTTCCTGCCAGGGAGCACAACTTCCTGTGTGGCCGTGGGAGCGAGACAGTCCTTACAGGGCTCTGGGAGTTAAACATGGGCTGGAACCTGGCTATGTGGAGAGGGGTGGGGCGAAAAGGGCTGGGAGGTGCGGGAAGACTGTCAGTCACTGGTGGGGCTGGAGGCAGGCAGGCTGCTGGAGCGGAGCCATCGCCAGGCTCACACAGATCTGTAGGCTTCAGTCACGTGTGTATGTGTGTGTGTGTGTGCACGCATGTGTGGCGTGGTGTGGGCGTGACTTCTGAGAGTCAGCCACGTGGTCATAGCCGGCAGTGTTGGGCGAGGAGGGTTGGTCAGTGGTCCGTAGGATGACTTAGACAGAGGCAGGTGAGAGTGCCTCGATGACCAGGGACCCACAGGTGGCCTCAGGAGACATCGGTTTCTGGGTCATCTGTGTGTGATCACCGGTTCTGACAGCAGACTGTCCATGAGTGATGACTTCTCTGACGGCCTTTATCTTCCAGACCTCACCTCTCTTCCACTGTGGTCAAGTACATACACGTCACACAAAACTACAATTTTTGAAGCCGTTGAAGAGACAAGAGTGCTGCCTCCTAGGGCTGTCATTGCTAGGCAGCTGAAGTCAGAGCTGGAAACTGAGTACAAAGCCCAGGCACTCCGGGGACCTGAAATATTTCAGGGGTTCAAATCCAGACACTTGGCTGTGAAAGGACAGAGTCCAGTGGGTCGTGACAGCTGCACTGGATGCTTCCTTTTTCGACCTTGCCACCCCCACTCCATCTAACGTATGGCCCAGAGGTCGGGGCAGGGTTACATCCCGCCACAAATGGTTGATTATGGATGAGCCCAGCGTTGCATTCCAACTGGCTGTGCATGTCTGGAGAGGTTCTTCTGGCTGTTACATGAGCCACAGAGGCCTGGGACCTCCTGCACATGAGCCACAGAGGCCTGGGACCTCCTGCACATGAGCCACAGAGGCCTGGGACCTCCTGCACATGAGCCACAGAGGCCTGGGACCTCCTGCACATGAGCCACAGAGGCCTGGGACTCCCTGCACATGAGCCATAGAGGCCTGGGACTCCCTGCACATGAGCCACAGAGGCCTGGGACCCCCTGCACATGAGCCATAGAGGCCTGGGACTCCCTGCACATGAGCCACAGAGGCCTGGGACCCCCTGCACATGAGCCCTTTGCTTGTTAGATGCCATCATGGAGCTCATGCTTCTTCTCTGTGTAAACCAGACTTTGAATATGTTTCTACCCTTCTTCCTCTGCCTAACTGGACAGACCGGAGCCAGCCTCCCTGTGTTGCCTCAGTTCTGAGCTGGGCTTACCAGCACTGCTTCCGGTCATTGGGGGGGATGGTTCAGAACATACAGGTGTGTGTCTGGGCCATGGCCACTCCTTTTACAAGTCTCTGCATTGTGAGCTCTAAAGTGGAAGACACAGAAAGGCGTGGAATGTGCGCCAAGCAGAAGCTCAACCTGCAGAGTGCAGGATGCTCCTTCGGGCATCCTTCTGCTTCTGCAGAGCCACCTGTGGCTTACAATGATCTCCAAATGCGTGGGCCTCACTGATCCAGTGTTTGCAGGAAGTGCGCCCTCTCAGAATTGCTGTTAACACTCTCCTTGTCAGTGCCAAGCACCGCTTTTCCACTTGGCATTTAGATTTAGCTCTGGCGATCTCGAAGGGCCTCCCACTCCCAGACTCTGCTTCGCAGCAGCTTCCCAGACCATGTGGGAAAGGCAGAGAACACTTCCCCGGAGCGGTGCTGCTCTGGGAGAACAGATCCTACTGGACTCTGAAATGGCTCCACTGCAGTGCATCTTTCTGCTTGTTATTAGAATTGAACTAATTTTGCAAAAAAAACCTGGACTTCCTACAACTAAGACACAAATAAAATGTCTCCTGTGCACAGGCTGATCCTGACGGTGGGGGAGGAGGAAGCAGTGATGAAGCCAGGCCCCAGGAGTGTCATAAACTGACTATAAACCACTGTGGGAGGTTTGCATCTTATAAAAATGCTTTTGAGTTGATAGCAGCTGCTATTATTTTAGCCAGCTCAAATTCCACCTTCAAGTAGGTGATGGAAGAATTTGCATAAGGTGGGTACTTCATTGTATTCTCTAAGTATGAAGGCACTTCCAGAGGATTAGAAATAGATCATAAGAGAGTACTAGAGCTCAAATGGTTTATATGTCCTGGTTGTTCAAGTGCAAGAAATAATAGATTAAAGCCACAAGTCCCTCTCTTTCTGGTTTTGCACATGGCCAATCACTTGCAATAATACAATGTGTAAGAAAATAAAGAAAATGAACCAAAACTCAGATTGCTAATGTTTCCCTCCTGATTTCTGTGCAGTGTATTTCAAGGGCGCATGCTCCAATGTCACTCCCCCAGCCCCCAGTTTGGCTGGGGAAGTGTTCGCTTCAAGAACGGGAGTGGACGTAGGACTACAGTACCCCCAGGTGGTGTGTAGAGCCTTTAGTCTCAATTCTTTCCATTCTGGGAGACCTGGAGTGCTGTCGGGGAATGGTGGCACATATTCCTTCATCTGTTTTAGATACTGTAAATTTCTCTTCTGTGTTACAGTCATATTAGTTTGATAAGACGGTGAGACTCCTTGATATTGAGGCTCAGAACTTGAACTATCACCGGCAGTTTCACAAGTATTTTCACTGCAGGTCGGAAGAAGTCAGCTTTTTTTCTGTTCATTTCTCGTTGACTTTCTTTAGTTATGTCTATCACAATGCTCACTTCTTTTGAAAATGTGGTTGGTGTCTCTGGCTTTGACCATGTCATGAGCAATGGATAGGTGCTAATCAAAAAAGAAGAAATGGGGTTGAAGCTGTGATGCAGCAGGTGGCACCCACCCACCTGGGAGACCAAGATGGAATCCCAGGCTCCTGGTTTTGGCCAGCCCAGTTCTGGCCGTTGCTGCCATCCAGGGAGTGAACCAGACAAAGGACCTCCCTCTCCTTTGTTCTCCTTCTCTGACACGTTGCCTTTCAAATACATAAAATATCTTAAAATGCGTATAGAAGACATGGCCTGTTTATAGCAATGACTGTATCTAAAGCCGCTGTTTTAGGAGAATGCGTGTGTTTTTGCAGTCCAAATGTCCTGGCAGCCTCGAAACTTTGCTAAGGGGGAGGGAAGGAAGAGGGCTGTAGACACACCACCGCCCGCACCAAGGGTTTGCTAAAGGGTTCATGGCTTCTACAAGCAGAAAACTGTTCCTTTAATCCAATCCTCTCACTTAACATGCACAGAAAGAGCTCTACCGCGTTTGGAACTCTCCATTCCAGTTCTTGATGGATTATTCAATTAATGCTGAGGAGACATGGAGGAGGTAGAAATTGGTTTTCCATTTTTCATACCAAGCAGGTGCAAAACTAGGAGGGTGAAGAAGACCTCCACAAGGCAGCCCCAGCCACCGTGGCAGAGCCCCAATTATGTCCTCACCCTACTCCTCGTTTGTTGGTTTGGTCACATGGTACTCAAAGAGGAGGGCACAGTCACGTAACACAGTTCATTTCTAATACTTCACAATGATGCTAAGACACTTCTGCTATTAAAATATGAGTCTTATCTATCTTTTATTAAGCTATTTGCAAAGCAAAAGGGTTTGGTGTGATCCCTATTGAATTTTCAAGATGCTGCTGCAAATCATGAGAATTAAATTGCAGAATTTCTCAATTTATCAAAGCAATCAGCCAAATTCTCTCTAAAGATTAAGTACAAAATTCCTATTTCTTTATTGTGCTTGTGGAGATTATGGCTAGATATGACTTTGTATGTAAAACTCAAATATTAAGATCTAGTAATGCTTTGGGCTGTTATAAATAAATGCTCAGAAAAGTGGCTTTAGCTCTACTGAAGTTAAACATTCTGAACAGCAGCTAATCTGTGGTGGAACACCCACCTGCCGTGGCATCTTGTGTGTGCATGGCTCGCTCTCTCTTTTTTTTAATTATTTATTATTTAACTTCAGTAATTACATTGTATTATGTGACACAGTTACATAGATACTTGGGTTCTCCCCACCCCTCCCCAAACCCTCCCACCATGGTGGATTCCTTCACCTTGTTGCATAACCACAGCTCAAGTTCAGTTGGTGCATGGCTCTCTTACAGTGGGCTTTGGGTTTGGCATGTTGGAGGGACACCAGGAAGCGTGGTTTTATGGTTCGGCCTCTCTGTGTTGAAATCCTTACAATGCATCAGTGGAACCCACACACTTGAGTTGGAATTTTAGCTTCTTTTTGATTGCTATAGAATCGTTAATAATAATAATATTTATATAATGATGCCCTGTAGATATGATTCATTACTTAATAAGCCCAAGTATCTTTCATTTTATTCTTTTAAAATTCTTTTATTAATATAAAGAAAATAGACTTGGTTTATTTCATAGGTATAGTTCTAAGGAGGTAACTATATTTCCCTCCCTCCTTTTCTTCCTTCCCCAATCCCACTCCTTCCTTCCTTTCCTTTTCTTCTGTAATTTTTGCAAAGGGTTAGTTTTAATATATTCCATAATCACAGTATTAATACATGATTAAATATTTTATTTAACAATTATCAAGTAGGAAGACTAGTTCCATAGGAGTATAAACAAAGATAAAAAACAATGGTCATGCCATGAGATATCTCATTCCTATATTTTTGTACTCTATATTTGTTTTCATATTTGAGAAAATACATGATATTTGTCTTTTAGGGCTGACTTATTTCATTAGGCATAATGACTTCCAGCTACACCCGTTTTGTTGATGGAACCTGGGTTGATTCCACACCTTAGCTATTGTGAACTGAACATGGGGATATAGACACACTTCCTTGTGCTCTTTTAATTTCATTTGTGTAAATTCTCAGGAGTGGGATGACTGGATTATATGGTAAATTTATTTTCAGATTTCTTTTTTTTGTTTTTTGTTTTTTTAGATTTTTACATTTTATTATTATTATTATTATTATCATTTTATGATACAGTTCCATATGCTCCTGGCATTTCCCTTATCCCCTTCCCAATTCCCTCCCACCCCACCTAGTTCCTCTATATCATTACTAAAATATAGTTCTTCATACACAGTCATATGTCCATCATTGTGGGCATGGACAGTGGCAGAGAGTCCAGCATCCTATTGTCAAGATATAGTGAACAGTTTCATTGTAAGTCTACCTTTCGAAGTAGAAATGCACACTGCATTGTATCCTCACATCTGGATGTTAGTCTCCATTTTACAGCTACTGTACATCCCCTTAAATGAAGTCATAATACAAAATCAACAATAGAAAGAAAAATAGAAATTTACAATGCTATGAAGTTAAATGACATGTTACTAGATATGACAGTCTCCATTTCACAGCTACTATACATCCCCTTAAATGAAAAGCCACAAAACAAAATCAACATCAGGGAGAAGAAAGAAATTAACAACACCATGAAGTTAAATAACATGCTACTAAATGACTAACGTGTAGCTGAAGAAATGAAAATCAAGAACCTTCTTGAAGAAAATGATGCTACTGTATGATATACGAGTCATTGAATGATTTAATCAGAAGAAAGTGTTTTGAAGAGATGAAACTAACAGAAAACAACAAAACCCGTGTGATAGAGTTTCCACTGATTTTTGTTGGTGAAGTGTGTCTCTTCTAGACGATAGATAGATGTTGTTTTATTTTTTAATCCAGTCTACTAATCTATGATGTTTGATTGAGCTTAAGCCATTTATATTCAGAGTTTAATATGTATGGATGGTAATTTGGTCCTGTCATTTTAGGAATGGGTTGTTCATTGGTTTAGTCTTCTGTTGTCATTGTACTGGGATGTTCTTCCCATTTGCCTTTGTTTTTGGTGGGTGCTATTCCTCTTCTCTGTCAAGAGAACATCTTGAGGAGATGGGGGAAACCCAGAGCCTATGTAACTGTCACATAATGCAAAGTAATTAATAAAAAAAAAAAAAAGAGAACATCTTGAAGCATCATTTGTAGGGCAGGTTTGGGAGAGGCAAATTCTTTTAACTTTTCTTTACTGTGGAAGAATTTTATTTCATTTTCAAAGACAAAAGAAAGCTTTGCTGGATATGTTATCCTGGGCCGAAAATTTTTTTCTTTTAGAATCTGGAATATGTCACTCCATTCTCTGCTTGCCTGTAGAGTTTCCTGTGAGAGATCTCCTGTAAGCTTAATTGGCTTTCCTTTATATGTCAATTGATTTTTTTCACGTGTACATTTAAGGATTTGTTCCTTATGTTCAATTGAAGAGAGCCTGATGATCATATGTCGTGGTGAAGATCGCTTTTGATCAAGCCTGTTGGGAGTTCTGTGTCCCTCCTGGAACTTGTTTCTTCCTCTAGATTAGGGAAATTTTCCTTTATTATTTCATTAAATAAGTTTGTAAACTCAGTTTCTCTTTCTGCACCTTCTGGGACTCCCATCACTCTTATGTTAGGCCTCTTAATAGTGTCTTTAAATTCTTGAATACTTTTTTTGGCCTGATCCAGCTCTGCTTCCAGCTTTTTGTTTGCTTCCCCCTGATGACAGGAAATGCCTTCCAATTCTGAGATTCTTTCTTCTGCCTCCTTCATTCTATTTTGGAGACTCTCCATGTACTTTTAATTTGCTCTACTGTGTTCTTAATTTCTGATATATCAGCCTTGATTAGCTTTATTGCTTCCTTAAATTCTTTGAACTTTTGTATGTGTTTCTCATTTTTGATCAGAAGCTTTAAAATGAGTTTTATGAATTCTGTATGCCTCATTTTCTCGATGTCTTCCTCAGTTAACTCTGAGGTTGGCATAGGGTTTTGCTCCTTTGCGGGAGAGTTTTCAGTAATATTCATTGTGCCTTTGTCTCTTCTTTTGCTCTTGGTCATTGTACTTCTGGTTAGCAGAGTCTTCTCCTTGGGGCAGGTTTCTAAGCTGTGTCACCCACAGGTCTACAATGTGATTTTACTTATTGCAGTTGGTACACAACTTTTTGCTTGCAGCCACTTGTGCCACAACCTCCAGAGAGTTCCAGGTCTGGGTTCTTATGTTAGATTTCCACCGTGGTCTCCACAGCCCTGGCTCCTGGCTCACCACTCTCCACCTCCTGTGACACCATGCTGAAGCTGCACTGTTGTCTGTACAACCTTTCTCCCCCTTCCGGTTGGAGCAGGTCCCAGGATTAGAGAGACACCAGGTGTCCTATATAGTTAGGTTGTTGGTGGCGCTGATCTTGCCAGAACCTGTTGGACGTTAGGTCTGGATGCAACACAGACCTATTTTGACCCATACGATGCCACAGTCGGTATTTTTTTCCTGCGGAACCAGTGCAATCTCAGAACTCAATGAGTCTCGTGAACTCAGCACATGCGCAGTTCACTGTTGTCCCCTCAGTCCTAAAGCGTTTGCCACAGCGTACAAAATGGCATCTGACGTAACACTACTAGAGTTCTTGATCTGCTGGCAGTCAGGTCTTAGGGCTACCCAGACCTGTCTTGGGTGGAACCTGTAGAATGCCACGTTGCTGCAGTTCACTGAGTCAGAAATGAGTTCACTCCCAGCTCAGTGTATGCTCAGTGCTTTGTCTTGCCTTTGCCTGCTTATGCAAAATGGCGCCCAATTAGGCTCTAGGGTGCTGACCGGGCTGTGAAATCCACACTATTCTGGCACTGCCTGTCTGTGATCTGCTGCTCTGTCTCTGCTCCTGGTCAAATCAAAGGGAGCATCAGGATGGACAGTTCTTTGGCTTTACCTCTCAAGCTCCCAGTGAAAGTCCTTTCCCACCTGGTTGCTGCTGGAGTTCCGGCTGCTGGTGGAGTTCAGATCACTGTTAGCTGAATGCTGCTGGAGTATCAGTCACTGCAACATCACACCGTTGTGTCCACTACTTTCCTGTGTCTGTCAGTCTCCAGGTGCCCCTCTGCTGTTGTTCTCTCCTCTCATATTTCCTGGAATATGTCCTCTCTGCTTCATCCTGATTAAATGTTTTTCCGTCCTTTCAAACGTGTCCTTACCCTATTCCGCCATCTTGATTCCCCCTATTTTCAGATTTCTGAGGAACCTCCATCATGTTGTCTTCCATAATGATTACAATAATTTTGATAGTGTCAGGGAAAGTGAGAAAGAGAAGGAGAGAGAGAGGGAGAGAATTTTCCATCTGCTGGTTCACTCTCCAAATGGCCACAACAATCAGGTCTAGGTTAATCTAAAGCCAGGGCTAGGAAATTTTGTGTTGATCTCACACATTCTTTGACAAAGAATGGGAAGTTTGTTCTCTATCTATACTGATCTTAGCTGCAAGATTACACTCTCACCTTTTGGCCTCCTCTGTGGTTTTTGTCTTCAGTATTGGAATGAGAAGGTGCATCCTCACAATTAGGAGAGTAGTCACTACACTATTTTTTAGTATTTTTTTCTCCAACACTATCCCTCATAGTTTCATTGATTGGTTCAACAATAATTTAATGAGCAGCTATTATATGCCTGGCAATCGGCTAGCGTTGGACATAAAGCAGAAAATAAACCGAAGGTCTATTTTCCATTGGCACTGCCCGCTTTCACTCTGTCATATCATGGGTGATCACGTACACACCTGCCCTGCTGCTCCCAATTCCTTCCCACCTCCAGATGATACCTATCCTGAGGGCAGGCGTCATGCTTCATCTACCTTCGGTTTCCTTATTGACCTGGCATTTAGCATAGATCCAAAGTGCCTGTTAGAAATGACTGGACAATGTGGCTGTAGTACCCACTGGTGAGAGCTTGCATGGGTATGAATCAGTCAGGCTGGGCTGTAGTACCTGCTGGTGGGTGCCAGGGCACTTGTGAGATTGATTGCAGGGGATACCCCTGCTAGGCCACAGTTCCCATTTGTGAGCATGACAGCCAGAGATGGAAGCAGGCCAGACCAGGCTGGGATACAGCACCCATTAGAATAGACATGAGCCAGGTTTGGGATTAGGCTAGGCAGGGTCAGTCCATAGCACATACTGGCATGAGTAAGAGCCAGGATGGGGTGCAGGCCAGGCCAGGTTGTACTACAATAACTGCCAGTTCACTTGGAGGCTGGGGATGGGCCAGCCTAGACTGAGGTGCTGCACCTGCCAGTAAGAGCTAGGACTTGGGGTGGGCCAGGCTGAGCCAGGCTGCAGCACCTGCTGGTGAATGTTGAACCTGGGGGGACAGGCCATCTTAGACTGGGCCGCAGCACCTGCTAGCATGCACAAGACCAGGGACTGGGAGCTGGCCTGGTAGGGCAACTACGAGGACTCCCTTGTTGGGCTGCTGCTTTTGTAGTGAGCATGAGAGCTGAGACTGCAAATGGACCAGGCTTTGTTAGGTTACTACAACTTCTGGCATGTGCGAAGGAGCAGCATGAAGGCCACAGCACATGCTGGCAATTACAGGACTGTGTACAAGTCATGTCAAGCTGGATTGCAGTGACCCCTGGCAGATGCAAGAAGTGCAACTGCTCACTTTGCTGAGTTGCCTCCATTCCTAAGTGAGAGAGATGCTCAGTTTTATTAAATAATTTGTGAGCCATCCAAGAGCCTCTGTGCTTTATCAATAGCACCTGCAGAAGTTTCCAGAAGTTCTGTGCGATGCTAGTATGTACTGGAATTTGAAAGGATTCTGTTCCTTGGAACTATTCTGTTGAGCAAAGTGAAACAAGCTCCTTTATTTAAGGGCTTTAAGAGCCTTCAAATCTAGTTTAAACCACCAAAGAAGTTGTTTTCCAGTGACCGTAATAAGCAACTCATGACAGAGGAAAGCACAGCCAGGCCTGAATGCTGTTCAAGTGACCTGTTAAGGGGACAGCTTGGAGTTTCTGATGGGGTAACTGGGTTCAGTGGTAGAACATTGCCCACAATGCTGCTGCCTCCCGCTGGGGGACATGGTTGGTGCCTCTGGGGAGGCGCCTTGTGCCCAGCTCCAGGTGGCTCCGATGAATCTTCCCAGGTGGTCGTGCTCACACTGGGGACCCAGAACTGTGGCCATCATTTCTGTGCTTCAGGGTGATTCTGAGTTCTTGAGGACAAAGGGATGAGGGTGGCTGTGCCTTCACTGTCATACTCTGGCTGCAGAGGTAAGAGCCTCAGTTGTGCCCTCTGCAGCACCATTGTTTCGCTCAGACACAAGAAATGTCTTCCTTTTAGAGAAGCAGATGAAGCCTTATATCCCTCATCTTTCTCATCTTTATGATAGAAAGTATAAGGTTAAGCCATAGCAGCGCTTACAGAGTGTCTGTCACTGGAGGTGCTGTGTTGAGGGTTCATTCCCGCTCTGTGTGGTTGGGGGGACCACACTGTGGGTTCTGATCATGTAAGGGACAGCAGGTGAAGGAAGAGCTGACTCCTGCGGGCTGTGATGGGTGCTTGGTGGGGCCACCAGGCCCTGAGGTTTACAGAGTGACTGGGGTCTTTTGAAGGGTGGTGCGTGCAGGCTGGCAGTTGATATTCGACAACCTGTTTGTTTTCGTGTCTCCAGCAGATGTGGAGCACCAGGAGCCAGCAAGGAGAGTGCACTGAGCACTCTAAGGCATGCAGAGTCCTGGGAGGCCCTGTGTGGACTCGGTGGCCGAGGGCTCCCGGAGAGGACAGCTGTTCGCCCTTCTGGAGCATGCTGACCTCTTCTTGGACGGCCAAGGAAATCACTCAAGAGTGAAATGAAAACTCCTTATGGGACCCAAGTTCAGTGATGGGAAAGGGGAGGACAATAACTGACCAGCCACACATTTAAATAGATAAATTAAATGCTCAGCAGCAATTTCATGCTGTAATTGATGGTCAATAGCATTTTTGAAAATAATCCTGCAAGGCATGCTCATCCCCTGCGACCTAGAACCAAGAGCCATGTATTGCACATTTATGCCATGGCTTCCAGGGTGGACTGCTCATTCCAGCAAGGTCACAGTGAGGGGCTCGTGTCAGAGCCAGAATCCTCCAAAGTCCTGTGTCCTTTCCTGCTCACAGGAAGACACCAGCATGATTTCCAAGGCAGAAGAAAAACCATCAGGGCGGGCATATTCTTTATGGCTGGATATGTGTTAAAATCCTAACACCAAACTGTGTGGTTGGCCCTCACTTCAAATAATTAGCAATGCAACCACTTTTCTGGGGATTACTGAAGACTTAGCCCCCTCTTCTCTTTCCCTTACCGCAACCCCGCCCCCCACCGACTGCGAAGTCATACATGCAATACTCACAGATTTTTATTTTCCACTTACTAGTTTTAGCTTTTTGAAATTTTGGACAGCTGAAAGCTGAAGCATTTCTAAAAATCACAAAAATATTATTTCTCTTATTGACCCATCCAAAGTACAAAGCTAGATGAGTAAGCCAGTGTTTCTACATTTTTTCCCTGTAAAACATGTAGTTTAAGGGTTGGTATTGTGGTGTAATGTAAAGTCAGCATCTCATTTGAGAACCGTCGTGTTGTAGCTGCCCTACTTTTGATGCAGCTACCTGCTAATGGCCTGGGCAAAACCACTGGACGGTGGTTCAAGTGTTTGGACTCCTGCAAACCATGTGGAAGACTTGGAAGAAGCTTCTGGCTTCCCGGTATTGGTGTGGCCCAACATTTGCCCTTATGGCCCTCTGAGGAGTGACCCTCTGATGGAACGCCTCTCTCTCTCTCAAATCTGATTTTCAAAATACATAACTTATGTTAATCAGCTTTAACATAAAGCCATTTTGCTATCTAAATGTATGCCATAACATTTTAAGGCTCAAACATGTATATTCACAAGATGTTATTATACATATTAGAAAAGTGAACTGAAGTTCTTATGCAGTATTAATAGACCTTATTTTACAAAAAAATGACCATAGCCTAAAGATTGTTTACTCATTTTATAAAAATTTATTTACTGGCTACTTACTCAAATTCCAGGCAATGTTACAAATAGTTGGACACAGAAAGATAGTTAACACAGTCTTGCCTTAGAGAACAGGACAATAAGATAACTCCAGTGTTATCAAGAAAATATTTTAATCCAGATGGCTAGGAATAAAAGAAGATTAAAATATAATATTAAGCAATCTAATATCCCAAAGAGATTATCTGAGAAGTGGAAAATTAAATTCTTAGACATGATTTCATAATCCCGTTTTGATCAAGATAACCAAATCAAAAGTTAAAGCAATATTTATTGCTCATGTTTGTGTGCCCTATTCTTTAATTCATTCAGAGTGTCATATGTGTAACAGCTACAGCTGAATCTAGGGAAAAGTTCTTCATTAGAATCACAATCTAAGAATTTGAACATGACTGTGGTCTTATTTGTGTGTCTCTGTTTATATTTGTTAGAGATTTGTGTGCAAGCTTCAATAAATCTGAATTTAAGATTGAGGCTTTTATCCAGGAAATGTATTACATACACTCTGGAGAGAAGGGGAGTTGATGTTTTAATGAAAAAACTTGGAAGATTCAATGAAAACCAAGCCTCAGCTGTGTGCTGCTGTAGATTTTTCTAAATTCTTAGAGCTTATTCTGGCTTTAGGTATTTAAAAGCCAACACTGATTTGAAGGTTTAAACAGCTTAGCTTTTCTTTTTTTTTTTCCCAACAGAGATTATTTAAAGAATTGGAGGAGCAGCAGGCCAGTTAATCCCAGGCATGAAGTCAGTTGAAACTCCTGATTCAGTTTTTATAAGAATCATCATGGTTGGTAGAAGCTGAGCATCATGCTACTCGCATATCTGTCTTTGATGTTTACCTTGTCTTCCTGAGCAGCCCAGGGCAGTGGTCATGGGAGGGAGACCAAGGGCTCTGATGCTCTGTCCTAGACAATGGTAGGTGGGGAGAGAGAGATGGAGAGGAAATGTCTAGAGCTGACCCGGAGAGCAACCCTGTTTTCTTGGCAAGGTAGGTGGAGTTAGAGGTATCCACTCTCAGTGTTGGAAAAGCAGGATATACAGCAGGCCTCTGCAGGGTAGTGGGAAGAAGCAAGGCAGGGGTCTAGAGAGCTGGATCTGCCCCAGGGAAGGCCATGGTAGGGTTCTACTCTATGGTGGAAAGAAGCCCACCTGCTTTACAAATTACTTGGTATTGCTAGCGTCATGTTAAGCCACCTAAGTGACTTACTACTAGTGACTGTGGAATGTGGTGTGGGCATATGTGTGCATGAACAATTTTTCAATCTCGTAAGAATGTTTATTTTAAGTCTTGACTTTCTGCTCTGTTTACTGTGCATCATTTTTATCCTTTGATGCCACTTAATGTATTAATTAGGAGAGCAGTAACAGACACACTAGAATAATCATAACTAAATCAGGCAAATGAAACTTCTGCCCCAAGTTGCTTGCTTCAAGCCCAAATATTTTTTAGATCCAAAAATTTGAGGCAAACAAAACTTCTCTCTCTGATGGAGCCAAATCAGAAAAGCAGGGGAATGTCCCAGCTCAACAGCACACGTGGGAGGAGTTCCTCTAAGTTTCCCAGAATTTGCTGCTCACTCTGCACAACACTCAGGCTTTTCCCTTCCACAGCCAGGAGGAAGGTCCCTATTTTAATCTGATCACTGGGCTCTCTGTGGACCCAGGGAAAGCAGCTGCTTGGCAGTGACAATGGCTGGAGAAGGCCAAGTGGCTTTTTGAAGTCTTTGTCATCCCTTCTGCTTCAGGCGCTTCTCATTCTTTGCACGTGCCTGAGCTGGGAATGGAAGGGTTTCCACTGTACCTGGCAGCCTGCAGCCTGCTGCGCCATGGTTAGGCTGGAACTGTAAGGAATGTGGCAGGCTTGGACAGTGATTGACCTTCCCTTAGTGGTCAACTGCACTTCCCCAAGACCTAGGCAGACAGTGTCAACAGATGCACATGCATTGGAAGCCGATAAGTGCGTGCGACATTATTTAGCAGCTGGTAATGCAGGGATGTGGTACAGCCAGTCAGAACGCAGAGGTGAACATGATTCAAATTGTGAGTTCTGGTGTGCAGGGAGGTGGCAGGGTGGCAGGGACAGTGGGAGGGGCGTGACAGGGATAAAGCGCTGCTAAGGGCTGGGAAGTGGCTATTTGCCAAACAGCACTAGCCATGTCTGTATTTTAATAACTGGTATGTCTGCGTTAATGTGCAGGAAAAGTTTGATCTTGGCCAGAGTATTGGCTTTGCAGAAATCCATTTGCTTCGCTGACTCTGAGTACCTTCAACAGCAAAGCGTGTGTGTAATGTTGCTCTAAGGATTAAATAAGGTAATGTAAGAAAAGTGCTGAGCCCATGTTGGGCCAGCAGAAAGTGTTCATCAATGACAGCTGTTGCAGTATTGTGGTTGTAAGCTCTTTGTCTTTCAAGAGCTATTTTAAATGGAAACAGCTTAGTTTATATTGGGCCTTTGGCTGCAAGAGCTGAGATACTGCTGTTTAGACTTTAATTCTGCATAGACTTCTGCTTCAATTTTAATAATCTTAAAAGCACTGATCAGAGAAAATGCAAAATGGCGGCTTCATCTGCTTCTGTATTAGCACAGCCAGACTTGCCAGGTTCACGGATGAGCAGTTTCTCAGACCGGAAAGTCCTGTCTTTTGTACTTTAACGAGCAACTTCGTTCTTTGCAAGATATCACTGAATTCCATGGAAGTCTACACATGTTTCTGTCATTAGATGGTCATTCCAAGGGATAAATAAAATGAACTCAAATGAGAATTAATGTTATCCAAGATATTCTGAATATTAATACAATGCCTTGAAATGTCCAGAGTATGTATCAGAAACAGAAATGTAACCAAAAACTGTGTGAATAGAATGGTTCTAAGTAGAAAAACTTCGTAATGAAATACCATTGCTAAATAAATGTTTCTAATTTTTTAAATTTCTGCATATTTACTTAAGTTGCTGTGCATAATTGTGTGTGTGTGTGGCCCTAAAGGTGACACTTCCTATTATCAACAGCTTTCTTCAGACATAATTCACACACTACACAATGAATCCATATCAAGTGTCCGCTCTCAGGGTTGTACGACAATCAGTTTGCTTTTGAACATTTTAGTCATCTCAGAGTGTTTAATTTTCACATTCTTGTGAAATTCACTCTAGTTTCTTTTCGCCACAGTCAGGGAACACGGTTTGTGCTATCCCAGTCTTCTGAGTCAATCTGTGGTTTGGCTAAGCACCTGGTGCACTTTGGCGTGTGCTCCTGTGCCCGTGGGGAGAGCCAGGCGGGCGCTGCTGGCACAAGTCTTCCATGGTTGTGTCGAGTGCAGCCAGTGTGGTGTCCTGGAGGAAGTCTGCTTCGCCCTGTGTCACTGAAGGTGGGGTGGTGAAGTCTGCAATGATGACTTTCTCCAGAGCTCTCGGAGACAACCCTCCCCAGACTGTGGCCTCCAGCAGAAGCTGAGGGGTAGAGGGTGCGTCGGGACACGGCCAGCCTTCACGAGAGGCGTTGGCCTGGTCCTGAGCTGGGCTGTCTCAAAGGCAGCCTCCAGCTCTTAGCTATATGCACTAAGTTCTCCTGAACGCACACGTTTCTACTTGGCCTTGTGCCGAAGGAAAACTTCCTGGCGTGTGAAAGGCTTTTGTTTCTGGTGAGTCTCATCAGCTGTAGTTGTTCTGTTGGGATGAAGGCATTGGTCCTCTGAGGCCATGGCCCTGGAGGTTCCTTCCTGAAGAGAAAAAGCAAGAAAGCAAGAAAGAAAGCAAGAAAGAAAGCAAGAAAGAAAGCAAGCAAGCAAGAAAGACTCACGCCATGTCGTTTCTTGGGTGGCCCAGTGTGTCTTCTTCAGCCAGAGGGTGCGTCCTTCCTGCAGTTGTGATGTTTGCATCATTGGATCTAGCACTTTCCAATACTTCACACAGGACTGATACAGAATGAGCACTCTGGTAACAAGAGTTTACATCTCCCAGGCTGCTTTTCTGGTTGCCTGCTCTTCAGTGCTCATTTCCTGAAGGTAGTCTGTTACAATGCCTGTGCTTCCCAGCGGGCCAGGTCAACCTGCTGAACTTTAAAGCCCTAATAAATTCCAGGTTACATCCACGCAGGCCAAAATACTGGATTTCAAAAGCATGCCTCTGGCTCACTGACTCCTTCACAAACAGCTCTCCCACCTCAGTTTTTGGTGGATGCTCTTGTTTCTGGTCTGAGCCAAGAAAGTTAAAGCAGGGTGAATTACTCTTTGCCTCATGTCTGATCATGAGGGATGTGTGGATAAAAAGTTCAACAGAAAAGAAATCAGACAATTTTATTCTGAGTCACTAAAAAAAAAAATCATAACCAGAATTTCAAGATGCATTCAAAGCAGTATTTTCTTTCTCACCACTTTTTCTCCTCAGTATCCATAAAGTAGCAAAAGGGAGATTCAGACCAGATTGGGGGTAATTCCTTCATTGAGGCTCCATGTTACAGGAACCACACAAAAACTGATTAAAATAGTTATAATAGTTCATTTGTGAGCAGTAAATTCATTCTAAGGTCCAAATCTGTTTTTTGAGGAAAAAAGGCCATGTGATTTTTGCTTTATAGATTTCAGTAGCATGGTTAAATGAGCATTTAGACTTGTATTTACGGTGATGTTAATTCTAAGCTAAGCCTATAACGACAGCAATGACGTCAGTCAATTTAACATGAATGCAACCACTGGAAGGCGTCCTCTTGCCTCTGGCCCTGGTTCTGGGTTTAATTTTAGGTGTTTTCACTTGTAGCAGAAAGATCACTTGATGTGATCCACAATGATCCACTTGTAGCAGAAAGATCACTTGATGTGATCCACAATGATCCACAGTGATCCTAAGCCTGGCATTCCTTTGCTTTCCTCTGTGGAGCCATCTGTATGTGACACATCCTCTGGCTTTATGGGACTCTGAAGATGAAGACGCAAATAGCAAGTCAACTAGAGGTTGGTGTTGTGTGTGTCACAAAGTTTCTCTAAAAAGAAAAACAATTACAGACACTGACAGGTAAGTTCAAGATGGGAATCAATCCTGAGATAAATGAGCTGTTATAGTGCATCACTGAGAAGGTCACAGAAACATTTAACATGTCTCAAGTAAAAAACACCCTGAAATTGATGGCTACAATTTGTGTACCAATGAAACTAAAAGGAAAAATTCATTATGTAAAAATAGAGTCACCCAGAACATCATCTTTCTTTAGTCTTCTGTCCTGATAGACTCATTCGAGGCTGTTTTAGGGCTTTCTTGGCTTCTGTTACAGAATGCGTAGTAGTTCCAAAGGCCTTGTAAGCACATTTAAGAAGGTCAAGGTGATCCGAAGAAACGAATTGAGAATAGGAATTTCCACAGCAGCAGAAAGTGCTGTTACGTGAGAAAGTCTTCTTACAGTGGCCTCCAATGACAGCAAATCACTCCCAAATATTTTTTACATTGACTGTCATTTTTATCTGAATTCATTTTCTGTCTGTAGACTATTGGAAGTATATAGATATAATTGGACTCTGATTATTATTAGATAAAAAGACCACACTTGTTGCAACATCTGTTCTTCCAATGTATGTGAACATCATTGGTCAGGTACAATGAAAGGTGCTTAAAAGAGGGACGCGAATGAGGCCCAATTCTAACTTCCAAGGAGTCTATAGTCTAGTGAAGGAGACCAACCATTGAAACAGCATTGTGCACTGTACATAGTAAGTGCTAACCTGCATTCAGACATAGAACACGGTGGAGAAGCACCTGCCTGGGTAAAGTGACTTCTGAGCTGAGCAAGGACAACAGTACCTGGGAACTAATAAGTGCTCGTGGCTGTGCACAGAATCCAGGGCTAGGGCAGGAATGTCAGGCTCAGTATCCCCACCTGCACTTCTGCCAGAGGCACAGGCTGCTAGTTGTCTGAGGCTTTGCTCATTGCTGTCTCTTGTGCTAGATGAGACAAAGCAATGGAGGCCTTGGGCCGTCACCAGGTTAGAGTGGGGAGAACCTGCAGATGTGCTGCTCTTGTGCTGAACAGTGTATATTCATGAAGTTCTGGGGTGCCTGGAGTGACAAGATCTTAGTGACTTACTCAAAAGAAGAAAAATCTAGGATATGTATATATATATATAATTTTTTCCCCTTCCGTGTCATGATTGTTCTCTGCCTTTGGTTTCCCAACCCTTCTGTGTCTTAGGGTTTTCTGTACTTTCACTGTCTGTGCCGTCATCTTTGCTGTTTGAGTACCGGACAGAGAGCAGGGGACCACATCAGAGCCTGAGCCCTGGAGACAGCTGGCACTTCTCCAGGGTGAAGGGGAACCTCTGGCAGCATCTTCAGCTGTCTACTGACTCCTGCAGGAGCAGTCTTCTTTGCCTGCTACCACTTGCTCTCTCTCCCAAGAGGCAGCTTTGCTGGAGAAGGCCCTGGGCAGGCCAAGGTCTCTCCAACTGGCTGGAAGAGGAAGCTTGGCTGGAGCTGTTCTTGGTGCTAATTGATCCTGAGCTGATTCTTGCAGTCCTTCTCAGACTTCAGTTTCCGTCTAAGCTCCAGCCTCTTGCTCAGGAACCCACGACACTGGGACAGAGACCATCTTGTCCTGCTCAGCCCCTTAGTTGACTGACTGTGCTTTCCTTGCTGGCTGCGACTTCAGGAGTATGCATTGCCCAACCCCAGTCTCAACTGAGTGCCTGCAAAGTTCTTTTCTAATCAAAGTGACCTTTGTTCTTTTGAAAACAAAATATTCTCGGGTTT
The DNA here is from genome assembly GCF_030435755.1 of Ochotona princeps. Classification (NCBI taxonomy): domain Eukaryota; kingdom Metazoa; phylum Chordata; class Mammalia; order Lagomorpha; family Ochotonidae; genus Ochotona; species Ochotona princeps. The sequence goes on from NC_080849.1 coordinate 3,352,074, forward strand.
TCAGTTTTAAATGAGCATCTGAGAAGTGTTTTCTGACCCTTTGATTACTAGGGGCTGCAAAGTCTTGAACATAATAGTGGATCTAGAGGCCAGAATGCTGATGTCACCTTTCTGTCCTGCTGTCCTCTAGGGCCCGTAAACCCGGAGTCACAAACACCGTTTGCAACCAGTAGATGCAGGATTTTATTCCATGGATGTGCAAGAGTGTCAGTTCAAACATTAAACGAGCAAACAAACAAAAAACCTAAGCTGATAAACCTCAAATTACTTACATTTATACATGGTTTTCATGACAAATGGCTTCTGTTTCAATTCCTGATGGCAATCAAAGAGTGTTAGGCAATTCCAGATAAATGATGGAAAGAAGACTGAGTAAAAACAAACTATCTGATAGCAATGCTTATTTTTCCATTTTAATAGATAATTTGGGGTTATGTTGTTGATCATTTGCCACATTTTACTTTTTAATGAAATAAAATGAACTTGTAGGGCCAAATTAGAAATAGGGGGTGGTGCTGTGGCTCAACTGGCTGATCCTTACTTCCAACAGCTAGCATTTCATATGCATGTTGTTCCATGTCCTGGATGTTCCGTGTCGCCACTTCACTTCTGGCTTGTGGCCTGGGAAAACAAAGGGGGATGGACCAAAGCCTTAGGACCCTGCACCCACGTGGGAGACCCTGAAGAAGCTCCTGGGTCCTGGCTTCGGATTGGCTCAGTTCCAGCTGTGTGGCCGTTTGGAGAGTGAACCAGCAGATGGAAGATCTTTGTCCCTGTCTCTGCTTGAACATAATAGTGAATCTAGAGGCCAGTATTCTAAAAAAGAACCAGTTGTAGTAAGAATCGCTAAATAAAATGTGCTACAGATTTAAGACATGATATGTATGAAATATCCTGTTATTCAAAAGTGATAAATGAATTATTGAGATTTGAATGAAAAAAGTGACAGTGATACGAGCTGTAGAATTTGTTTCTAAAGTGTTTTGTCCTGATTACTTGTGTAAATCACAAAGAAACTGGAGCATAAAGGGGAAGATTTGTTACAGTACAGAAGATATTCAGAATTAAAAACACGACACTGAAAACAGTTGTTGAAAATAGACTTCCTGTTGGAAAGATTGACAGGAAGCAATGTCTAAGAGTGCAGAAAATATACAAAGAGAGTTACTAAAGGGAATTGGTTCTGAAAACAACAAATAGCACAGAGTAAAACGTCTTGCTAAGGTGCAGCTGAGACTGGCAGAAACACACAGACATGGGCACATTCTGCTCAGGTTTCTGATGCCCAAGCCTGCGCTGGAAGCACATGTGTACTCAGCCACAGTAAACAGCCTGCTCAGAAAGCAAAGCTGAAAAGACCACCCTCACCCTGGAGCTCATCAAACTGTATGCACAGATTCCTGACAAAAATAGTTCCAGGAATCCCTCATGCAGCCAAAATGGTATTAACAGCAAAGGTGAATTTACTAGCACCTGGGACTTAGAGATTGCGCAAGTCATAAATTCCACCTGCAGATAATGCTCAGAGGTAGATTCTAGAGAGCTCAGCAAGGGAGGAGCTCAGAAGGAGGAGACACAGCAGAGCAAGTCTCACCTGCACCTCGAGTCTGCTCACTGAGAACCTACCGGGATCGGGTGCAAAATGAGGATTCTGACGTGCAGTTACCCAGAGTTATAGGCCGAAACGAAAGCATTATAAATGTTGAGTTACATTTGTAATAGATGGTATTGGGAGGAATGAGATAATGAGAAAGACGATAATTTGAAGTTCTCATTTTGAAGAGAAGAAAGCATAACGTTCTAAAGTTTCTGTGTTACGCACAGCAGGGGAAAGGGAAAATATGGAAAAGATTGTTTAGTTGTGGGGAATGTTTGGTGGCTTGTTTCCGCATAATACCAAGGAAATGCATATTTGCTGATGAGTTTCATGAGAGATAAATTACAACAAAGTAGCAAAATATAGAACGTTAAAAATTAATGAAACAGGATCAGAACAGGAATGTTTACTTGATGAAACAAGTGAAGGCGAAAAATAAAACTAGGAACTAAAATAAATATAAGTTGGAGAGAATAAGATCAGCAATTAGAAATGAGAGAGAGAGTTGGTTCTGGACAGGCAGTGGCAAAGAGAGCCGGACTGATGATGTCAGTGGTATCCAGACGAATGCTCGGTAGGGGCAGCAAACATCACACGGGAGACTTAGCGCAACCAGTGAGAAAGGGGCCACACCTGCAAAAGGAAACTCGTGGACTTACACAAGCCAGTCCACGCGAAATTAAGTAATACAAATGTTAGAAATGCATAGGAGATTTCAGTGTGTATTTATTTTCTCTACAGTTTAGTTTTATTTTACTTATTATTATCATTTTATGATACAGTTCCATAGACCCTGGGATTTCCCTTATCCCCTTCTTCCTACACTGAGTTCCCCTATATCCTTACTATAGCATAGTTCTTCATACACAGTCATATGTCCATCATTGCGGGTACGGACAATGGTAGAGTCCAGGATCCTATTGTCAAGACATAGTATACAGTTTCATTGGGAGTCCATCTTTGTCTGGAAGCAGAGATGCACACTGCATTGTATCCTCATATCTGGATATGATAGTCTCCATTATATAGTTACTAGCATCCCCTTAAATAAAAAGTCACAATACAAAATAAACAAGAAGAAAAAAAACCAGAAATTAAATATGTCATGAAGTTAAATAAGATGCTACTGAATGACCAATGTGTCGCTGAAGAAATGGAAAAGAAAATCAAGAACCTTCTTCAAGAAAATGATGCTACTGTATGATCTATGAGTCACTGAAGAATTTAATCAGAAGAAAATGTTTGGAAGAGATGAAACTAACAAAAAAATCAAAATCCATGAGATGCAGTTTCTGCTGATCTTTGTTAGTGAGATATGTCTCCTGTAAGCAACAAATAGATGGGTTTGGGTTTTCAATCTAGTCTACTAATCCATGACATTTGATTGATGAGTTTAATTCACTTACATTCAGGGTTAACATGAATGGGTGGTAATTTGGTCCTGTCATTTTAGCAATGGGTTGTTCATTGGTTTAGTCTTCTGTTGTCATTTTACTGGGATGTTCTTCCCATTTGCCTTTGTTTTTGGTGGGCGCTATTCCTCTTCTCTGTCAAGAGAACATCTGTAAAGTACCCTTGTAGGGCAGGTTTGGGAGAGGCAAATTCTTTTAACTGTTCTTAACTGTGGAAGAATTTTATTTCATTCTCAAAGACAAAGGACAACTTTGCTGGGTATGTTATCCTGGGCCGACAATTTTTTGCTTTTAGAATCTGAAATGTTACTCCATTCTCTTTCCAGTGAGAGGTCTCCTGTGAATTTACCTGGCATTCCTTTATATGTCAGTTGACTTTTTTTATGTGCACATTTAAGGATCTTTATGTTCAATTGAAGAGAGCTTGATGATCATGTGTCTTGGTGAAGATCATTTTTGGTCAGCCCTGCTGGGAGTTCTGTGTCCCTCCTGGATGTTGTTTTTTAATTCTTTCTCTAGATTAGGGAAATCTTCTCTTGTTATTTTATTGAATACACCTTTAATCCCAGCTTCTCTTTCTGCACCTTCTGTGACTCCCATAATTCTTATATTTTAGCTTCTTAATAGTGCCTTTCAATTCTTGAATACTTTTTTTTTTTTTTTTTTTTGGCCTGATCCAGCTCTGCTTCCAGCTTTTTGTTTGTTTTCCCCCGGTGACAGGAAATATCTTCCAATTCTGAGATTCTTTCTTCTGCCTCCTTCATTCTATTTTGGAGACTCTCCACTGTACTTTTAGTTCATTCCATTGTATTCTTAATTTCTGATACATCAGCTTTCATTTGATTCATTTCAAGTGTGACACGTTCCTTGAACTCCTTGAATGACTACTTTACATGCTTCTCATTGTTGGTAAGTTTTATAACAAGTGTTTTGAATTTTGTATCCCCCAGTTTTTGATGTCTTCCTCAGTGAACTCTGAGGTTGGCAAAAGGTTTTGCTCCTTTGCAGGGGAGTCTTCAGTAATATTCATTATGGCTTTGTCTCTTCTCTTGTTCTTGGTCATTGTACTTCTGGTTATCAGATTTTTCTCCTTGGGACAGGTTTCTAAGCTGTGTCATCCATAGGAGTACAATGCGATTTTACTTATTGTAGTTGGCACACAGCTCTTTGCAGTCACTTGTGCCACTCCCTCCGGCGGGTTCCAGGTCTAGGTTCTTATGTTAGATTTCCACCATGGTCTCCACAGCCCCAGCTCCTGGCTCACCACTCTCCACCTCCTGTGACACCGTGCTGAAGCTGCACTGTTGTCTGTACAACCTTTCTCCCCAGGATTGGCGAGACACCAGGTGTCCTATATAACTTGAACTGAGTTCCCAGATGAGAGCCTTCTTTCTCTGTGTAGCTTCCTTTCTCTTTTTTTTCTCCCCCCTGCCCTCTTTTCTGTCTCCCCACCTTTCAAACAAATCACTAAATATTCTTAAAAATCACAAGCAATTTAACTGGGCGATGAAAACAACACAAATAAAAATCATGACATATGTTATTCTCTTTCTGTCCCTCACTGTGTGTGTGTGTGTGTGTGTGTTTATAGGGAGATGTATGGAATATGTCCACTAAATGTGGATGGTGGCTCTTTCAGGAGCATGATACTATAGGTGGCTTGTGGTTGTTTAAACTGCTTTCTATTGTTCAAAAACTTAACCTTGGCTATTTTTGAAATTATGTATATTGGAAACCTTTTTAAAGAAACTAGAAAAGAAGTATACATCATCTAGGTATAATCATAGAGATTAGAGCACCAAGACATAGGCTACTTTTGTGTTTGTAGAAAACAGTCTTTTTTATTTTTTAAGAAATAACTTTTTACCTCTGAAGACACTTTCCTGCTTGAATCTTGCTATCCATTTGGAATTGATGTTTGGACAGAAGCCCCTGGGCAGCAAGCACGATGAAGCTGGCAGTGCCCTGTTCTTCTTGCCTTGCTCATGGCAGTCCCATGTGCTCCCCCGTCAATGCTCACGGATTTTCAGGAGGCCTCTGGTTGTGAACAGGTGTGACAAGGGACAAAGGACAAAGCTCTGGAAGGAAGCCAAGGGTGTTCTGTCATTTGGTTTGAGGTGTTGATAGGCAACAGCTGCCTTTCAGGAAACCAATAATCACCTATAAAGAAAATAGAATTTCATCTGCGGTCCCTGCTTTAGTTAAAAATGGGACTGTAGGGCCTGGCATGAATCCTCACCTTGCATCCGCCGGGATCTCATGTGGGTGCTGGTTTGTGTCCCAGCTGCTCCACTTCCCATCCAGCTCCCTGCTTGTGGCCTGGAAAGACAGTGGATGATGGTCCAAAGTCTTGGGACTCTGCGTCTGGAAGGGAGATGCAGAAGCGGCTCCAGGCTCCTGATTTCAGTTCAGCTCCGGCCACTGCAGCCACTTGGGGGCGAACCAGCAGACAGAGGATCTTTGTTTCTTCTCTCTGTAAGTCTGTATTTCCAACCACAACAACAAAAAATTAATGGGACAGCAATTTCATTATACTCCTCTGTTGTTGTTGTTGTTAATAGTTTGGAGACTATTTTTTGAACAGATATTTGCTAGCCTGGATCTAAGTTGGTTTTTGCATGTTAAGTCTTCCTCGCCATTTTGCTCACTAGGTTTTGAAGCAAGGTTCACTGAGCTGTGAAGTGTCACATGGATGTTTGCAAAGGTGTGGAGAAGGGAACCTTCCGTGGTGCTAAGACGAAGGGGCTGGCTGGGACCTCAGGCAGTCGCCCTGCTACTTTCTGGTCTTGAGGAAGTGTGTGCCAACAACTTGAGTCCTTCAGATCAAATCTTGGCAACCACAGGCTGATGTGTATGTTTTTTCTTGCTTCATCTACTCTGACACCCTCAAACTGGGACCTGGCACCTGCAGGGCCGCACGTGTAGAAGGTGTAGATGCCTCCCTTAAAATGAGGTGGTATGACCAGGAGAAATTCCATGAGGGCACAACATTCAAGGGGGGCTTACACCTCCCCAGATCTAGATTTTCACATGGTCATAGTCCTTCTTCTTTGATACAGCTAAGCCATAGCTTCTCTTTCTGTAGCACACACTGCAAGGGTTAATTTCTCACACTCGCAGAAATAGCAAACATCGAAGAGTGGACAAATAGTGTTAGGGATTTCCAAATGGCCTCGCAGTGGTGGGAGGTGGGAAGATGTTGGCTCCAAGGGAATTTCCGCCCCCCAGCATGAGAAGCAATCTTTCTCCTACACAGAGAAAATTGCCTACCTCTTAATCAGTCAGGACAGGCCTGAGGCAAGGGCACAGCGCTTGACGGCTGAGGACTCTCGGGTACTGCTGCAGTCTGCAATTCCCAGGCTGGCGGGCTTTGGCACTGGGCAGAGTTTTTGCTGAGAGGAAGGGCTCATTACTAGGCCTTGTCCTCTGCAGTTCCGGCAGTGTGCCCGGGTGCGAGCTTATCAGTCATCAGGCCTCTGCTTGCAGGAGGGTCATGTGCAAGTACCATGGGCGACCTGGAAAGCTAGTCCTCGGAGGCTCCTGGGACTGGCCCTTCACAGTTACACAGGTCATTCTCTGCCCTTGCAACTGGCTGTGCTGTGAAGGAGAGCACCCACTCCTCTGGGTAACCAGGTGGAAGACCCCTTTTTCCGACTATTTCCAGCATGAGAAAAAAGATGTGTAGGGAGTAGTTAGGAAAAAATGAAACAAAATAATAATCTAAGTTTTTGTAGTGCACTGCAAACTGCGAGTAACTTTAGCCTTTGCAGTGTGTGCATTGTTGTTCCTACTCAGCAGTCGACACAGTCAATGCCCAGAGAGACTGACTTGCAACTGTCACAAGCTAGTTGATAGAAGATGAGAGAAAGCTGGTTTCTTCTGGCCTCCAATGGTTGGCCTGGCTGAGCTCTGGCTTGGCAGCTTTGGTAGGGGGTTGGTCGTTAGGGAAAAAGCCAGCGTAGAAGATGTATACTTCAGAAAGGGACACAGAGAGCTGTGACGAAGCCAGGCCAGAGTCTCCGTGTGCACCCAAATGGAATACTGATGCACTGGCCTTCGGGGCCTCGAGTGACTTAGGTATGGGGTTGCCAGGCAAAAACTAACACACCATTGTGATTGGCATGTCAAAGACTCAATGAATACATACACGTGCGCTTAGTTTAAGTGTCTCCCAAAAGTTGCATGGATCGGATATGCACTGCGAGCGTGCAGTTCTTTGACCTTCAGATTGAGGGAGACATTCTGTGCTTTTGTTGGCTGAGTCTGGCAACCCTGCTTGGATGGAAACATTTCAGTGATGTGAGAGAAGCATTCAGAATGTTTTCTTGAAAGAAGGAAAGGAAAGCCTGTAGTCATGGAGGGTTTTTAGTGTTTCGCTTAATAAGACAACCTGGCCTCTTCAGGGAACACCTAGAATGCAAGGAGTTTAAAAATTCACTCAAATTCCCATCCATCACAAACGTTTGAACTTCTGACCATATTTCCTTCCACTCATTCTCAACATAGTTCATCTGTGTCGATATTTGAGTGCAATTTGAAATATATTGTATATCCTGTGTCGATATTTGATATTGTATATCCTGTGTCGATATTTGATATTGTATATCCTGTGTCGATATTTGATATTGTATATCCTGTGTCGATATTTGATATTGTATATCCTGCAAAGATGTTACAGATATCTAAATCTTCAAGGTAAGTTTTTCTGAAAAAAAAAATAGCCTGTCCTGTGATTTGTTTAGATATTTTCTTGTGTATCACATTTGGATGATTTATATATTTAAATGCTCAGTTTCTGAATAATAATCTTCAATGCTTAGGAAGGATTTGTAAAATGGAATGAATGGTTTTTAAAGAGGTTAAATACCTTTATGATAAATATTCCCCAAAATAGAACGCGGAGACAATGGATTTTCAAGCAGTTTAAGAAATTGATACTTTTGATGAGAGTCCTAATTCCTTGAACTAATGAAAAGACTGGAAGCCACATCCACAATGAATGCCAGCTTCACAGGCAGTGGTTTAGGCTTATCTGTCACATCACCAGCCTCTAGTAAGGAGAGTTTTTTATTTATTTATTTATTTTTAATTAATATTTAGCATTATGTGACAGTTTCATAGGCTTTGGGAATCCCCCTCCCCCTTCCCCTCCCCTCCCCCCTGGTGGATTCCTCCACCTTGATGCAGCATTACAGTTCAAATTCAATCAAGATTCTTTCCTTGCAAACATATATTAAGCATGGAGTCCAGCTACTTATTGTCCAGATGGGTTGAACAGTTTCTTGGGGAGACCGTTTCTGGTCCGAAGTCAGAGCTGGTATAATATCATCACAGTCAATTAAGAGTCCCAATATAACATCAACAGCAATTTGCAATATTATGGAATTGACATAGTTTTGAGTAACCAGTATGTCAAAAAACAACAACAACAACAACAACAAAAAAGAACAAAATAACAAAAAAAAACAAGTCCTAACCACAACCTATGATTAGCTCATTGACATCTCAATTTTAGTTTATATACAGGATCGGACCGGCTGCTATATACCTTGAAAAGGCTATAGGGTACCATTCAGCTGTCTCATGTCTATTTCATTTTAGTATTTAGCCATTTGTTGTGTTGAAGTATAATTTTGTTGATCTTGGCAGATCTTGAGATAATCTAGACTGGCTTGTAACTCTAACAAGATATTTGTCGACATTTAATGTGCAGAACATTTTTTTTTTGTGGGGGGGGGGGTGCAGGAAAATCCTCAACACCATGGTGAGGAGTGACTAATCTTTGTGTCCCACCCAGCAAGGCATGAGCCAATCCATGCCAGCTCTTTCCTGTCAGATTTCAAGCTCTACTTTCTGTTGTTTGTCTATTTATTTTAGGGTTTTTTTTTTTTTTTTAGTTTGTATGATTGTTTGTTTGCTGTGAGGGGTTTTCGAAGCGATCCCGATGGTCACTGCGAGGGAGGGCGGGGGTCCAGAGGTGGAGCCAGGCTCGGACCAGAGAAAGCTCTCCTCCCTGGTCCCGAAGGACATTAATTGTTCTTCTGTGTCTGCTGACCGCTCAGGGCTTCTGGTTGTCTTTCCGATGACGTTGGTTTCTGTGCGGTGGTGTTTGGACTTCTTCCATCCCCTGCGGGAGCTCCGGTTGGGGGTGGGTGACCTCAGAGTACTCAGCCTCCGAGGGCATCCAATTCCCTGTGGCCTTAGTAAGGAGAGTTTTGTCAGAGCAAATCAGGGACAGAAATGTGGCTACCCTGGAATGCACATGGTATTATGTCGGGATGCACATATGATAGTGTATATTATCCTGGCCATGACCTTCTAAGTGCTCTTGACATTCTGGAGCAAGCAGGATCCTCTGGCGTTTGGCCGTATAGAACCAACGTAGGTGGCAACAGACACTGTCACATAGCTCTTGGGGAAGGGGATGGGTTGGACGGTGTCTTGACATTCCTGATGCTGTGGACTGGGTGACCTACAAAGAACAAAAAGTTGGGAACTCCAAAACCAGGTGTCAACAGATTTGGTGTCTGGTGAGGCACAGCTTCCTGGCACAGAGATAGCCACTGTCCCATTGTTTCCTTAAGTGGCAGAAAGGCAAGGGCAGTCTTGGCATCTCTGATCCCAGTCAGGAGTGTCCACATACAAGAACTTATCACCTTCTCTTGCTATCATCTCAGGGGTTGGGAGTCAGCACATGCATTTAGAAGGGAATCCCATGTTCAGTCTATAGCAATTAGCAAATGTGGCCTCACAATGAGAGTGAGTTTTATAGGAGGTATGGTTCTGGAGCACAGGTTGAGCACTGCCACTGGAAGACTGTCTAGTGGGTTTGGTAGACAGTGTGAGGATCCCACAGAGAGAGAGATCAGGGTTCCTCTTGCCTGGAGCAAGGCTAATCTACTGTGAAGAGTGTGTTGTGCTGCTACTGTCTCCACGTTCTATTTCGGGGACAGAGCGAGCGAGGAGACTCTTGTGTCCTGGCTTCAAACCAGCTCACCTAGCCATTGCCGGCATTTGGAGAGTGAACCAGTGGATGGAAGATCTTTCTGTCTTTACTTCTGTCTGTAAAATCTACCTTTATGATAAAAATAAATAAATCTCTTTTAAAAAGTTGCTTGTAGTGGTATGTGGATACACACAGAGCCCCTTACATCTCTGTGTGTATATGTCTGTGTGCGTGTGTGTATGTGTGTCGGTATGCATGTGTGTGTACATACATGCTTGTATGTGTGTGCATGTGTGCATTGTGTGTGCACAAGTATGTATGTATGTGGCACCCACATACACACATATGGTGGTGGAATGCACTGTTCACACACATAGATGTGCCTCTTGAAATGTTTTCAGGACACTATAAAAGAACAGGTCGTCTTAAAGCTAATCATCACTGTAGAAGGTACAATTAAAAGTGGTATGAGTTTAACACTAAGAGACCGATCCTTTGAATTTAAATACTTTTAATGTTCTCTGTGTAGACTAATTTCTTTTTTCTTTTTTTTTAATCTTTTTTTACTTTGATAGTCTTACATAGTTGATTAGGACACAAAGGGTCAAGAGTTACAGGAAAGTGGGTAAGACCATTGTTTCACACTAACATCATTTTTTTTCTGTATCTGGGGTAAGGGGAGAAACAAAGGGAGAAGCCCCACCCAGCCTCCCACCCATCCCAGGTCCCCAGTGTGGGGCATGCTCCGAGGGTCCTGCTCATGCAGTTTGGATAGTTCAACAGTTCTGAATTGCTGCCAATCTTGCTGTTCCAAGTGCAATGAAATCGCTGCAGATTCCACTGGCTGATATAATCTCTTCATAGTTGGGGTTCTGGGATCAGCAGTTCAGTTGGAGGGATCTCCAAAGAAACTTGGTCTGAGGTGATCCCAGACCTGATTCTTGTGTGTGCTTGCCAGTACAGGTTCCGGCACAGTCCGTCACCCCAGTCAGCTTATGCACATGCTGGTTGTTGCAATTGCTGGGTCAGTTCTGTTTCCAGCCCTGTCTTCCACTGGAACCAATGGGTGTTTGCAGTCCAGCCCGATCCTGCCCACTTCTTACTGGGCCCTCACATAAACCAGTGGGAGCTGCAGCCTAGTTGGGGCGACTCCTCGTAACCCCCACCAGGCCTGCCCCCTACCTTAGTTCTCATGCTTGTCAGTATGTACTGCAGACTTGTTCAGTCTGTCTCACATCCCATTTAGCTCTCATACATGTCAATGGGCATTGAAGTCTAGTTCAACCCAACCAGCTCTACTATCCAGTCCACACACATACTGGCAAATGCCTTTCTGTTTATCCACCCCTGCCCCTGTCCTGGTTTTCATGCTCTCTAGTGGAAGTGGTAACCCTCGAGGGAGGAGCCCACTATTTTTCTTCTAGGCCACTCCCACTCCTGGATTATGCACTCTCCAGGTGGTTCTGCAGTTTAACTTGACAGATTTAGCCCCCAGTGCCAGCCTCTGCCAGCTGATGCTGCGGCAGAACCCAACCAATCCTCACCCACTCTAATTTATGCTTGTACCAGTCGGAATAGTCAGCCCAGCCTGGCTTTTCCCTGATATAGCTCACATGAGGCCCACAGGTGTGGTGGCCCTGCCTGGTCTGATCTGCCCCCATCCCAACTCAAGCTCTGCAGTGGGAGAGGCTGTCCACCAGGGGAGCCCACATTCCTCCTGCTGGCTTTGCCCCCTCCCTACCTGGTTCTCACACGTGCTGGTTGGGCACTCTGGCCACATCTGGTACGGCCCACCTCACTTTGGCATTCTGTAATGTGTTGCGACCATACCTGGCCCGAGCCACACTCTGTTCTGATACTCGGATTCGCTAGTGGGTGATGTGAACTGGTTCAGCCTGGTCTGCCCCTGACCCAAATGTATGCCAAATGCCAAATGTATGCCGGTGGGTGTCTTTCTCTTGCCTGGTCTGGGCTGCTCCCTATCTTGGTTCTTGCGCTCACCTGCAGGGACAGTGTCTTGCCAGAGGAGTTTCCTAAGCTCCTCCATCAGAACGTCTCTCTGTGCCAGATCTTGTGCATATTGGCGGGTCCATAAGCCAACCCTACTTAGTCTTCCTCCTGTCCTGGCAGGAACAGTGGCCTTTCCTGACTGGCCTTCAATCCATTCTGGTTCTTACTGTTGAATGTTTCAGCCCAGCCAAGGCTCATTCATACCCAGACGCTGTTCACACATGGCTCAGTAGGGGTAGAGACCTAGCCTAGTCGATCCTATATCTATTCAGGTTCTCCAGAGCACCAGATGGTGTTGGAGTCTGTCGTGGTTAGGTGTGCCCAGCCCCAGTTCACACTTGTGCCAAGGAAGATTGCAGCCATGTCCAGACCAGAACACAACCCCCACTCCAGCCCCCACACTCACCAATGGGAACCCCAACCCAGTTAAGTTGTCTTCTTAGCTCCCCAACCAGGGCTGTTCCTAGCCATAGATCCTGTGCATGCCAGTGGTTGTTCTGACCCAGCTTGGCATAGCCCCTTGCATGTCTTGGCCTTTGTCTTCAATGCTGTGGCCTAGTATCCCTTGCTCATGCAGACAAGTCGGTATAAGAGCCTAGTTCGGCATGGCCTGTGCTCCATCCTGATTTCTGTTCTTCCTTGTCAGTTAAGGTTTGCTTGGCCCTGCACAGTCTGTCCCCTTTCAGTTGCAGCTTAGCACACCCACCTCCTATTTTAGGATGCACATTCGGATGCTGCTGCCTTGACCTGCCTAGACTGTTGTTGATTCCTTTACCTGTAAGTGATGACAGGTTCCATGATTGATCACACCTAGCTCAGCCCATCACCACCCCAACTTGCGAGCTAACTAATCAAACTTGTATTTCCAAGGGTTGGGCCCACACTTCTCCCACAGAATCTACCCCCGGACCTGGTTCTCTCATGTGCTGGATAGTGTCTTGACCCCGCCAGTTGTGACCTATTCCCTGTTGCGCCACTCAGTCAGGTACTGGTACCTAGCCCTGCCAGACAGTCCCCAGCCATAGCTTTTGTGTGAACTGGTGTGTGGCAGTCAGTGATGCTCCATGCTAACAGCCCATCTCAGGTTTCCCATGTGAGTTGATGAATCAGTCTGTCCCGAATAGATCTTATGGACTCTTCCCTCCAAACCACCAGATCTCAGTTCCCATTCCTTCAATCAAGTTCCGTGACCCCATCACTGGGAATCACCCAGGATTCATCCCTCACCTACACTCACACTGGCCTTATCCCTGGATGTCCCTAGGCAGCAATTACATACCCTAAAAACCCTAGAGCTTGCTGCTGAGTGGCCAGCAGGTACAGCTTGGTGCCCAATAGGTGCACAGGCCAACCAAAGCCTAGGACTTGCTCACTGTGTGGCGACAGTGCCCATGGGCCAAGTCCCGGGCATTGGGTCTGGCATGGCTAGGGCACACCCTCCAGCAGCCATGCTGCAGGCAGATCCTTTTGCCCCAGTCCCATGGCTGAACACTCTAATTTCTTTTTTTTAAATTTATTTTTTTATTAATTACATTGCATTATGTGGCACATTTTTATAAGTACTGGTATTCCCCCCACCCCTCCCCAAACCCTTCCCCCAAAGGTGGATTGCTCCACCTTATTGCATTTCCATAGTTCAAATTCAGTTGAGATTCTTTCATTGGAGGTATTTACCAAGCATACAGTCCAGCATCTTATTTTCCTGGTAAGTTCAATAGTTATAGACTAATTTCAATACAAGATCATATTTGGGAAATATGCCAATTGGCTTATCTCCTAAAGGTTTTCTGTATACTGCGATGATTTACAGACTTTGGGAAAAATATAGAAACTTGTTTATCATGTTCTAATGTCTTCTTATATTTTTCCATTAATGACTTAAATAATCAATTTCACTGCTGTTTAATTGAGGGTCTGTCAAATTTCCCAGGTCTAAGAATGCAGCTGCACATAAACAGGTGAGGTGTCTGCTCTCGTAAACCTGCACCGTACAACTGTGATGCCTTCTCCGAGTAACAGCAATCATCTCACGGGATGTGTTCTGTGTGTCAGAGCTCAAGGCTGTTGAGTTCCAAGGCAACCTGTGTGTTTTCACTAAAATACCTCCAGTCATGGCTTGAGATGTGTGAAAGTCACCGCAGAGCCTCCTCGGTAGTGAATGGTGTGTCAGAATGCCTGGCACCGTAGGTGAGACAGGGTATAACTCAGACAGTGCAATGTGTTTCTCCCTCCCACAATATCACATCCCTCCTGGCACCAGCCTGCTAGGGCCTTCACATCTCACCCTGGAGCCCCTGCAGGGAATACTACACATCCTTCTTGTGTCAACCGGAGGCAGTTTCTGTCAGTGCATCTTGTGTCTGGAACCTCCATGGAGATGGAGTGGTGCGCTGACCTCAGCATGGTGACATGATCTATTTGCCTCATTACTTCAGTGGTGTTGACTTTGCTTCATTGATTTCCACCATCCACTGAGTCCCCTGGCTACTGGGAACAGTTTAATTTCCACTTTGGTTCATAGGACTGCCACCTCATAGTTACTTCCACGTATCACGTCACTGGGTACATTTGTATCTTTGAGCACATACAAATCAGGTTTGAGAAATAACTTTATTATCACCATTGTTTAGAATGCTTAACTTCATTTTTAAAAACAGCTTCTACTTCTTGCTCATTCTTCCATTTTAACTTTGTTGGTTTGCATGGAAAACCTAACTAGGACATTGTGCTGTTGAGACTGGCTGTAGACTGTCCCTGTGGCAGGGTATGTAGCTGCTTCCATTTCAGAAACGGAACTGAACTCTTTGCTGATGGCAAATTTCAACTGTCCTCAATCTTGCAAATTCCCCAAGTTAACCAAGTATGAATGTCTTTCTATGGTTTCAATGAAACCTCAATTGCTGTGCCAGAAATTAATATGCTGGGATTCTTGCTGACCGGCATTATAAAAAGCATTTCTACATTCTATACAGTGTGACTACGTGTCTAATACACAATCAAAGAGAGAGAAATTTTCAGGTGATGATAAGAGACAAACAAAGCACTAATTACCCAGAGAGAAATGGGTGTTGTATGATTACAAAGTACAAAATTAAATGCTGAGTGAAAATTGTATACCTCAGCTAAATTATTCCCAGAGGATTTATTTCCAGAACGTGAGATTAGGGTGTTGGGATGCTCAGGTTCTATATTCGCATGGTGCACTTGTCTATAAAACTCGTCCATATAATCTATGGGGCATTTCCAAGGCATGTGTCTTTTCAGGATCCACTTGGATATTCTCATGAATGAGTTGATTTAGTGTGAAATTAGAAATGAAATTTCCAAATTAAGTTTAGGCCAGGTTCTGCATCTGGGAAGTAAGAATTAGGAATGGTGCCAGATCTTCCCACAGGGTCTTTGATTGCCCTTCACAATCTTGAACGTCTCAGACTCAAAGCCAGCACACCTATGCACAATGCATGCTAGAGGGGCAGAGCCCTGAGTGACAGCATGCCTTTCTATCTGTGGACATACATGTCACTGACACACTGGTGACCTGTGTCCAATTTCTGCACCTCCCATCCTCCCTCCAGAGCTGTGGACCCTCCAGAGCTGTGGTTGCTCGGTATGGGAGGACAGCAACTGGTCCTTGAACAGCAACAAGAGTTGTCCCGCACCCACTCAACTGGACAAATGTTCCTGGTTTTCACACAAATGAGTGTGATTTTACATGTAACCTTTCCTTTTCAAAACCTTTCAAGTTCCACCAACCCCCTCACTATCTTTACCAACATAGGTCCCACAAAGTGGGGACTTATGAGCTGCGTTTCTGGGGTCACATCTGAGGATTCTGCCTTCTTCCCTTGTGCTTTTGGCATACCGTGAAATATACATCCAAGGAAAGCAGTGAAAGGTCTTTGACTGTGATGGGATCTTCTGATGGATGTCTCAGCACTGAGCAGACCAACTAAATTCACACTGTGCTTTCAGAATTGGGCATGTAGAGAGCAAGATAGGGTAACTAAGCACATTTCATCTATATGGCTTCTAGCATCAGTACTGGAAATGTACCTGGACACGCAAGGAAGGAAGAATACATATGTCCCTACCTTTTAGCTTAAAAAGCAGGCATAGCCAGAGAGGATTGTATCCATCCTGAACAGGCCGGAAAGCTGAATTGTGCAATCAGAAATAAAGAAGCAATCAAACAATGAATTAATCAATAAAGGAAAAAAAGATAACAAAATGTAGAACCTATTTTTTCCAGGTAAAATAATAAATGGTTTTCAACAATTGTGCTATTTAATCCTTGCAACTGCTTTGTCAAGCCAGTTTGCTATGTGAACAAATGGAAGACCATAGCAGGGAAGTTCTCAGTTCTTTTCACAACTCTTTCTCAAGGAGGAGCTGTCCTTGTTCCTCACAGCTTCATCCGGCTAGTTTTCTGCAGCAGCACCACTGTTTATTTTAATTTTATTGGAAAATCAGATATAAACAGAGGAGGAGAGACAGAGAAGATCTTCTGTCCGCTGGTTCACTCCCCAAGTGGCCGCAATGGCTAGAACTCTTCTGGGTCTCCCACATGCATTCAGGGTCCCAAGGTTTTGGGCTGTCCTCGACTGCTTTCTCAGGCCACAAGCAGGGAGCTGGATGGGAAGTGGGGTGGTCAGGATTGGAACCAGCATCCACATGGGATCTAGGCACATGCAAGGTGAGGACTTCAGCCACTAGGCTACCATGATGGGCCTGGTGCCACACATTTCAAGGTGATTTGCAAGTCACTAGGTGGTCACGTGTGGGTATGTAGGTTTTTCCTATTGGTGTTCGACTTACTGGGCTGAGAGTGCAATCCAAATGGAAAGGTAGGCTCATGACACTGAATCAGAGCAAGGGAACAGAGCTCTGCATGTAAATGGCAATTTAATGATGAGATTTTAGACCCTCATCTCCTGCAGCATTCCTAGTGCTCCAAGAATTGGAGATGAGAGAGCACAGAGGATGTGCTTGTCACTACTGGTCAGGAGTAGAATGGGAGGACAGCAGCACTTCATGGAGTGACAGGAGTAGAATAGGAGAGAAGCTCTGTATGCAGTCTATGGCAGGCATGTCCTGTGACACAAGTTGTACACTATAGCTTCCCACAGCCAAATCTAAGGGCAGAAAAGTTGATACTGAGAAAAGCTGTAAATAACAACACAGACTGATTGCACATTGCTGGTAGCTTCATCTTTCATCACTCTGTTTTTTTTCTTTGATTCTTGCATTTCAGCGTGCTTTTCTATCACCTAACTGCCCTTCATTTGGTGTCACTTGTAGTGCATAGCTTAAGATTTTCTACAAAGAAAGGACATAACAAATGCTTTATTTTATTCAGAAACCAGTACACTTTTGTTTAGTTTTGGAATGCTAACTTTTTTAGTAAGAGTAAGTACCACATAGAGGTTGGCCCAGCAAACCTTGCTCCAGGAAAAAGATTTAAGACCTGAGGTGAACTGAAGTTATACTGAGCTTCTCACTGAGACATCCTTGAGTAGTTTGTGATCAGAACTACAAACACAACCCCAAAGTGTGCACTCAGTGATTGATTCATTTCTTATGGGAAGAAGGCTTGGTCTCTGGGAGCTACACAGGATGTCTCAGTTCATGCAGAGGCGCTCTCTGTGTGCCCTGGCACGTGATGAGATCCCTGTGCCGGTTACAAGTCACAGAGGAGCATGGGGTGGACGCACTTCAAAAACCTTGAAATGTAAAGTACTTTCCTCTTCCTCTTCAGCTGATGCACACTTACCTTTGATGTGCTTTTACAAGTTTGTCTATGGTGGCCAAATGACAAGAGTTAGTACTGTTTTATTCAAACCTTGTATGGCATTCCTTTGATTAAGATGGTTCTTGGTGATGTATTTTCAGCGACGGTCCATGGCTTGATGCGCCATCATTACTCAATGTCTCATCTGAGGCCTGACAGATCACTTGGAACTATTATGCTTACGCAAGTCTTTAGCATATTTAATGAGCTTTACTAACAGCAACACCATTTATCACTACAAAATAACTATATAAATACGGGCACAAAATACTTCTAAAGACTTTTTCTTACCCTTTGCTATTTATTTTGTTTTGTTGCATCAATTTTATTCAGTGATAGAAATAATCTATGTTTTTTCTACAGTGGTGTGGAATTTTAGTTAAGTGTGTTTGAGAATAGGGTGGAATAAAGGAAAAGATACATTGTCTCCTGATTGCTTTGTTCCTAACCCCAACCAGGCAGTATGTTGTGCAGTGGACCTCAGGTTTGTCATGGACTAGACATGTAACCTTGAGCAAGTCACTCAGTCTCCATGGCTTCCAGTCTTATAGAATCAGTGCAATGATGCAATGCCGCCTGCTCTATCCATGACTGATTGTACACCAGGTTGAAATCTATGCAAAGCGATGAAAACTCAAGGGTATTTGCTTGCATTTGTTGTTCTTTCTGTATTCTGCACCTTTTCAGCATGTTTAAAAGAGATTGTTACTTACTGTTCTTAATCTTTCTCCAGCACTCAAGTCTTGAGACCATGTTGGTAGATTTCTCTATCCCATAAATTCTTCATTATTCTCTCCTCTTCCTCTAGGTCTTCCCTTTTTTCTTCCTTCTGTCCTTCCTGCCTTCTTCTGTGCCTGCCCTGGATGATATTATCGTCCTCATTCATGTCACAATTGTTGTCACCGCCCCACCATCCACCTGCTTCTCCATTCTCCTAGCCTCTATTTCGGAAGTGCAAAAAATACCTTTAATGCTTGTTCCTTCTTCCCCTTCATGGCTGTAGCTTCACCTGTTTATTCTTGAATCTATGATGTTCCTACACACTCTCTGGTGGCCAACCCCATTTCTCACATGCCTTGCTTGGTCCCTCTATACCAGGGACTTCCTGCCTGCCTCTCAGCCATAGTTGATGGTCTGTGTGTGCCCCAGGCACTCAGTGAACTCACATCTATTACCACGCAGACTGTGTGCTTGTGTGTGTGCATGGTGCAAGCATTGATAACAGCTTGCATACTTCTTAGCAATCCGTGGTCTGCAGGGTCCAAATTTAAAATGGCATACGGTATCTCTCATGATAATCTTTTCGTGTAATCTGGGATGATTAGGATCTGATTCATTCATATAGAAGAGATGGATATTGAGGGAGCTAATGATTTGTTCAAGGTCATACAGCTTCTAAGAGGACAAGTGGGACTAGAATTCATGTTACCTGGCTGCATATGTAAGGCTATCTAATACAAGTGACTTGTTGTTGCACCCTGTGGATTGAGAATCAAAGAGTTACATTCCAAACTTAGTGTTAGACACTAGATACCTCACACATGTGTATCTCAGAGTGAAGTTACACAATTAACCAATCAGGAGATGTCAGAGAATTGCAAGTGGTGTTATGATCAATAAAATAATATTTACAGCAAGTCAGGGAATGAGGACTCTGAGAACTCCTGTCTGTTCCCCTTGCCCACACTGCAGTCTTTATCCTCAACTCTAGTTTGTTCACCTCCGGCTGCTCTCATCTGGCAGTCCGTGAGTTCATGACATTTGCCAAGGACTCCTGGCAAATAGAGGCACATCCTGTATCCAGGGGAGTGCTTGGGGGTCGGAAGAAGCTATCCCAGGGTGAAGAATATGGGCCATCCTTCCCTGGGAGAAAGTGGAACTCATATCCAGAAAATGATTTTAACATTAAAAAGCATTAATACCGACGTTCCCTCCTGACAACTGAGTTGGCTTTTCCTGGGAAGCTCTTCCATCTCACAGTAAATACCAAGAACAGTTCTCTGAAAACTGCTAAGGATGATAGCTGCATATGAAGAATCAATTAAACTGCCTCTATCAAAATCTGTCACCTAGATGATGGTCCTGACATATCTGAGGTAGATAATACTCCTGTTTTGAAAGCTGTTTGAGTCTGTTGACGACGTAATCTTCCTGCTTCTTTCTCTAAGCAGTTAGTGAGTGGCCAAGAATTTCCTAATATGCATGTCTGCCATTTACTGCCTAGCAGTATGGCCATGCTACGCCTTCTGATTTATTTTTAATATGTTGTCTTCCAGTTGGGGATCACATAATTTTCACATTGGAGTAGGTGGCACCTCTATATTCCCATCTGATGGGACACCATGGAAGCCTTTATTTACTTGTGTGTGCAGTTTCATTGCTGACTCTAAGGTAGGGTGCAGAGAAAGAAGACCAGGTCTGACCAAGGTGGCAATTGAAAAAGGAAGTGGGAGGACCAATCTGAAGGCTGTCTGTAGTCGCCTCTACACCTGAAAACCCAGACTGCGTTTTCCAAACAGTGTCAGTTTTGACAGCTGTAAAAGTCACACACATTTATTCTTACCTCACATCAAGATTTAGTGGGCAGGTTTACTCCAAGTGTCATGTGGAGATGGAGAAGAGAGGAGAAGAGAACAAAATGTATTCACCACTTTTGCTTCTTTAAAGGCAATGGTGCAGAAAAGTGAGGACCTGCTATTTTTATACAGTTTATGAAGAAAGCAGCAGCCCAAGTTCATGTTGTCATGGCAGTTCCATGACTAGTTCTTTTTGGTGAACAGTGTTAGATCTACCCACAGGAACCTCTGCGTCCTGTGGGGACTGCTGTTCTGGAACTGCAGGGCTCAGGGGACACGTTCCTGAAGTGTTTCTACACTGGAGATGTTGTTGGTGACTTCCCAAGGGGCCATTTTCCCATCAGATTTCACTCTAGAGGAAGTGCAGGCATAGCTTCAGGGAGAAGAAGTGGAAATTGAACAGATGCAAGATGGGGGCCAATGTGGCCTGAGAGGGGAAGTGAGAGTGGAACGGAAATGGAAGTTCTGAAGGAGCCTGAGGTGAAAGCCGGAAGTCCTGTGCCGACTTTTGTCTTGTGTTTTCTCAATGGGGCCTTGATCCCATGACTGTCTTTTGTGACTTGGCATGAAGGACGTGAGGCACACTTTGTCTCAACACTGGTGGGCTTGTGGCCTCTTCTGCCATGGTCCCCTTTTCTGGAAAAGGCCGTAGTGTGTGCTGGAGACACAGGTGCAGCATCCTTGTTCACCTGGACCATGGAGAACCTCAGGTACTGAGCAAGGTGACCTCGTGGCCATGGCAGGTCATCTGCGTATCACCCCCTGCTGAGAGATAAGCACAACTGCTTGCTTCCAAAACACTATCCTAGGAAACCCTCGGATTATTCTTGTTCTCAGGAAAAATCCAGGAGACTTTACTGCATCCAAGGAGTGTGAAAACTCAACCTTGAATTGGAGCTACTATTTCTAGTGCTTTGGAATTAGGTGGTTTTGATGGTTACAGTGTAAATTCATAAAGAAAAAGCAACAAGCTACTTACTACATAAGACAATGAGAATAACCCCACTTTCTACAAGCAGAATCAAAAGCAATGAAAGAATGTACAATCTCAGCATTTTAACAAGCTCGCCCTCCCCCCCACAACCACGCACGGTAACATGGGCAGTTGCTGTTCACGTTGGTACCAGACAGCGAAACCTGAAGCATGTCAGAATTTCATATACTTTCTGGTTGAATCACAAACATTCCATATGAATCATTCTGAGCTGCGTGATGGGGGGCTGGTGGCAGAAACCCTTTCATTTCACCAGTTTCTATAAGCAAGATGCTTGCGAAAAGGTCAGCGAATTGTGTTCATGTCAGGACTGTGGACGAAAGAGCCGCATTGGTTGTGAGAACCAAGAGCAGCCAAATTTAATGTGGCCATTAAAGTGTTTGAGATTTTTATCTATGTAAGAAAAATGCTTTTGCTGATACATGGTTTGAGGCAATAAACAACGATCTGGAGAAAACTCTGAATTTAAAG
Source organism: Ochotona princeps (assembly GCF_030435755.1). NCBI lineage: Eukaryota > Metazoa > Chordata > Mammalia > Lagomorpha > Ochotonidae > Ochotona > Ochotona princeps. The sequence continues at coordinate 3,373,868 of NC_080849.1, forward strand.
CAGTTTTTGGAGAGTCTGGCTTCCACGGCAAGTTTGGTGGTAACTAGGGAAATAAAAAGCCCTAGAGTTCAATTTAAGATCTGCAAAAGTAAACTGGGCTCCAGGTTCCTAAAGTCACCCAGTGGAGGACATTTATCTTCAGGGAGGAGAAGTGAGTCTGTGGTAATGGTTGCGCTGGGGCCTGTCTGAGGAGAGGCAGGGGGCCTTGTTGGAAGAGTCTAGAAGCAAAAGCCCAAGAAGATCTGTGGAAGATGGGCGAAGAGAGGGAGCCAACGAGGGCTTTCGGGGAGACAGGATCTGGGGTGAGCAGAGAGGACAATGAGCCTCAGGTTCTGAGTCACAGAGCCCTGGACTCCACGTCAGGGATGGTGAGCAGTGGTCAGAGAGAGAACAAGAATGAGGTGTAAGGCTGAGGTGTAGTAATTAGACCTCAGGTGGGTAGCCAGGAGTGCTGTAAAGAAGGGTGATTTGGGAATTGGAAATGGGAGTGCAAAGAAGACCTGAGGGGGTCAAGGCTAGCAACCACAGGTTTATGATTAGAAAAATCGAGGAGATGGGATTTGTCACCAGGAAATAGCAAAGAGAATGGAAGAGTCCTTGAGGCAGAGATGGTAACTTGGAATCATCCTCATGGATGCATCCCGTTTATCTCTGTCTGTGTCTTTTTGCCACCACCATTGTCTTTCTCTCACATCCACCCTGTAAAGCTTTTGTTTGAGCAGCAGCAAGTTGTATTCTAACTTGAATGTGGCTAGTTGTTTTAGTGACCGCTTGTTTTTAATGGGTTCTGCAGCACCATCTGGCATGCCCACACATGTCCTTGAGATGATGCTCTGGGTGGCATTGGCACTTTTGGGGGTGAGTAATTTTGTAGGTCTGTTGTTTACATCAATAATTATGCTGTCCCAGCCTCAAAGAACAACTTTAGGCACAGAATGTTCCAGTAAGAGATTTTTTTAAAAGGTCCGATATCTGATTAGCCTTTATTGGAAGGGAAGCCTTCACAATAAGAAATGTATTAGAAATAATTTGCAGTTAATTTTTGATATTTGATAAGCTTCCATGAATTCACTCATGTTTCTCACGGGTCCATGCATCCACTTTCCCTGCAGTTTTGTATTTTGGTGATAGCACAGCAATACTATCATGGACAGTCACATCTTCAACAATTTCTCAACACGTGCCTTCCTGTTGGACAGCTGAGCGTGTGTCTGTTTGGACACCCTAACCTCAGGCCTCTTGGCCAGTGGTTTCTGGAATTTGAGATGCTCAGAGAGGGTTTGGGGCACCTTCTTGTGATATGAGTATCAGGTGCCTATCATGGGACACTTAATCATAACCTTGGTGCAGTGTTTCAGCCTGTGCTGTTAAATAATGACATAAAACATAATCTTAAAAATATATAAATACACATATACTTTCTCCATTATATTAAAATATATATCTCATATTTAACTTTTCTTTGACTCATTGTCAAGAGCTTGTGGAGTGTCTGTGTGCATCATGGGATAAGCTATGTTCGATGGCAGGTGATAAATTAAGATCTTGATGCTGTGAAGCTGTGTCATTCTGCATCCTGGTGGGAGAGGGACAAATGAGCAGAGTGGTGAGTGACGGACAGCTGAGTCGGGGCACTACAGGAGTCTGCACTGGCGTCCACCATAGCTGGAAGTAAACATTCAGAGAAGACTTAGCAGAAATGAGTTGAATTCCAGCTTTGGGCAGTGGGGAGAAAGGTGAGTGGGGAAGGAATTGCTGGCAGGGGGAAGGGTGTGCTCCAAGACCTGGAGGTGAAAACGGTGTGGTGTGTCTGCAGGAGCTGAGTGAAGGTGATTGTGTGTCCACAGTACCAATGTCAAGGGGTCAGAGCTGGAAGGACTTCGTCACAGCAGCTTTGAAAGCCCCATGAGAGCACAGCACCCCAGAGAGTGGAAGGGAGATGCTGAAGGCATCAGCTGGGGGTTACATGAATAGGTATTTACAGGGCACCTTCCAGAATTCACTCAACAGACCAAACTGCAGAGCTGAGGAGTGTGCAGCCCTGGAGACCAGCTTGAGTGTTCACACTTGGCTGGGCTAAAGGATGTGCACACCCTCCTGACTTCTGAGACAGGGTCCCCACCTCGTGTTCCCAAGATGAGTGCTCATTACATAGTGTTGCTTGTCAACTTGCCAAGTTTCCAGCACTCCCCCAGCCTTCCTGCATCCCAATAATTCAGACCTGTGTCTTGAGGGAAGACGTTGGGAAGGGAGGAAGGTGAACCCTTGCCCTGCTGGATTACCGAAAAGATAAAAAGCAAAGATGGGATTAGAAAACTTTGAATATGAATTCAGAGCCCTCAGATTTGAGACTGCTCTGCCATTTGCTGTCTGCTTGACTCCAGCAAGTGACGCAATCTGAGCAAGAGTAGGGCTGCCCGCATGTCACTACCGAGAAGACTGGAGGTGGTGTTGTCCCTTCATATGCTTCATAATCTGATTTTCTGAGTAAAAATGAAGCTCGCATTTTTATGAATAACATTCACCTGTGCTCCTTATCATGTGGGACTCAAAAGAATCTTTTTCTACATCCAACGAAACTGGGTCTGTAGCAGGAGAACTGCCTGTTCTTGACCAGGAGGTTGTGGCATGGACTGAGTGTGTCTGCCTTCCCTGCAGTATCTACACCAGGCTTTTGCTGCCGCATCAGGCATTGTCTTCCTGCAAGCTAGAAGTTCATTTCCTTGGCTTCCACTACCAGAGCCAGAACTGTGTACTTCTTCTGGGAACTGGAAGTGCAGACATGTAATGATAACTTTGGATTGCTTGAAATTACAGGGCTGTAGAGTGACTGGCACATATTTCCGAGCAAAATCGTATTGTACGTCCTGAAATAACAATCTCTACTTTTGCATTTTCCAGATGACACAGAGGGTCTGGCCCTACACATCATGAGCTCCACGTTTCCTAGGATGACTTGTGGGTTTTGAAGGCAACTCTTCATGGGAAGCGCTAGTGGGAGAAGGATTTTACATCAGACTGTTTAGGCTTGAAGTGGGATGTGGCTTTGTGGTAACAGCATCTCGCCACTTGACGATGACCACATATTTGAGGAGGCAGGGAAGTCAGCACTGGATACATAATGGAATGCAGATGACAACTTTAAAATTCATCAGGAAAAGATGATTTTTAAATGAAGTTTTATTTTATCTATTCAAAAGGCAGAGTGATGGAAAGTTGAAGATCTTTCACATGTTGGCTCACTCCCCAGTGGTCATAACAGCCAGGTCTGGGATACACTGAATTCAGGAGCCTGGAATTCCATCCAGGTCTGTCATTTGGACAGAAGGGTTCGAAGCCCTTGGGCTACAACCTGCTGGCTAACAGGGAGCTGGACTAGAAGCAGAGCAGCCTGGACTCAGATCCATGCTCTAACATGGGTGCTGGCATCACTAACAAGGGCTTAACAAATTGTGCCACAAAACTGGCCCAGGAAGGAGTCATTTCCCTCAACAGTTCAAGAAGCTAGAAGTCTGATTTCAAGGTAGCAAAAAAGCTACACTTCCCTAAATTTCCAAAGAATAATCCTCCTTTGCCTGTTACTGATTTCTGCAGGTGGCCTGGGCAGTCCCAGCATCCGCTGGTGTGCGATTGCCTTCTGCCCTGTATTTCTGCGTTTGTCCCTATAAGAAAGATAGTCATCAGGCTTGGTTCCCACTCTCATCCAGCGTGGTTTCATCTAACTTCTATCTGCAAGGTAACTCTTTATAAATAGGGTCACATTCCGAGATCTCAGAATATGAATTTTGAGAGAACATTAATCTACCATTTATGAATCAGAAGAGAATATAAGACATTCCCAGCAATGAAGAGTCTTGAAGAAAAATCACTTTGAAGGAAGAAGGCTATCTGCCCAACCACCCCATTTTCATTGATTCCTAGGAAGACTCCAATACCCACCCCTGTAGGCCCACATGCCTGCAGCGGCACGTCAGGGAAGCCCAGACCTGTGCCCTCACAGGCCCTGCTTCTCTGGTGTTGGCTTAGCAGACCAGACACTTCTACAGGGGGAACTGCAATCAGAACCAAGTGATAACTCATTCTTTTAGTAGTAGTATTCTTTTCCATGAAATGGTTTTGTCGGTATAGGGATTCTCTCCCCCACCTCACCCTGTTCTCTCCCAATCCCCCCCACTAGTTTCTCCAATATTATTACAACAGTATAGTCCTTTAGCATCAGTTACAAGTCCAACATTCTGCTATTTAAGTGTATCATGGCATTGTAAGGGCAATGGTAGAAAGTCTAGTATCATCTTGTCAAGGTCTAACAGTTTCACTGGGAGTCCTCAAAAGAGATCAGTGACTCTGCTTGCATCTCTGCTCACAGGATAAAGAAAGCAGACCCCAAAAGGGAACATGGGTGTGGGTGTACTACAGTGTGTGGCGACTTCCTCCCATTGCAGCAGGTGCCCTGGGCTCCCATTCATCATGCTGGCCCCCATCCAAGCCATCTCCTGGGCTGCATCCCATGCAGTCACCAATAGACAAACCTGCAAGTTGCATCTTTCCTTTTCATCTGGAAGAGATAGCTCTGGAAGGAACAGCAAACCCTTGTTTTATTTTTATACTGAGAATGGAAAGTAAAATCTCTGTTTTCACTATGTTGCATACTCTTTTTACAGCAGAATAGATCACAATTTGTTTCTTGGAGAAGGGTAGGAACCGCTTTGCACATGGCAGGCATAGGTTCAATGGTCTTAGATCAATACTTACTTCACATTTAGGATCAAGAATTATTTGCAGCAGGCCGGCACCTGGCAGGCCATTGTGTCTGCTGTTAGAATTGGTTGTGTATGTCCCACGGGGGACGCCAGAGCGCCAAAGGCTTCTCTAGCCAGCATGTTTATGACACTGAACTGATGTCTCTGTCAACGAGAGAAAAATACTAAGGTTGTACCCACTAAAGGGAATTCTTTCTTCACAGATTTTTATTAGCTATAGATTTCCACCAACACAGGCAGAGCCAGAGGCAGCCAGTCACCTCACTAAGTAAGTACGTGCTTACCCTGCTTGGTGAGACTGCCCTGAGGAAGGGGCTTGCACACAGATCAGAAGAGCTTGGGACTGGGAAGAAGTGAAACCTATTGCAGTTAGGCAAAAACTTTTTGCCAATTCACACTTTCACGTACTGCCTTCTACAGACAGATCTTTGAGAGAACTACACCAAAAAGCGATTGGATTGGTTTGCTTTCTAAGCATTAGGACAGAACATTGCTTTGGTGCTGGCAGTTGGCTCCAGGCTGTGAGTGGGCAGGTCTGAGGGAGGTGGCCAGGGATGGGATGGGATGTGGCAGGCACTGGGTGAGCCCTGGGTGTTAATCAGATCCTCCCTGTAGAGCAGACCTTGGACCCTGGAGTTCAGCTTTCAGGCCGAAACACCTGCGCTCCCGGATAGAGATCAGCTTCCACAAGAGCCTCAGTCAGGTGGAATCTCACGACAAAACAATTGGTTATTTGTAGTTCCACATGCTGTGGCCTGTTCAACTGGTAAGACTAATGATGACACCAGGTGAGGAGAGAGCTAGAGGGAATGGGACCTCGAGTGTCCACAGTGATTGCCCACCCAACCCTGGTGTCGGCTGCTCAGTAGTGTTTCACAGCAAAAGATGTCACTGAAGCTGCCAAGCCCTGTGAACAAACGTTCTTGGGATATCTGATTAGGCAAAGATCCATTTACTCCCAGTCAAAACTTTTATCCCTCCACATAAGCCCCCGGTTTGGTTAAGTTTACACACAAGTAACCACTTGGGCACTAGGATATGAATGATTATTTCAACTTTCTTGATATTTTTTGTTGCAAGTTCCAGTTGAGACCAAAGGCTTGGTTTAGAGTCCTGGGTTTTCCACTGACCGCCTGCATTGCTTTGGACACATTACTTACCTTCTACTCCATCAGCTTTTTTGCCCATGAGCTTTATTCAGAATCTTCACTTGGGAGGAGTTTTGGAGAAGCGGTCTCTGTTGGTCAAAGTCTCGTCCTTTCCCACACTGATGTCAGGACCTGGCTTTCTAGAAGAAGGCGAGCATTTGCTGAAGCCTGTTGGGTGTGGGCGCTGAGCCTAGGCACATCTGTGCTCTGTCCCTTTCCTCTTTCGCCACCCCTGCTGTCTCAACCCACCCCAGTGCCTTGATTGAATGTTCAGTTGGAATATAGCAGCTGCAAGTTCTAGAATGAAGGGTTCGGCATTCTCCCCACAACTCTAGGGTTGGCCATGCGCTATGACAGGTGGCGGGGTACGTGGGCACACACTTGTCCCCTGGCCCAGGACAGGGGGAGGAGTCTGCATTGGACTGGACCGTCTGCCATATGAACAGCTTGGGGCAGCCTTTCATTCTTTTTGGGTCAGTTTGCTCATGTGGTCTAGGCTTTCTATGAATTTGCCCTAAAAGGCAAAGAGACAAAGAGGAAGATCTTCCATCCAGTGGTTCACTCCCCAAGCAGTCGCAATGACTGGAGCTGAGCCAGTCTGAATCCAGGAGCCAGGAGCTTCTTCCAGGTCTCCCATGTGGTGCAGAGTCCCAAGGCTTTGGGCCATCCTCAACTGCTTTCCCAGGCCCCAAGCAGGGAGCTGGATGGGAAGCGGGGCTGCCGAGATTAGAACTGGCACCCATATGGGATCCCAGCACATTCAATGCAAGGACTTTTAGCCACTATGCTATTGCACCTGACCCATGTATTTGTTTTTTTTAAAAGAGATTTAGGTGTGTATGCTAGAGAACTTACAGTCTGAGCCTGCTCACTCCTGAAAGGAGACTGAGCTGGCTTCCCCTCTGGATGTGGCCGGCTGCTCGGAGACACACCTCTTCGCCTGCAGTTGGTGTTCAAGGTGTGCCTGTTTGTGCAGCGGGGGCTGTTGAGGCTGTCTTCCTGGAGAAGGCTGGAGCCTCTTTGAGGGTCAGGTGTCTCTTCTGTGATCAATGTGCAGGGAGAATTTCCATGTTTTCCAACTTGAGGCTTCTGACTGAGGATCAGCTCAGAGGGGAGGCTGCCTGTGATCTGACATAGTCAACGGCCTTCCAGAATCTCATTTCAGGGGAACATCTAAGGAGAATAAACAGCAAGAAAAATGTGTAAGGCATCATATTAATCAGTTTGCAATCACTCAAACTTCAAAAACCATTTCCTTTGAAAACAACTAATTTGCACAGCCTTTGGTCTGTAATAACTCTATAAATTATCAGCACATGTTTTATGTCAAAAGCGTATGCTCCAAGGATGAGCCTGGCATTTGAACCTCTGTTTAGTTGGTTTTAGTGGTGCGGGCTAATTTCATCTCCCTTTGACCTACAGTCCTGCACTTCTGAAGAGGTGTTGTAGCCAGGGCTTCCTCCTTGACCTGCTTCAGGGCCCCTTCCCAAGGCGGATTTCCCCACAGCTCCTTGCCTGCCTCCTTGCACGTTTCAAGAATAATTCTTTTGACTCAAAGGGTCATTCAGGTTGCTTGCCTGCAGCTTGTTCAGGTTGGAAGGCCTTGTTCTGAGTCAGCCTGAACTCTGGGCAGACCTCGTGTTGGAGGTAGGAATACTGCAGTGTGGGCTGTCTGCACCATCCTGCGAGCAGCCAGGATCCCTGCCTAACGCTGAGTCATGAAATCAAGATGTCGTGGTGCGCATTTGCTGTCAAGAAAGGGAGGAAGAGGGAAATTTGAAACATGTAGACCATTTCTTGTCACTTAATTCCTATTTTCAAAAAGTTATTTGGGAAGCGGAGAGATAGGCACAGAGGAGTTCCGTGCTCAGGCTCCCTTCTCCAGTGTCAACAGTGATGAGCTCTCCCACCTGCAGGGACCCCGTCCTCAGGTGCACACTGAGAGGAAGCTGGCGTCAGGATCCGAGTGGAGACCTTACCCAGCTGGTGTGTAAGCATCATAACCAGGATCTTAACCTCTAGGCCAAACATCTACCTCTAATTCCATTTTGTTGCTTGTTTGCAAATAAATATTGTGTTCAGGGTTTCTTAAAAGCTTATTTTGGGGGGAGAGGTTTTAAGCTTTCCTTAAATGAAAGAGAAATTTTAGCTTGGTTGTCATTCTATGATCTGAAGAGTTCATGCAACTTAACAATAGCTAGATTAAGTAAGATCAACAATACAGAACAAATAGGGGGCAAATGTCATATTCAATCTTCGCAAAATAAAGCAAATGCATCCAAATCACAGTATTCAAAGGGGCCAGCTGATTGATTATAGTGAAATCTACCAGTTTGCAGCCAGTAAGGATTGTGAGAGGCTGGGCTGGGCTCTGCTGCAGGCTCTGCAAGCACAATCCCAGCAGCCAGTGAGGAAGAGGTGGATTGTGGGAGGCTGGGCTGGGCTCTGCTGCAGGCTCTGCAAGCACAATCCCAGCAGCCAGTGAGGAAGAGTGGATTGTGGGAGGCTGGGCTGGGTTCTGCTGCAGGCGCTCCAAGCACAATCCCAGCAGCCAGTGAGGAAGAGGTGGATTGTGGGAGGCTGGGCCGGGGTCTGCTGCGGGCTCTCCAAGCACAATCCCAGCAGCCAGTGAGGAAGAGGTGGATTGTGGGAGGCTGGGCCGGGGTCTGCTGCGGGCTCTCCAAGCACAATCCCAGCTCTCTGAACAGCTCTGTGGCTCCTGTCCTCTTTTTCATTTCACACAACTCATTGTGTGTTGGAACTTGTTGTCAGGAGAAAAGTGCATCCATGCGCTTGATTTGGCCTATTATTTATTTATTTGTTTGAATGAGAGAGAGAGAAATCTTCCATCAACTGATATAGTCCCTGAATGGCTACAATAAGCAGGTCTTAGACTGATGCTAGGATCCTGGAGCTCCACCCAGGTCTCTCACACAGGCAGTAGGGGCCAAATACTTGGGCCATTTTGTGCTGCCTTCCTTGGTGCATTTGCCAGGAGCTGGAGTGGAAGCAATGTGCTGAGTAGGGCTGAGCTTCAACTCTGGTATGGCATGCTGGTCCAAGCAAGCAGTGGTTTCAACATTTACGCCATAACTCTGCCCAGGATTTGCCCTGTTTAATTTACCTATTCCGTCTCAGGTGCTGCACAATATGTTTCATTTCAAAAGGAAAGAGATTTTGGGAAAGATCCTAAAGACATTGAAAACTATTTTCTGCTAGTGATAAGCTGCCCTGTGTTGAAGAATTTTCTTCTGGATGTTATCAAGAATAGAGGAACTGAAGGAAAAAAAATCCCTTTACTGTCATTCCTTGTTGCTCACATTTTCACAACTTCAGGATGTTCTTTGAAAACTTCCCTGAAGTAAGCAAGTATTCCAGCAATGCCCAAGGCAACTTTTTTTTTTTTTTTTTAACTTTCTGGCTTCTGCTTACTTCTGACTCATATCCCTTGATAACTGGATTCTTTACCAAGAACTTTAATTATTTTTGTCACTGATTCTTCAAATGTTCTCTGGCCTGATTTGTTCTATTTTCTTAGGTTCTTGGCTACAGAACAGGAAGCCAGAGACCTAGGAGGCCAGCTCTGTCTTCCTCTCTTCTGCAAGCCAGAGCTGAAGCTACCCTCAGAGGATGTCATCACCACAGGTGATTTTCTCGGATGTTACCCTGTGTGTACTTCGTAGATTAGAAGTTCCGAGTTTATCATCCTAAATGGTTTCTTCCCCTCGTGCCTTCTGAGAGCATATCTTAGCAGTAAGGTGACTGGCCCCCTTGTCCACTTGGTGGCTTTTGGGAGCAGTAACTCAGAACAATAAGAATAGTGTCTTGGGCATGGTGCAATGGCTCTCGGCTAGTCTTCCACCTTCAAATGCTGGGATCCCATATGGGCACTGATTCATGTCCCAGCTGCTCCACTTTGCATCCAGCTCCCTGCTTATGTCCCTGGAATGCAGAGGAGGCTGGCTCAGCACCTTGGGACCCTGCACCCATGTGGGAGACCTGGAAGATGCTCCTGGCTTCTGGATTCAGATTGGTTCAGCTCTGGCCTTTGTAGTGACTTGGGGCGTGAACCAGCAAATGGAAGAGTTTTCTCCCTGTCTGACCTTCTCTCTGTAAATATGCCTTGCTAATAAAAACAAATAAGTAAATATTTTTAAAAAGCAGTGAGAATGCTTCTCAGGGGAGCCTGGGAATAGGTAGCTCTGTGAGTGATGAGAACCATACAAAGTTTTTCAGCAGGTGGTTCTTCTTCCTGGTTTCTCTTGTCACAAGCATATAGCCCTTTCTAGATGCATTTGGATGGCTGATTTCCACAGTACTTCAAACTTAGTAAGGCAGAAGTACCAGCATTCAGAGTGACACTGCCGTGGGATTGCCATGGGATGTTGCTGTTGAGAAGGGTGATGGGGTGTCTGAACCTCCTCCCTCAGAAATCATTCCCTTTGTTTTTGACTTTTCAGGAAATTCTAGGGGTGTCTAGAATGGGTAGCCTGAGGCAGTGGCTATTTACTGAACTTTGTGTTAAATACTCAGTCCCCTCATGCTCTTTGGGGTGCTGGAAACTTCTTGTACCAGATCTTGGCAATCAGTTGTTTAATATCCAGGCGTTTTGAGAGCTGGATTCTTTTTTTTTTTTAAATAAAGATTTATATGTTTTACTTAAAGTCAGAGGTGTATATATAGGAAGTGAGAATCACAGAGAGCTCTCCCATCCCCTTATTCACTCCCCAGATGTTAGTAATGGCCAGAGCTAGGCCACTCTGAAGCCAGGAGCTGGAAACTGCATTAGGATCTCCCATGAGGCATCAGGGGCCCAAGCACTTGAGCCGTCTTCTGCCACTTTCCCAGATAATATGCCAGCAAGCTAGGTAGGAAGTAGGGTAGCAGGGACTTGAACCAGCTCTGGAATGTGAAATCCTGGCATTTCAGGTGGCAGCTTAACATGCTGCGCCACAACACTGGGCTCCAGGGAAGAATGCATGTTCTGAGAAGATGAGAGCAGATCTCATTACCAAGATAGTGCACCTGTGATATTTGTAGGCCGTCAAGCTGGCACTTGTGTAGACTGCACTGCAGTGAGGTTTGGCTACACAAAGACATCTTTGAATGCATTCACCTGTGTTCAGTGTGATGCTAGGCTTTTAGGATCACTTCTTGGCCTTTTGGCTAAGGTCAAGTGTAGGTTTTTAGGACACAGTTGGGACGTTGCTATCCCAATCCTCCCCACCATTTTCTGAGCGAACACCGACTCTTCGCCAGATGCTCTTCCAGTAAACTATGCCAACGTCATGCAAAGCTGATATTTTATGCAAGTTTCCTCCCTTGTCACAACGGTTCTCAGATGAGGTTTTGTAGGCAGAGGACCTTCAAGCCGTGGGGACAGCCCAGGGAAGAGCTGGGCTCTGAGTGCCTGGACAGCTGAAGTGAGACCAGTGCTCTGTGCTGAGTGTGGAAGGCAGGTGGGGGCCCTTACACACCAGTGGGCTCTGTGAACCGCGCTGGGCAAACAGCAAGAAAACACTCTGCCTTTTTCTCAGGAGCTCATCACCTCATCTTTAATCAAACATCTCCGTTCATTTCACAGGATAGATTGGAAGCTATGTTTGCTTTTTCCAAATATCTTCAGATTTGAAAAGAAGTATTTAGGGCATGGATTAAACAGCAATGTGTGCCTTCAATAAGCTTATATCGAAAAGTTGGGTTGATTATCCACAAAGGCTCCCTGTTCCATCTCAAAACAAGACGTAATTCTGCCCCATTTGTTTACTTTAATAGACGCCATTTTTTGATTTCTGGTGTGCTTCAGGCAGTGACTGCGTCCCTGTCCTCTGCTGACTCATCTCCTGTTCTCTGCCTTGTTGGGGTACTGGGTAGCCACTTCCTTGGAAGGACGAGGGGCCTTCTGCAGGTCTCACAGTACACAGTAGGCCACCCTATCCCCCTGCCCATGTCTGACTATGGCTGGAATGTAACCACAGCCACACTGCTCCATCCGCAGACTGACCAGCGAGGGGCATAGCTTTCAGCAGGTTGGTCTTTGGAGCAGTAGGACAGTTCTTGGCCTATCCGATACCCCGTCTTGTCACTGCTCGCCCCTCCACACCCATTCTGGTCTCTTGGGGTGTTGCGGGTCTGGCAGATCCTGCCGCACCTCACCAGGGCAGGTCTAAGTCCAGTCTGAGCTTCTGAGGCTCAGGGCTCCGCTCCCACCTCCTACAGGGACAAAGGACAAAGGCAAGTTCAAGGGGCTGGATCCTCCCCGTAGAAAATAAAGGAAAGGCTTCTTCTCTTCCTTTGCTTGGATCCTGTATCCTAGGAAGTATGTGATTCTAAATTCTTTTCCCTCCTTTGAATGTATCTAATTTTTTTAGAAGACTCTGTAGGCCTTTTGTCATATTGGTGACCCAGGAAATCCCACTAACGGCTCTGGGAACTCTCTCTTGGAGATGTGAACAGAAAGGAGCCAGCCTCTGTCGCTGTCATCCAGCTCCTGCCGGGGAGTGGGAGCCCAGCTCCAGGACTCCGTGGCTCAAGCCCCGTAATAAAGACATGGCAAGTTTGTTTCACATTTGGCTAAAACCGGTCAATGAACACAGCTACCAGGGGAGGTACTCCAGGAGTGGTTTATGTTCCTGGAGCATATGCGTGAGAGGGGGTGTGTCACCTGGCTATACGAAAGGCGTGATTCATTTCTGTCTCTGTATCTCTTAGTGGGCAGCCTGTTGCGTGCATCACTTTCTGGTTTTATGCTTAATTTTAAAAGTGTCTTTGTTCCATTGGGGATGTGGTGCTAGGCTGAAGAGGTTTGCTTTTAGCTCTAGTTTCCCAACATGAGGGGGTGCGTGGGGACAGTGTTGCCGTGGAAGAGCCTGTTGCTGTGGGGTTACAGACCTGCTGCTGTTCCTCCGGGTTTGCAGGTGCATAGCGAGGGGCCAGCACCCCACACTGGGTCCTCCTCAGCCACAGGGAGCGCACAGCCAGCCCCAGGAGCCTGCTTGGGAAGATGGTCTTAGCTACATTTCTCATTTTTCAGGAAGGCTTCTTCCTCAGTAGCCGCTTTTCCAAGCTCCAAGGGCACGCAGAGGTCTTGGTGGGCTGAACGTTGTTCCAGTGCCCCCCAAAGTCTAACCCCCTCGCAGTATCTCGGACTGTGACTGCCTTGGGAGAGAAGACTTTTCAAGAAGTGATTAAAAGGAGATTCCCAGGTGCCCAGGTGTCCTTAAGGAGCGGAGCTTAGGATGGAGATGTGTGTCCTTAAGGAGCGGAGCTTAGGATGGAGATGTGCAGAGACAGAGAAGATGCCCAACCCTTTCAGCTGTGTAAGCGTCCCTGCGGGCGGCGCTTGGCTGTGTCAGCCCCAGCTGATGGACACCCTGACTCAGGACTTTGCATGGTACTCTCTCCTCATCTTGTGGTTTTGCGTAGGGAAGAGTATTTAGTCATATGAGCTCTCAGAACTGCTATGTCATTTCCTTCATGCATACACCTAAAATACGATATCCTCTCTCTCTCCGTCCCTCTGTCTGCTGTTTAGTAGAGGCAGGTCTGCAAATGCACCAAGTCTCCTTCCCTCTGTCCTGTTAACCGCACCTGCAGGTCCCCGTTGTGGTAGTGAGGCCCACGACCCACATACGGCAGGGCTGGTTCTTAATAATCACCTGCTTGTAGTGCACGCCCTTTTGAAACAGAACTGTTTCCCATTGCAGCTGACCCGGAGTTTGTCTGAATATGTTGTTGATGCCATGTTTCACTTGACAAGACCAAGCCGTGGAAGATATTTTCCATTTGCTGCTAGGTCAAAGGCTTTGGGGCCTCCTCCAGTCACTTCCGTGTGTCGCTGGGTACCTGCTGGGCATGGCAGGAGTGTGATGTTCTCAGTGTTGGTGGGACTGCTACCACGTGCAGTTTGATGTTTGAGTCATGGGTGAGCTGACTGCAGGCAGGAATACAACATTTGGTTGAACTGCCATCCATGGGCCCCTCGGCGTGTGCTGTGGCTTCACTGCATGTCTGCTGCCTGTCTTCGTTGTGAGCACCTGGGCCAGGGCGCTTGAGCAGAGTGTGCCCATTGCTTCTCTCGTGTAGCTTGAGTTTCTTAAACTCCCCTGCGTTGTGGTGCTCTGGGACAACAGAGGACAGCAGCCTTCAGAGTGACAGCAATCATGGTAGCATCGTGAGCAGCCAGGCCCATCACCCAGTGACCACCATCTGCAGAGCACGCTGAAACAACAGTGGTTCTAGAAGACATGGTGTTCAGAGGACCTCCTCCTGCATGCTAGGGAGACAACGCGTGAGTTCCAAATGGTTGTGAACACAGACAACAATCAGCTGCTCGGATATCCCCGTTGCCATGCCAACCGTTTCCTGTTGATTTCCTGGTGACATTCTTGATTGAGTCTTCTGGGTACTTGGGTTACCACACAGAAGGCTGTTTTTTTCTTACACTTCTGTCTGGGTGAAGTCCAAATGCGTCTTTGTGGTGAAGACTATTTTGGGTTGAGTATGTGCATTCTCTTATTAAGTATTTATCAAAATCAAATAAGCTGTGTCATTAATTATTGCACTGATACAGCTTTCTCTCACTCTTGGGACCTGGGCTCCAGGGAAGGTCCAAAGTGCTGTTACTTGCCTGGTCCACCAGATGGAGCTATGGAGAAAGCATTTGCAGTCTTGCTGTGTAAATCACCAAGGAGAGAAATAATGGGACTCTTGATGTGTCTGTAGATTAAGTAATGACTGTTTCCCTTTTTGTCAACTTTGGTAGGGATCTTGGGAATGAAATGTCAACTTGACAACCTCCTATCTGTCCAGCACACGAAATTGATTACACTTAGGACAGGAGAGAGACCTTATTCAAATTTAGGCAGAAATTTATTTGTATTTATATATTTTTTTTATCTTAGAGACGTTTCCTCTTTTCTGAAGCAAGCATTTTTAAGAAAGATAATGCAAAAGGAAAAAATGGAAGACAGCCTCCAATTTCTTCTCTCATGTGGGGGAGGCTAGCTTTCCCCATGAGGTGTCACAAGGTTGTACCTTTCCCTGTGAGTAGTAGCTCCCTGCGAAGGAGACGGTGAACAGCTTGGGTATGTCTGGGATGCTCACTCCTAGCCAACGCGGAGCCTTGCTCTCCTTATTCGACAGGTGTCTTTATTGGTATAAAATGACTGGCTGGCCCAGCTGGAGGAACACAACTGTCGTGACCAAGCGTAGATTCCCCACAGCAGCCCCACAGAACAGAAGCTCTCTGAAGCTTACTCCAGAACGTCTCTGGAGGCGCCTGCCTCCTTCCTCCGCTCTTACCTGCAGGTGTTTGAGATGCTTCTGCTGTGAGCTCCACTGATCTAGGTTTGGATTCAGGCCCTTGCCCAGTGGCTCGAGTTAAAACAGACCACGAACGGTCTCTGCTCTTATTCTATGTTTGCAGACTCTCGCTTAGCTGCTGCAGAGCTCCGTCATGATAATAAGGAATGACGGGAACAGATGACAGCAATTTGGCCAGCAGAACAATGCTTAAAAAGTGTGTATCGTTTGATCCAGGCTAGCTAGCTGACCTATACACACGCTTACACCGATATGTGTGCAAAGGTTTTCTTTATGTAACATCACTGCTTCTAAGAACAAAATCCTGGAAGCCACGCTCACCACAGGGACTGGCAATCTACACAATTAAACACATTGCGGTTACTTAACTGGATTAATTTTGCTTATTTCTGTTTATATTCACTGGTCTGTTATATATATTGATATATCTGAAGCAGTGTTCAAGCAATATTAAATAAAAACTGCAGGAAACAGGAGGTATAGACAGTAAGGATCCATAAATTAGGTGGATACACAGATGTATGTACACTTTCTGATGGATAGCACAGAAAAGTCTGGAAGAACATTCGTGTTCACTGTTATCCTCAAGGGGTGCGGCTGGGGAGGAGGGCTGAACCACTTTCATCTTTGTATTATTTGATTTCAGTTTCTAAAATCCTGAAAACATATTATCTTGTAGTAAGACAAGGTTACTCAGCTGGGTTACTGTCTAGAATGCAGCCAAGGCTCCTGCCTGTGAAGGGTGTATGGGGCCTCTGGTCGGGCCTGTCGCCTTCTGCCTCCTCTCTGGTGCTGCGCTGTGGGAGCCCTGGGAAGCCACGCTGAGCTGCTCCACACTCAAGAGCAGAGAATGCTCTGGCTGCCATGCCCCAGGAGCTGCACCTTCCTCTCTGCTGGGAGCTAGCTCACTCCCCACCTTTCCTTCTGCCTTGGCCCATGCCCCGAGACACCTGCTGCCTCTCTATAGGACGGGGTGTAATGGGCCTGGGAATCGGCCTCCCTCTCTCAGACGCTCCTTCCTGAAACAGGCTGAGAGCGCACGCGCTGGAAGCTTCGTCTGCCACCTCCCCGCGGCGCCGTCCCTAACTTCATTGCTTACTGAGCCCAGCCCTGCTGCATGTGGTGAGAGGGACATGGGGACTTGTTGACTTGTCCAAGGTTATGGAGAATGTCATTGCTCTCAACAGGAGGCTCTGAGCTACCCCTCTGCCTTTTCCACTTCTGCTTCGTGCGGCTGCTGCTCTGTTTTCAAGCTGAGTTACACTGCACGAATGTCTAGCTTTGGAAATGCAGAACTCTTGGTCATGAGGAGGGCAGTTCGGGGCCAACGCGGCTTTCCTAATTAGACCATTAGCACGCAGTGATCTCACAAAGAAAGAAGAGAGGTATTCCAAATAGCCCTGCATTCCAACTCTGCCACATTGATGGTATTCCATCTGTCCCAATCTGCTCCAGTTCTTCAGCACAGAGGTCACACCTGCTGGGGCATCTCTGACCTAAAGGGTATCTATCCCCTGAGCAGTCTGCACCTGGCAGGTGTCTGGTGGGGGTGTCGCTAAGAAGCTGTATGGGTGTGTACAGGTTGTAGAGGGTCGGCTTCCAGCGGGTGCAGTTGAAGAAGCCTCTGAGACGTTGAGCAGTGCGTAAGGAGAACGTGCATTGGTTAACAATGGCCGGGGTTGGAGGCGTGTCGTTTTATGGGGTGGTCAGAACCAAAGGACCCCACACTGTGTTGGTGGATTACAAGTCAAGGCAAATAAACTCAGCAGCGTGCTTGGCTGCGTTCTTTCGAGGTAAAGTTCAAAAGATTACTCATGCATTTTATTTTCTCTTATAGGCATATTTCTTATTTTTCCTTTATCAAATAAATAAAGGCGAGCCATGTATTTTTCAATAATTTACTTTTATTTCCTCTGCCCTGCTGTGACTCCGATAAGACCGGTTCTTTCATCCAGCCTACACTGTGTGGCGCTGGCCCCCCCGGACTGTGGAAGGGAAGAGGGGCTTCTGTTCTGGTTCATGTTCTATGCTTGGCTCCATGAGGACCTGGCGGAGATTCGCAAATTCAAATGTTTGCCACAGGACTGCATTTTAAGGAGGCTAGAGTGTGAGATCTAGAAATCAGGAGAACACGCCTTGGCTGTCCCTGTGTACAGAAGTCACTCACGCCTCCAGGAGTAGATGGTTCCACTGCAAAACCTCAAGCGACTAGAGCGGTCCCACCCTTGTTTCTCCGCTTTCCTGTCCTCTCGCGGCAGCTGGCAGTTGTGTTGAACCACTCCCGTGGTTTCTGTGTTGACACTTTCAGTCACGTGATCACTGAGCTGGACTCAGAGAGACCCTAGGCTTTCAGTTATGGCAAGAAAACATTTAGGATACCAAGCTGCAAATGAATTTCAGATAAACAACAAATGCCTATGACCCCCAAAGTCATGTTTATCTGTGCACATTACCTCTGAAGGCAATCCCTGAACAGATGTTGTCTTCCTGTGGAAGTCCTTGAACGAGCATCTTCGCAGTGGTGGGTCCGTCTGTCTCCTGCCTGACCTGCACACGGTTAGCGACTATCATAGCTTCCATTGGGATTCTCTCATGAAGACCCGTATCCATTGGTCACTGAATTATGGACTAAGAAAGTCTATCTTGTTGGAGATTCTTACTGGTTGCCCTCACTCCTAATTAATTTTCTTTAAATTTCAATTTAACTAAGACATAAAGTGTATTCATTATTACGGGATGTCATGATACACTTCTGTACAGGTAGAGCTGTAATGTCTACTTAGGCTAAACACTGCAGTCTGTTGTCTTCATGGTGAGGCGTTAGGCTATTCCTTTAGACACGTGTGCTACATGGCATTATTTATGACCCCCTGCTGTGCAACAAACATGCATCTCCAAGTTAGACCCACTGGCCCTTGCGCTCCTATCTAACTCTAGTTCCCTTTTATGGTCATCTAGGTTGTTTCTGTGTCTTTGCTTTTATGGATTGTGCACAGAATGCAGATATTCTCCTACTTTGACTTTGGTTATATCCCTAGGAGTGGAATAGCTGGTTCACACTGTGCATTAGTTTTTTTTTCGCTATTCTCTGATTTTATTAGCATTTGCTGTTGAAGAATCTGCATGATATGATTTCAGTTTTTGCAAATGTAGTGAGTCTTTTTCTGTGATCTACCATTTGATGTGATGTATCCTGGAAAGTGTTCTGTGTGCTGTTGATAAGAATGTGTATATTGTGGCTGTTGGATGCAATGTTTTGGAAATGTGTGTGGTTTATTCAACCCAGGCTAAAAGCATTCCTTTTTCTTTGCTGATTTTCTGTCCAGATGATCTGCTAGTTTCTTAAAGTGGAGGGTTGACGTCTCCTCCCATGATTGTATTAAGAGGCTTTCTTTCTCTTTAGGTTTGTTGTTTTATGTGTTTGGATGCTCCAAAATTGATTATAAATGAATTTACAAGTGTTACCTCTCTCTGGTTTAAGTGCTTTATCATTATATAATGACCTTACAACCCATTTTATCTAAATATGGCCACTTTTGCCTTCTTTTGGGCTCTATTTACATGAGATATCTTAGTCCACTCTTACCTTTCTGTGTGTGCCATGAGAGGTAAAGAAAGCTTCCTGTAACATGCAAATAGCTTGGCTGGTCCTATTATTTTTTTATCATTTTTATTCCAAATCTTTTATTTTTATTTAAAGTATTTTTATTTATTGATAGCTAAAGTCTTACTGCTACTACTATTTGATACTTTTGTTCTGTTTTTACTGCAATTCCCCTATGCTTCTCCTAAAATCTTTGAGATTGTTCGACTATTTGCCTACTTTTAAAATAAATTTATTAGATTTTTGCTTTGTGGTTATGCAAGCCTTTTATAAGGTAAGTTGGTTATAATGTATTATTTTGAAATGATGTTAATCTGACATTGATTATACAGTTAAGAAAGAAAAAAGAAAGGGAGAGGAGATCTCGATGAACTCCCTGCTTGCACTCCATCACTTCCCATATGTTAATTTTTTTGGTGTCCGATTTTCTACCTTTCTATATTGGCTATCTTTGTATATGTCCATGCAACTATTGTTTTAAAATTTTTATATGAAAGGTAGGAATGGTTTTATGGTGTTACAGTATTCTGAATTTGCTTTTATAATTATTCTTCCCAATGAATTTTCTGCTCTCTAGTAATTTCTTACTCATTTGTATTTCTCTCACTTTGAAGACTTTTTGTTACCATTTCATGTATGACAGTTCTCGCGGTGATAAATTAGCCTAGGTTTTAATTGCCCAGAATTCTTGGTAAATCTTTTTATCTAAAGGATAGAATTTCTGGATAGAGTATCATTGGCCGGAAAATCTATCTTTTATTACACGTTCCACTATGTTGGCATTCTCAAGTCCCTCTTTAATCCCAACTACTTAGATATTGGCTGTTATCATGCTGAGCCACCTCCTCTAAGATTTTTTCATTCCCCTTGCTTCATTGTTCTTCTTCAACTGTTCAATTTCAAATTGTCTGCTTTCAACCACACTGATTGATTCTTCTATTTGATTTACTCTGCTTCTGATACTTCCCATCACATTTTCAATTCTACTTGGTACACTTTTTGGTTGAAGTATTTCTGCACGTTTTTAAAAAGTATTTCCAACTCTGTGTCTAGTCTCTTGATCGTTCAGTCATTTCTTGGAATTCTGTTGAGGTTGTTTGAGTTCTCACGAAGCATCTGTGTTAAACTCCTCATCTGAGTGTTGAGGAGCGTCAGCTCTGAGACGGTTGGTTTTAGAAGCTTCGCTGTTTTTGTCAGGTAAGGTCAGGTGTCCTTGCTGCTTCCTGGTGTGTGACTTTGTGTGCCGTGGGATTGTTTCTTTACCAAGGCCTTGTGATCTGGGTTAGTTTGGATCTTTCCTCCCAGAACTCCTAAGCAATCTGACTGTCCTGTTTTCTCTTTCAACACTTCTGTGCCAGTTGTTTCATTAAGCTGAGGATTGCCGCAGACTCACTGCCTATGTGCTGCTGCTAGCTGAGTCATTTCTTGACCTCATGCTTATCTCCAGTCTGCATGAGCGTACTGCACACAATGAGTCATGGAGGCATCGGCTGAACTTTGCCTGCACAAGTCTTCTCTAGGCCCAGGGAAGGCCCAAGCACTCAATCCTGTAATTGTCAATGTTATAATATTTTATCAACTCAGAGTTCACAGTCTGCCCAAACCAACAAAGCACAGAGGTAGTACCAAACCCGCACTGTCTTCTGCCCATAGGGACAGCCCATGGTTACTGCAATCTAAGTGATGTTGGCTGAAAGGTAAGTCCAGTCACCTGGTGCCATGAAACTCCATCTAGAATTAGAATGGGCCTAGAGACTGCACTTATGGGTGTTGGCCCAGGGATGAGCACCCTTAGGATCTCTCCAACATTGAGATTTTCCAGTCCAGCATGGCACCGAGTCCCAAAACATTATCTTGTTGTTTCTTGAAACCTGCTTAAGGATGTGGGAACAGGATGTGCAGTGGGTGAAGCCTCCCACTTGGGATGTCTGCATTCCATGTCAGAGTTCCTAGGATCAAAGTTTGCTGCCACTTCCAGTCCAGCTTCCTGCTGTCATGCAGCCTGGGAGGCAGCAAATGTCGTCACTGCCACACATGTGGGAGACCCATCTGATTCCTGCCTTTGACCTGGCCTAGACCCAGATGTCATGGGCTTTTGGAGAATGAACCACCAAACAGAATTTCTCTGTCTGTCTCTTGTTATGCCTTTCAAATCAACAAATACCCTTAACAGCTTCCTCAAAAGGACAGGCAAAGTGATGAAAGTAGATCCTTGACCATCCAGACTGGCGCTGACCTGAGTCACATGAAGATCTCATGGTCAGTAGGTTCTGTGCCATCTCAAAGGGGACTTCAGGCTCACATGAAGCTGGTAGCACTACACACAAAGACAAATCGGTCCTCCAGGGGGCAGGTGTCAGCGTGCTACTGCGGCAAGTCTGGGGGCTCTGGCTGAGAGCCACTGGCTTGAGGGTAGAGGTCTTTGGGTCAATCTCTGAGGTCCAAGCAAGGTCCCAAATTCTCTTTTCTGACCTTTTCACCAGCCGCTAGAGTTCTGGTCCTCTTTCTGCTGGGGTTAGTCCTTCAGCATGCTGGCTGAGGAGAGTCTAAGAACCCAGGTGTGCCTGGGGCCATGGGGTCGTATTAGTCTGAGTTTTATGGCAGCAAAATTTAAGTGTAATGGCTGGACTTGATGTCGTTCTGTGCCCCAAATAGAAGGAATCCACATGATGCTACTTAGAGCAGTGGGATCAATGGGAGGTGGAGGCAGGCAACTCTTTTCATTGTCAACTACAATGCATCTTTTTATTTTGATTACACTAAAAAAAGGCCCTGTGATCTCTCACCTGGCTTCTGCTGGGAAAGCAACTTGGTGTGTAAATAGCTGTTCTGTTTTCTGGGGGGCTGACATCATCACTTGAGAGTTAGGTTGCTCTGCCACCTTGCCTGATTGCTGATTGCATTAAGCATATTGCTGAAACGTAACTTATGCACAATAAGTTACTAGGGAAAATGAGAAGTTCAGGCATATCTAAATTTTCGAGCTACTACCCAGATCCAACTGCTACCTAAGAAATTAAGAGCGCATTCTCTGGTTTCCCCTGTTTTGCATGATCATAGGAATGTCCATGCTTTGTAGATTATTGCAGTAAAGTGTGTGTGTGTGTGTGTGTATGTGTGTATGTAACTATATTGATTCAGTTCCATTTCAGCATTTAAGTAATCATGACTTCTGCTTATTGCTTCACATCCTAAAAGCAATGCAAGTGATTACTTCTCTGCCAGAACACCCAAAGTGTAGACTGCTTGCAAGAGAGCCTGGATATCATGGTCATTCTCCCGACAAATAAACGTTTTCTGTGCCAGTGACAGAGCCTCAATTCACCTATAAGAGCTTGGTCAGCTTGGTCCCTCCCAAGCTGGCCACTTTTTTATAGTGGACATGGAAGGAAACATGAAAGTACAGGGAGGTGGGTATGAAGCTCATGGTTATTGTCTGAATTGCACATTGTTTGTTGAAGGCAATGCTAAGACTCCAGTGTGGTGGATGCCCCATTAATACAGCTTGTAGTAACTTCACCTAACCAGAGTGTTTTCCTTCCCCTCTCTGCTCTTGAGTTTTTTTTTTTTTTTACTTATGTTACTTGTTGAAAGGCAGAGTCGCAGAGCGTGAGGGAGAGAGACTTTTTGTCTTCTAGTGCATTCTCCAAATGGCTACATGGCTGTGGTTGTGCCAGGCTGAAGCCAGAAGCCAGCGGTTGCATTTGGGTCTCCCATGTGGATGCAGAAGCCCAAAGACATGTAACCTGAGGTCCACTGGTGGGATTTATGAAGAATGGCTATGCTCTTTCAGAAAAAAATATTCTAGTTTTGGAAAAAGGCTGGGAAGCAAATAAATGCTTCTGGCCAGGATGCTCTGAGGTCTCCACTGGCTTCAAAAGTAGCAGTGCCACTAGGTACATTTAATTTTTCCTGTTGGTGGAGTTCCAGAGTTGGGCACAGTCAAAGGGAGCTGGATTGCTTGATGTAGGGAGAAAGGGCCAGGCTGGAGCCTAATTATCGATGCTTCCAGTTTGATTATAATTACAAATGGAAAAATGCAGCAACCATGGCCTGTTAAAGTTTTAGTGACTAAATCCTTGGGGATAAATGTCTGGGTTACACTGCTAAGCAAAATACCCACAGTGCCCGAGTACTGGAGGAAGACACCAGATATTCATAATGGCTTTGGTTTTAGGACAGCAATGGGAACTTCTGCTCGTCTAGCAAACCCTCCTTGTGAGGTCGTCTCAGCAGACGTGACCAGCCACCAGCCTGAAGGCCTTTTTTTTGCACTGGACTTAAGGATGTGTGACCTGAGTGGCGCATGCCATACACTGTGTGTATCAGACAACGCCTGTGCCTGGGACTCACACACCCTTGTCCGTGCATTTGTTCACTACTCGTCATGGTAACCAGCCTCCTTAGACACAAGCAGAGGGTACCTTGATTCAGCTGTGCTGTGTATGTTTCTCCCTCCCTGCTTCAGAGAACATTCGAGCAAACTTGAAATTGTGGGTGAACTAACACAATTGTTTACCTCTTTACCAGCAAGGACTTAAAGCCAATGGGGAAACGATCCCTTATTCTAGAAGCAAGACACATTCTTTAGAGGGATGCATGGCTTGAACAGATGTCCAGAACCATGAACAACTCCAAGAAGTACATGTAAATTCCTCTACTCTATTTCTGTCTCCCTGCGTTCACATTAAACACACTTTGAATGTGCATGTTCGCTCTTGTGGGGTCAGCGGGAGAACTCAGGCAGACACTAGTCATTTTTTCCCATGGGTTTTCCCTCTCCAATGAGCTATAGTGTAGTTGAAAGTGCTTGGTGCATTTTTGATGAATCCTTCAGTTATGGTGTGCGTTGTGTCCCTCTCATTCCCCCAAATCATACATTGAAGTCTCCAAACCCAGGGTAGCTGTATTTGGAGACACGGCCCATAATAATGTAATTAGGTTTCAGTAAATTTCTGAGGGTGGAGGCCTAATCCCATTGGACTGCTGTCACCACAGGAAAAGGAAGAGCTAGCATCGTTCTCACCTCTCTCTGAGTGTACCAAGGAAAGGCCACGTGATCAGCATTCGAAGGTGCTGTCTGCAAGCCAGCAAGAGAATCCTTGCTGGAAGTTTATGCAGTGCACCTTGATTTTGGACCTTCAGTCTCCAGGACATGAAAATATTAATTCCTATTGTATTTTTGTTATGACAGCACAGCTTTGTCCAGGGTACACTTTATCCCACTAGGTTTTTCATTTTAACACATTTATTCACAGTCTCTCAAGTGTCAATCTACTCTTTTTAAAACCTATCTATTAGCTTTCTTCCTTCTGTTTGTTTAATTCTCTTCACAATGTGATTCATCTGAGATGATTCTGGTGTCATCAATTTGCTCTTAATCCCTGTCCCACTGCAATGCAATGATGGCCTTTCAGCATTAGGCTTCTTCCTGAACTTTGGGATGTGCCACGAGGAATTTAAATCAGCAAAATTGGCTAATGCATGGGGAAGAGCTCTGCCAGCTGTGGGTTCTGTGTACCTGCTGGTACCCCCATCACTGCAGAATCTTCACTCTTTCTGGGGCCACTGTGTCCCCCTCTGTTCCAGTTAGCCACTTTGGGCAGGACATTGGGCACTTATACCATCTGTGAACTCATTGTGCTCCCCACCCCTTACCCCTACAATGAGCTAGTTTGCTTCATGGCCAGCTCACCCCACTGTTGTAGTCACTGTGCCATCTTAAGACTCTGGTTCTTCCTCTTCAAGGTGTGTCCTTAAGGATGGTATACAACAGGCCTGGGACTGTGAATGAGGAGGAGCCAGAGGACAGTCCCACGAGCTCCAGGTGCCAATGCTCTGGCTGGATGTCCAGCCTCGATGGTAAGATCTGTTCAGTAACATTGATGGCAGTAGCACTGCTTGCCTACCTGAACCCCTACACTCCCTGATGCTTGTGGGGAGGGCAGCATGTGTACAGTTCCAGCCTCCTGGGGTCCCTGCACTCTGCCATTGGGCTCCACCTGCTCCAAATTCAACTCTGAGTGGCCTCCTTCTTGCTGTGATGCCACTTGACTCTAGACATTCATTGGATTGATGGCCTAAATTCCAGATTCACAAACGTCTCCCTCATTGTTTTACTCGGCATGTTGGTTTCTGAGATTTGCGATGGAAAGGTGCTGATGCGTTTACACAATCAACAGAAAGAGTAATGAAAATACATTCAAACTACTGCCACAAATTTCACAGCTTTTGTTAGTTTATGCTGTGTTTGAGCTGACCTAATCAATAAAAGTGCCTGTGTTTGTACTTGATTTTGGTTTACTTCGGTTTGGTTTTGGTATTCCTCACTGTTTTCTCCTTGGCTTGTTGTGTCCCCAAAGACATTTCAAATTCAAAAGAGTTGGGTAGGTTGGGGGTCTCCTGGTGATTCTGCTGGCCATGAAGGATTTCCTCTGTGACCTTCCTCGAGCCAATGGCTCCAGGTAGACCAGGTGCCCTGTGAGTGGTGTTGCCTTCTAGCAGCCACGCTCCCCAACACTAAGGAACCTGCTTGGTACTCATTTTCCTTCTCTATGACTGGGATCAACATCTATTTCTTGCTTGTCTTTTTCTAACACAAATTCTAAAAAAGAAGATGGTAATTGACAGCTATTTATTACTGGCACAAGGGATAAACTGTTGGTGGGGTCTTTTACGTGTTGGTAATAGGGATAAGATAGTTTGCTTTCCAGCATTCTTTCAGCCATTCTTACCAGGTGACTCCTGTTTCCCTAAGCAGTGTCAGTAGTGAGGAGGTAAAGAGCTTCCTGTGGACAGTGATGGTGTTTCAGTGTCATCCCTATGGCCAGACCGTCCCATGCTCCATGTGAGTCCTGCGTGGAGCAGGCTTGGTCTTGGTGTCTGTGTGGCTTCTCTGCTGCCAGGGCCTTGCTGGCATGCCTTTGCTGTCATCGTGTGTCTCTCCTCTGTCCACCTGTTAGCATGCTGCAGCTTTTGCTACTCTGGAGAAATCTTTCAAGTAGGAGACTCCCTTGAAAGCCTTAAGTGAAGTTTGCTTTCATGACTTTCAAAGGACCTGCTTCTTTTTTCTTGTGGTAGCCATTCTGGCTCCAACTCCAAGTCCCAGGAACTTGGGGCGATTTCTCTTAGTCATTCAGAGGAGCAGTTACATGAGGAGCCATGCAAAAGGATGCATTCAGACCCAGGACTTCCTGGCTAGTAACACTGTGCACCAAAACAGCTGGGTCTTCTGCTATGCAACTTCATGTTGTCTGTTCTGGTCACTCTCAAGGGTCAAGGCCTGGCTATCCTCCATTGTGCTTGGCCTCCAGGCTGAGAACATTAATTCTCAGTCTGATGCCTGAGAACATTAATTCTGAATTCAGTTTCCTTTAGCCTTTTCTATGACTTTCCCCTGAAAGTGGGGCACATAGAGACCTTTTTTCTAATCTAAGAGGACATGGTGGAACCAGACCCTTGTTGTGACACTTGTCATTCTTCTGATGAAAGTCAAATTCAAAGAAATGCAGTCTGTTACCTGGGATGCAGAAAATGCTGAGATCCTCACTGAACAAGCCTTTCCTGAGTCAGAACAGGGTTGCAAATGCATCACAGATACATTTCCAGAGGCTTCTCTGCCGTATTTCACATTTGACAGGTTTGATTCTTACATTAGTTAGCCAGGAAATGACTATTTCCAAAGAACTCTGACAATGTCCTACAAAAATAATGAACTGAATCAGCATTTAGGATCAGAAATTCTGAGGGTTGTGGAAGTCCATAGTTAGGAAGCAAAAAAAGCATGAGCTGCTGAGCAGTGATGCCTTGGTTTGAGAAAGGACTATCTTTTAAAAGAGAGAAAGATGGGACAGTTACCATTCCATTTCTTGAATACAAATAGTATCCCTTTGGGGACACTGTGGCCAGACAATCCCAGGAACCATTTTCCTCTGTTGAACAGTGATCCAAGCTTGGTCACATTGACCACCATTGTCCAATACAAAATAGGGAAATGCTTGTATGAATTAATCTTGGATGCATCTTCTCAAAGCAATACTCAACTGTGGGCTGCTTCTCCATGCTGCTGTGTGTGCTGGTTCTAAAAGCTCCGAAATGGCTGTGTGAACGTGCAGAAATTCTTCATAGTGGTCTCTTAATCAGCCACACTTAAGGGCTTTGGAGCCAACCTAGAGGAAATTCTGAAGACCATGGGTAGTGGAAAAATGGCTTGAGTTGCTTCTCTTTCTTGCCATGGTGATAGCTTTGGGGGGCAGCTGGGGGAGTGAAGGGATGGTCTCAGCTTTCTAGAACCCTCTTCTGCCTCCTCTCCCTCAGCATAGGGGGATTGTTCAATTAGTGTAAATCCTAGATGTGAGTATCCATTCACTCTGCTGTCTCTGTGGTGAATGAAATTCCTAAGTCTGACAGTGTATTGGGAAAATGTCCTCTTGGAAGCTGCATTTGCAACCTGATGGTTGGGCAAGCAAGGCAGGATAGGAGCAGACACCCAAGTCAGGGCCACAGACAGGTGCGTTGCATTTGGAGGGCATGAGTAAAATTACAGTTGGGACAAATTTGCCACATCTCTTCTAAACTGGTAACTAATTTTAAAGAATGTTCATCTTTTAGCTTCTTTCCCCTCCCCCCCAACTTCCATCCCAGGATAAAAATACCAGCATCATTGGACACATAAGCAAGGCGGAAGGCAACCCACAATGGTCAAAGGCAGAGCATGAGGTCATGGGCAACAGGGATCAGACGGCGGCAAACGGAGCTCAAAGGAAGTGGTTGTGATGACTCAGCATGAATGAAGTCAAGGAGCAGCTTGGTGGCTGACCCAGCTAGGGAATCAGAGCTCTGTTTCCAAGGAGGAGGAGTAGGAAAAGTTCCCAGGTTATGATGGTCATAGATTGCCCTTTAGAAATAAGGCAGAGAGAACCTAGCTTGATAGCTTAGTGGCACTGGTTAGTATCCTGCCTGCTCCATTTCCCATCCAGCTCCCTGATTGTGGCCTGGGAAAGCAGTTAAGAATGATCCAAAGCCTTGGGCCCCTGTACGCATGTGGAAGACCAGGAAGAAGCTCCTGTATCCTGGCTCTGGATTGGCTCAACCCCAGCTGTTGCGCCATTTGGGGAGCGAAGCAGTGGATGGAAGATCTTTCTCTGTCTCTCCTTCTCTTTGTAAATCTGACTTTCCAATGGAAATAAACAAATCTTTAAGAACAAGGCATTAAAAAAAATGAAACTCAAAGGAAGATAAAAGTGAGTATGAGTCCGGCCAATGCTTGAGGCCAGGCACCTACAAAGAACAGGAAGAAGATGCAAGGCTACAGATCATATGGGTGGAGAAGGGAAGACTCCCAGTGCTGCCATCCATTGCAGTTCAGAAATGCCGAGCCCCTCTCCCCTCAGACAATCCCTGCTCCGCTGGCTGGTGGGAGTGTGGGCATGCTGACTTAAGAGACTGCAGACTGCAGGGCAGGGTTACTGTACTGCTGAGTTAGCAAACACTCTGCCACTCACCTGCTGGAGGAAAGTCTATGTCCCAGATAAGATTCCTATGCCCAAAGGGGCAGCAGTCATGGGCCATATTCACCTCCTCACAGTAGTTAAGATCACAACTTCTGGAGTCAGTTATGTGCCCTGGAGTCCTGGTTTTGCCTCCAGCAACAAGTGGACAGATGACTTGCAGTGTTTCAGGTCACTCATCTGATGTAAGTAATATGGAGCTCAGAGGCTCTTGGGAAGGGCAGGTAGAAAAGAGTTGGCCTTGGCCCTGGAACATAATCTGCTCTCATTAAACAGTATCACTAATAATAGCACAACCATGGCATCTCTATATGTAAATTCAGTAGAGGTAAAATAGTGTCACATGCTGAGGAATTGACAATTCAGTGTAGTGAGCTAGCCTTTGTCTCTCTTCCTAGGGCTAACCTCCAAAGCCTTGGAGTTTCCTTGGTGACCAGGGAGTGTTTATTGTTCATCATAGAACCTGACATATTGTGTTAAGTAGATGACTCAGGCATGGCTGGCCACGTCAGAAACAACAAGACTGAATCCATGCAGTGTAATGGTGTTGCTGCTAGGACTGTGGACCTCAAGGCTCTGGTGAACGTGGGTACTGGGCGTGCTCAGTGTGGGGACTGTTAGTCACAGGCACCAGGAGGATAAAGGGAACCCACAGACACTGAAGCTTCATGTTTTGGAACCTTATGGTCCCTGATTCTGCACCCAATGCCTGTTCATTTGGTTGGTTTAGTCTATGGTAAAGTTGTAATACTAAGCAGGTATTTTTATGAATTCTGTCATTCAGATCTGAGTAGGTTCCCGTCGGCATGTGAACTTGTGATTGGTGCCAGATGTCTTGGGCAGACTCATGCCCTTAACCTTGAGTATGACTGACTCTGTGTACCAGTTGACCTGAGGTACAGCTTTGGAGCCCTGCTCAATGAAGCACTCCACAGGCACTGCATCTGTCAGAACTGCAGTCTCCATGCTCAAAATCTGGCTGAAAACAGCCCTTCCCTTTGCATCCAGGTTGCAATCATTCACGTACCCTAAAACCACACCACCCATCTGGTTGCGGAAGTTGACAACTCCTTTGTGACCTCTACAGACACCCTGTGTATTCCTATAAAGCATGCACTGCCCTGTAGGTTGGGGTACTCAATGAGGTCGAATTGAGTGCAGCAGCTATTGGTTCAACTTCTGCACAGTGCACAGTTGTTGCCTGGTACCCAGCCAAGCCATGAACATCTAGGACGGCAGTTTGTCAAATGCCCTTGAGCATGGAGTTACCTTGTCTCTTGCCAACATGTTTTCCCTGCATAGCTCTTGGCTCTCACTTCATCCCATCCATTTCTAAAAGAAAGAATGAAGGACTCATGGTATGCTCTGTGGCAGAAACTGCAGCCTTGATGCCAAGTGCCCCTGCATTTACTTCTCACTTTGCAGTTAGATTTAGGCCATATACTTGGTTGTGGTCAATGGGCTATGAAGTCTTTAACTACCAGTGTGCAGCCTCCAGCTCTGTCCTTTCATCTGACCAAGGGTCCTTGTGCTACAGATGGTGTGAGGGCAAGCTGGGAAGCCTTGGCTGGCCCATGTCCCTGAGTAGTTATGTGCAGTAAACACACCCTAGCCGCTTCAGGGGCTGGGCTATGACAGACAGTCAAATACGTGTTTCGTTTGCGATTTCAGTTTTTGCTTGCTTTGTTACCACTGGTCAATGGGCTCAGCTTCATTTGGACATGGTAAATTCAGCAAATGGGACAGCTATGGGCTAAGACTTAGGGGTTAGTAAAATATAGATCAGGATTTGTAGTGCTAAGCTCAAGAAAAAGCAGGGAAAGACAAAGTGAAAATGCTATACTTTGGACTGTCTGACTGTATATTTTGCATTCAAGTTCAAGAAAAAGCTTTCTGAAATATATTTTACAGACTATAGTTGGGAATCCAACCATGGAACAGAGGAAGGTTTTTCCATCTGTCTTCTGTGACAGGACTCAATAATTCCTTTTTCTTGAGGTAGTGGTGTGCGTGGTGGGATGTTCGGTTGAGTTCCTGACCTCTATCCACCGGAGGCTAGCAGCATAACCCAGACTCCACCCCCTAGACTTGCGGCCATCAGAAATGTCTTCAGATATCCTTCTCCTGCTGAGAAGCACAGGCTCAGAATAAAGTGTTGAGACAGAACAAAGATGTTCAGACCACAGGCATAGAAGCTGCCACTGACTGGCAGTCAGTTAAAAGTTAATTCCCACTGTCCCCTAGCTTGCAGTTTGTGAATGGCCACAACTATGGGCACTCTGGCTTTCTTTAGCACAAATATGAAATAGCAGCAGTTATTTTGAATGTTCATGAACTAATGTGCGTAGCACTTTAGAAGCTGCACAGCACTGTGTATCTCTGAGTTGAGTTCTTCAAATGACCATTTTCTAGATTCTGCAAGGAGAATATTTCAGCAGGACAGATATTTATTGATTTTCTTATCCCCTTGTAACCTGAGAGAGAGATGATTCAGATCTCCTCAATCAACCCAGATACCTAGTAAAGGCTGATGTTACTTCGCCACACATTGCTGGGCTGTCAGATTTGCACTGGGAACTTTGTTCTTCAGTTTTCATTTTCTTCCTTTTGACACCAACACTTGTACCTGTGCCTGTTCTGCCTATTTCTCCCACTCCAGTCTCACCTTAAGTGGCCAGAAGTATTAGGACTTTGAATCCAGGCTTTGAGCCATTTGCAGCTTCTTCTTTTTTAAAAGATTTATTTATTTTTACAGGAAAGTCAGATATACAGAGAGAAGGAGAGACAAAGAGGAAGATCTTCCATCCACTGATTTACTCCCCAAGTGGCCACAACAGCCAGAGCTGAGCCGATCCAAAGCTAGGAGCCTGTAGCCTCTTCCGGGTTTCCCGTGTGAATGCAGGGTCCCCAGGCTTTAGGCCGTCCTCGACTGCTTTTCCAGGCCACAAGCAGGGAGCTTGAAGGGAAGTGGAGCTGCCAGAACACGAACCAACACCTTTCACGACCCTGGTGTGTAAAAGGTGAGGACTTCAGGCATTAGTCTACCATACTGGGCCCTCCATTTGCAGTTTCTATGCCTCTGGGATGGGAATAATTTTGCTTGATGTCAGAACACCTATTTCTTCCACCATACAAGCACCAAACCTTCATTTCCTTCATCTTTTGCTTCTAGTCATTTGCAATGGCTAAAAAAGTAATTTTGCTGAGCAGGTTGAAGGCTAGGATGGCAGAAACTTGTATCAGCTTGTACTTCTCTTGAGAATTGTCTCTTCACACTTTCGGCAATTTACAATCACCAGTGTGCCAATGTCTTCACATCATGGCCAACACTTGGTTCTCTTTAATCTTTGCTATGCCAATGTTTGCCTATTGGTGTCTCACTTGATTTCAATGAGGTCTTCTCAGGGGTATCTTCCCTAACCTAAAGCAATGTTCTCATTTCGCTTTGAGAGCATGGTGACAGATTCCTGAGGAGGATGCTGGTTTTTCAGAGGGAGAGAGCACACAGTCATTCAGTACACAACGTACACTGAGTGATACCCTGGACACTCTGCCAGAGTGACTGCAGGCAATGCTTTCAACCATCCCGCACAGCCCCACGTTTCCCATCTTACAGTAGAAACAGACAGTAGAGACATTCAAAGATTTACCTCCAGTCTCTTATTTCTGAAGACTAAATCATGTCACATGGGTGGCTACAGATTTCTTATGGTGTTGGCACTGGTATTAAGGATTGTATTCCTTTGGAGAGGGAAGAAAAGAGGCAGCAATTAAGGGAATTGCTAAGTGTACTACGGTATTTCTGTAGGAAAGAGAATAATTGAACCTGGGATGCTGATCCCCAAATTAGCACTGAGTTCCTCTGGCCCCAGAGAGCTATCAGGCACTCCTGATAGAATCATCCACATTGCACTGCAAAGCACTTCATGGGGGTGATAGACAATCTTGGTCTCACTTACTCTTCTTGACCTGCACTATCTGGTGAAGAGACAGGACAGATACTGCCTTCATTTCTGGATTAAAGAGCTGTACGCAGGAATGCTGTAACTTGTTTAAGATCACTGAGTGGCCTTAATAAGAGCCAGATAAGAATCCAAGTTCTGAGGCATTTTCATCAACAGAGATACTGTAATACGCTCACACGTGTTATATTTAGTTACATCTCTGAGTTCTCCTAAATCTGTGTTGTTGAATGTGGAGTTACCTGCAAGAAGAAAAAGGTGCACTTTTGTTACTGAAAGTATTGGTAACCACCTTTTACTGGGCAGTTACAATGTGACTGGCACTAGGCTGAAAGCTGTGTACCAGTAGGCACTGCCACAGAAGCGAAGACACCAAGGTGGGACACAAAGCTGGAACCTCAACAGGCATGATGTGATAGAGCCCGTTAACCAGTAGGCCTGTTGTGAAAGTGAAAGAAAACCCAGATTGAATGGTTTTACAGAAAGGGACTTCGAGCTCTTCAGTAAGGAACCTACAGGGGCTGTGGGCACGTGCTTGGCAGGTGTTGTGATTTCTGGCGTTTGAATGAGAGAGGGCTTAGTAGGAAGCTTGCTCATCAGCATGAAGAGCACGTTTGGAGCTCAGGCAGTCAGCTCCAAGCGACTTTCCCATGGCCTCCAACAGCCAATTCAAGGACACCAGATGGAATAGTCACGTTAGGTTATCTATCCTGACCTCCTTACTCTCCCCTGAAAAGCACTGTGACATATGCACTCACCCGTAGCGGTGTTGAATTAGAAGCCAAAATTCACTGGCTATAGAAAGGAAATCATGACCCAGCCATTCTTTCTGTTAAAAATGACCCATTTCTGACAAACTGAGAGTTACTGATAGTAGCAAATGTTCCCCCGAGACTTTCTAATATATACACATTTTAGTATTTCCCCTCATTTGCCTTGCAGGTTTTAATTGAAGAGATTAACTCTTTCAGATTAGGTCAGGACTCTGCTGCTGACCCCAGGTGGTTCAATCTATAAACTAGAACTCTGGTTTCCCCCCAACCAATTCTGTTCAACTCTACACGCCTTCATTTCAGTGAAAGACACAGACATCCCCCTGGTCCTTGGACCACCTTGCCCTTCTCTGGTATCTGGGAGTCACTGTCATCTGGTGTCCCCACCTCTCAGAGTCCTGGGGTGAGTTCTCCATGGAACTCTGCTTCCACCTGATCTTCTGCAGCCAGTCCTTTAGCCAACAATCTGAGCGCTATTTTCAGATGGAATCATAGCAGATCACTTTCTCGTAGTCCACCCCTTCCCTCGGCCCATCAGACCGGACTCAACCACCTGAATTCCCTCTCCTCTCCCCTCTCCACTTGATCTTCACTCAGAGCCACCTCCTCCCAGCGGCCCGCATAACTCTAAAGGACCTGCAGTGCTTGTTGGCTGCAGGCCTCTTGTGCACCTCTGCCTTTGGGTACAAGCTGCATGTGTTCAACAGCACTCCCACAAACTGCCACCTTGCATATAAAGCAGACACCTTCTATTCATTGAATGGGCAAATGGATCAGCAGAGTGCTTTGCTCAGAGACCATCTACTGTATTGAAATAATTGGTACTAAGTATACTTCTAATTTACAATCTTTATCACATATTTAGGTGATTGGGTGAGTTCCATGAAAACTTTTATTTTTTGGAATTTCCATTTAGCAACACCATGTCATAATAACTTTGTTAATATTTCTCTCTTCCTTTCTGATCCCATTTTAAAATTTAATCATTATGATACGTTTGATTAATGGTTGTGCATATTTTGCTGAATGCACAAATCACAGTTTAGACATTCACTCCCTTAATGCAGTAATTTCTTTCATATTTGATTTGTTCCTGTATATTTGAAACAATCCATCGTCACCTTGAAGTTGTAAAACTATGCCCCTATGTTTCCTTTTAAAGTCTAACTTTTGATCGTAAAGATTTTATTTACTTTTATCTTACTTGATATAGTTTGGAAAAGAAAATATGATTTTCATACAGAAATCTACCTAAGCCTGTATGGTTTAGTATGGCTAGGTAACACATTGGTATGGTATGAAGATGAGAATGTCACAGAATGGACTCTGAGTGGCTTTGTTCCTACCCAGGCCCATCTGCTCTGCTCTCACAGTCAGTTCTTGCGTATGTGATATGTTTCTCTGGGCAATTAAGGCAATCGGGATGAGACAGTCTGACTTTCCTTTTGTTTGTCCTGGAGCTGTCTGCACACAAGTGCTTACGGAGCACCACGTTTTCTTCTGCGGCTGAACAGTCTTCTATTGTGTGGAGGTCAGAGTGTGTCTAAGCAATTTCCCAAAGATGGACATTTTGGCTGTCTCCAGGGCTTTTTTAGCTATCACTAACGGTGTTGCAATAAATGACCTTAGACACACATCGTTTCATATGTGATAAATTCCCAGAAGTGAAATGTTTGGGTTAAAGGGTTTATGCATATGCATTTGAAATTATGATAGATACTGCCAATTAGCTTCCACAGCTGTTGAGTTATTCTACACTTATGTCAGGGCTGCAGGAGAGCTTCTCTTTCCTCATCGGCTTGTCAATAGCAGGTGTTGAACTCGTAAATTTTTGACAAGTGAAAATGATATTGAGTATTTTAAAAAATATTTTCATTCCATTGTTTTTATGTTTTTCTCTTACATTTAGTTGTAACTAGAGCTGCGGACATATAAGTAAGCTCTGTGTTTAGCTGACTTTTTTGTACATTATGGACACATAATCTGTACATGTCTAGCACTCACATGAAACACAGAGCAACTCCAGGAGAGGGACACTCTCTCCTACATGTGTCACTCAATGTCCCACTCTCTCTTCAGATTGCGGAGTCTCACAGTAGCTACGCCTGATTTTGAGTTGACAGCTGTCCACAGTTGTGGAGTATCGTTTCTTTGGCATGAGTATTCTTCTGCACCATCCCTTGCGTGTGTGAGGTTCACCATGCTCCCACTTGGAATCCTCATGCTTGTTTTGTAGGATGGTTCTTCATTTTAGGAATATGTCCTTTCACTAAACAGGTCTCTGATGGTGGATACTTTGGTCAATGGTTTGCAGTATTGTGACTGAGTGTTTTTGTTCTGACTGCTGATTGTTGCATCATAGAATAACCCAGCTCTGTGCTTTGCCTAACAGTCTTTAACTCCTAAGAGTTCTGGGAACTGAGTGCACTCCGTAGGTGAGGACACAGTATACTCTGTAGGTGAGGACTGAGTGTACTCCGTAGGTGAAGACACAGTATACTCTGTAGGTGAGGACTGAGTGTACTCCATAGGTGAGGACTGAGTGTACTCCATAGGTGAGGACTGAGTGTACTCCGTAGGTGAGGACTGAGTGTACTCCGTAGGTGAGGACTGAGTGTACTCTTTAGGTGAGGACTGAGTGTAGGTGAGGACTGAGTGTACTCAGTAGGTGAGGACTGAGTGTACTCCACTGGGTGTTTCCTTCATGCTTGGGTGACTCTTGAGTTTTCACGTGGCTGCAGTTCGAGAGCTGGGGGATGTTGGCTTAGCAGTCCTAGGCATCTAAGATGGCAGGTGCCACGTGCTTCCCATCAGCGATGAAGTTGGGGTTGTCCTATGCAGTGCCTGAGTAATACACTTTATATTAGTTACATCTCATAGCAAAACTGTGCAGAAATTACCCTATCATGCAACTTCCCATGAAAAAAATTCAGTTTGAAAACCTATAGTATTGATGAGACTTTGGGAAACATGTCCTGTCCTATCCTCCTACTAAGAGAACAACATTCTGGTACAGTAGGCTAAGCTTCCACCTAAGGTGCTAGGATTCCACATGGGCTCCAGTTTGAATCCTGGCTGCTTGGCTTTCAATCTAGCTCCCTTTAATTGCCTAAGAAAGTAATTGAGGATGGTTCAAGCCCTTGGACCTCTGTTCCAACAATGGAAACTGGGAAGAGACTCCTGGCTCCTGGGTTTGGATTGGCTCAACACTGCCATTGTGACCATTCGGGAGTGAAGCAGCCAATAGAAGACCTCTCTGGCTCCCCTCCTTCTTTGTAAATAATAATAACAACAACAACAATAATAAATAGATATTTTTTTAGGAAGTACAAAATTGTCCCAAATCTCTGCAGTGCAAGTCACAATAGTCGATGCCTGGGACACGCTTGCCCCCACCTTGTGGCAATCTCTGTCTTGTGAAAGGAACGGATGCCAGAGCTCATGCTTGCTTTCTAGCCTACACATGAGAATACCCAACGTTTCTGGACTGGCCATGCTGCTTGCTGCAGCATAGTTCTTCTTCGTTTTCAGCTGGAAGACAAGAATACCCCTTTTTATTTGTAGCTTACCAAAAGCATTATTGAAAGTTGAATTAGATGCTTTTCTGTTTCTATTGATTTTTCTCCTTTCATCTGTGAATATAATGAAATTAATTAGCACTTGTTCCCAGTGCTTTGCTTTCCTAAGACAAACCCTGCTAGACTTGAGTTTTAAAATATCTGGCTGCTAAAAATGCATTTTTGGCATTTATATTAAAAATTCCTTTCTTGCTTGACTCTTAATTAAAATCTTTGGAAACTTCATTTCATTCGAAAGAGATAGGGAATGAGAGGAGAGAGAGAGTTGAGTCCCCAGTGCCGGCAGCAGCCCTGGCTGGATCAGGCTGAAGCCAGGACCAGGAACTCAGCCCAGGCCTCTCTGGAGAAGTTCCTGACACATCACCTGCTGCCTCCCACAGTGTCACTAGCAGGAAGATGGGCTGAGAGTCCAGACTCAAACCCAGCACACTGACGTGGGAGGTGGCTATCTCAGATAGCATCTTAATCACTCCTGAAATACCATGTCAAGGTCACCAGAATTATAAAGTGAGTTGAAAGACAGTTCCCAAGGGTTTTAGCTGGATTGGGGCCTGAACAAAAAACACAGTGTTTTCCCCAGCTAAATAATCAATAAGTTAATGTGGCAAAGCTGTGATGCTAGTTACATCATTCACCTAACAAAAATGTTTGAGGATGTAAACATTCATAAAACCTTAGCCCTTAGACCATTCCTTGGCTTTGCTTTTCTATTGCTTTCAGTGAATCAAGGACAGCTCCTGGAAACCCATGAAATGGTTATTACTCAAAGTTTTTGTAAGTTTGGTCGATCATCCTTCACATGAATTTTCTGCCCCTTTCAGCTCAACGTTGCGCGCATCTGCTGAATGTGTCTACAGAGCAAGACGCCCTGGCACCGAGGGGGCATTTGTGTCTCATTGTATTTTGGCAACTTCACAAGTGGTTGAATGAGATTGAGAGTAGCTGTCCTGGATGGAAAGGTAATGATAAATTCGTAACAGATGCTAAGTAATTTGTTCAACAAAATCTGTAATATATGGCGATGATTTTTTTTTCTGCCCTTACTATTTCTATTACATAGGCACGGTGTTCTCTATGGTTCAAATAAAACGCAGCCCTAAGTTGCTTTTTGACATTGTTGAAATGATATGCTCAGATGTTTTCTCTAACATACAGTTGCAGTGTATGTCAATACCACATGATGCCACATACAGGAAAACTCTAAAGTCAGACTCAGAGGAGTAGGGTGGTGGGTACCAGGGGCTGGGGAGAGTTGTTGTTCTGTGGCATAAAGCTCAGTTAGCCAAGCTGAGCAGCAAGGTGCACCACTGTATGCCTGGATCTAACAGCACTGCATGGTGCAGCTGGAAGGATGTTAAGGGGGGGATCTTGAATTCTCTTATCACCATAAAAGATGATTTTCATTGCTTCACTCTAATGTATGTACAGGTGGTCTTGTGAACAATCCTTCAAAGCCAGGTTATGAGCATGTTCATATGTGCACCTATGCAATATACAAATATAAATGCACACACACATATATGTATATGTATAATTTAGGTGAAATATCAAGCACATATGAATAAAAAAATCAAAACACAATTTTTGGAGAGAATGACAATTGCATACACACACATCATACAAATACTTGGCTGGTTCTAAACTGTTGGTGTTTTTCCTGCTGCTGGTTTTCCTCTTCACACATCTCTGACCTGAGGTGTGCAAGGTTAGCTGTGGGATACATTGCTCCCAAGCAATAAGAATAGAGGGAGGTAGATGCATTTCTGAAAAGATGTTTTGCTGGCTAAACATAATTTTAAAAGCAAAGAAACTAAGTTGACTGTCAATCTGTAAAATGTAAAACCTTATGAAGATTCTATCACATTTTCTGTCCTACAAAAATGGTTAATGATTTTTTTTATTAACTTTTTTTATTAATTATTTTGCATTATGTGACAGTTTCATAGGCTCTGGGAGTCCCCCCACTCCTCCCCTCCCCCCTGGTGGATTCCTCCACCTTTATGCAGCATTACAGTTCAAATTCAATCAAGATTCTTTCCTTGCAAACGTATACCAAGCATAGAGTCCAGCTACTTATTGTCCAGATGGGTTGAACAGTTTCTTGGGGAGACCATCTCTGGTCCGAAGTTAGAGCTGGTAGAATATCATCCCAGTCAATTAAGAGTCCCAATATAACATCAACAGCAATTTGCAACATTATGGAATTGACATGGTTTTGAGTAACCAGTATGTTAAAAAAAAAAAAAAGCAAGTTCGTAACCACAACCTCTGATTAACTCATTGACATTTCAATTTTAGTTTATATACAGGACCAGCTGCTATATACCTTAAAATGGCTATAAGGTACCATTCAGCTGTCTTGTGTCTATTTCATTTTAGTATTTAGCCATTTGTTGTGTTGAAGTATAATTGGTTAATGATATTTAAAAGCGGATCATTAATATATCTTCGTGTCTGGAATGGGAAATTCCATGCAAGTCCCATGATGAGGGGCAGAGTGCCACAGATGGAGTGGAATTTCTCATCTTGAGAAATTCTTCTGTTTTTGGCCTGGATCCCCATCTAGGTAAGTTCAAGTGTTAGGAATCCCTCTGAAATATTCACAGGGCGCCTATAAAACTGATCAGAAGGACAAAGAGGGAGGTTATTTTATTTTTATTAAATGTGCTTGTGGTAGGCTGTAAGCATTTTAACCTCTAATTCCTTTATGCTTTGTGGGTCATTAGTAGTTTTGCTTTTTCTGTGTTTGGAGTGGGAATCAAGGTTACACAGTGGTTAATAATGCGTGTCACTTGTCTGGGCAAAGGGATACCCAGATGGCTAGTAGAACATTATGTCTGGGTGTATCTGGGAGGTTGTTTCCAGAAGAGATTAGTGTATTTTCTCCCATCTGATCAATACCAAAGTAAAGATCACCTTTAGCAGTGTGAACAGGCAACATCCCCCTAATGAGGCCTTAGGGCAGTGAGGCCAATGGAAGACAGCCTGTCCCTGCTGGCTCCCAAGCATCACTGTCTCCTGCCCTTGTCTGTCACATTCTCGGTTCTTGGGCCTCCAGCTGTGGACCAGCACTACAGCTCTGATTTTCCTGGACCTCCATTGGAGGACGGTAGAATGGAAGGCAGCTTAGTTTCCTTTGCCACACACTCTGGCTTTCTGTCCCAAATGTTTTTCACTGCCTTCTTGGCTACAGAATCTGTGGTTCTGTTTTTCTGGACAACCAGCCTAACAGCGTGTATCACTCTGATTCCCTGTGAAGAGAAGCAGGCCCTGACACTCCAAAGTCCAAGGTTAGGTTAGTTCTACTCCATCGTCTCAATGTGAAGACACAATGAACAGCCAAAGTCATCCTGTGGTGTGGTACAACAGACTGGCCTATCTCATTTTCTCAAGGCATGTGAATTTATAAGCGTCACAGGGCAAGTTTAATGATATTTTGTATGAAATTTGTTTCTATACATTTATTATCTTTTAGAGGGCTTTTGCTTGTTTTACACTTTATTTTTTTTAATTTTTATTAATATTTTGCATTATGTGACAGTTTCATAGGCTCTGGGAATCCCCCCACCCCTCTCCCTCCCCTCCCCCCTGGTGGATTCCTCCACCTTGATGCAGCATTACAGTTCAAATTCAATCAAGATTCTTTCCTTGCAAACATATACTAAGCATGGAGTCCAGCTGCTTATTGTCCAGATGGGTTGAACAGTTTCTTGGGGAGAATTACAACCCAGGAGCGCGAGGGACACCTCTCCTGGCAAGTCCAGGTGTGCAGCTATCT
This sequence comes from Ochotona princeps, assembly GCF_030435755.1. NCBI lineage: Eukaryota > Metazoa > Chordata > Mammalia > Lagomorpha > Ochotonidae > Ochotona > Ochotona princeps. The sequence goes on from NC_080849.1 coordinate 3,414,304, forward strand.
CGGCTCAGCCCACCTATCAGAACTCAGCGTGTGCTTAAGAGATGCAGCGTGTCTGTGAGCAGGAATAATTTTGCACATTGTTCACTCTGATTTTGTTACACGTGAGCAGAAGAAATCACTTAATGGAAAACTGATGTTGAGGCTCATTTACACCTTTGACACTTAATTTTTCATCAACAAAGTGGAGATAATAACACCTTGATGGTAAGGTGCTTTGAACAGAGAGGGCTATGGATGAAACTTCTACAAGGAAAAAAAGTGCTAGGAGCATGAAGTTTGAGACCTAGTCCCCATTTTACCACTAATGGAACTTGGTTGGAAAGGACTCCACCACTGGAGACCCCCTGAAAGCCTTACTGAGGGAGTCCCTAGAAGAACTATCAGAAAATTGAAAATGAAGTGCCTAGTGGGGGCCTTGTGTAGAGGAACGTGCCCAGCAGAGAAGGCAGCAGGAAGAGACGAGCAAATAGTCCTTGTCTTGGTTTCTGAAGTTTTTAGCGCCCCAGATTTAAGCCCAAAGCAAATGCCCAACCATGAAACCATGATGATGAGTGCTGGTTGTCATTGTTACTGTTATTTTTGGGAAGCTTAACTTGTACAGACTTTCATAAACATTTTATTACAAATTAAGTCCTTCCTATTTGGAAGTAGCTTTGGTTAATAGTCACGAGGGGTTGTAATTCTCCTAAACACCATTTCTATTGGTGTATGACTTGGTCCAGTTTGGGAAGAATGGGTTATAATGAAGATGAGATTTGATTTTTATTTTGCTTCTTTTCAGTTAGGGAACTCTGATGGTTCAGGAACAGTTTCTAACAGGTGCTAGCAGGGACTGAGTGATGCGGAGGGTATACTTCTAAGGCATTCATGTATCTGCTAAGATGAGAAGGGTGTCAACTCTTACATACTAATATGTTAGTCACTGAAAAGGCCATATTTTTGCTCTACAGAAGGTTCTGCCATTAATCCTTTTAAAAAGATCTGTGAAGTAAATTAAATCCCTGAGGTTGATGATATTGGTTTTCAATATAGCTCATGTACAACCATAGCATCATTATTGTGTGCGCTATAAACCTGAGTATTACAGAAACAGCATGCTGTAGTCACAGATCCAGGAGCATACGTTGAGCCACTAATACACTTTCCGCTTTCCAAGTAGCTGTTTTCAAGGGATTGCCATTGTATAGCACACCAGCGATCCAGCTGAAAATTAGGAGTTCCTTACTCTGAAAGGGTATTTCCCATGCTGATCATTTTCAGTTATCTTACAAAGCTTTTTTCATTTCACCGTAGGGCTGAAAAAAGCATCTTCATTTCCATTAGAGAATGGAATGTGTGCTGTGTTTACAGTTGGGGATTGAAGTCACTGAAGTGCTCCCATGTAGTGTAGGGAGAAGGTGCCACAACAGTCATGCTTCGAGCATGAAAAGATGTAAACTCAGGCATTTTCATCAGGTAGCCTCACACACTGATAGAACTCTCTGAAGTTGAGAAAGCTGCCATCTACTATTGACATCTTACTTGTTAGAAAAATACACTGTATGCTACTTAAATAATTTCAGTACACAGACCGCGGAGCTAATTTATCTTTACTACTTAATAGAAAGTTTGACTCAGCAGCTTTATTTAAACCGTGTTTTTCTTCTCCCCAAGGATCTTGGAGACCTCACTCAGAGCACTCCCCCAGTTCAAGGTTTCCCATCTGGTCTCGTCTCTTCTCCCTTCACAGAGGCCTTCGGGACTCCCCTCCTTTGGAACAGGCCATACAGAGATGTCACCTGCTCTGCTTCCTGTTTCTGATTCCATTGATTTTCCTTTCACAGGCTGGTAAGTGCATCGCAATATCAGAAGGGTGATGTGACTTTTTAAAGTATTTTATAGCTTCCTAATATTATTCTCTGGAATATGCTTTGGTGCACATTTCAGAGCATTCGTGCTTTTCCCAAAAGCGACTTAGCCAGTACTGCTCATGTGTTATTTGTGAATTCCCCGGATGTGTAAGTTAGAGCAATAAGAAAGGGCTCCTGTGGATAAGCGGCATAGGTGGCATGGAATGTCACAACCCGGGGCTCTGGCATTGTCCCGACTGAGGGAGGCAATGTCTTCATTGAGGTGCTTATCTTCATTTCCCTTGCATTTTCATTGTCCTCATGATTTATATTGTCATTTTGTAATGGAACGTAGACATGGGGAGGGAGATAAGGGCAGAGTAAACAAGGGATGAGAGTGGAGAAGCTGGGTGATCCTGCAGGGTCAGGCTCTCTGGTCAGATCTCAGTTCTTCCCCGTGTCCTGTGAGAGCCTAGACAAGCCACATAGTGTCTACAGGCACCTGCATCGTTGTCCACAAGCTGATGGCAATGACAGAAACAGCTATGTATGTCAGTGAGAGTGAGTGCTCACACACTGGTCGTGTTCACAGCTGTGCTTCCTCAGTTTTTCTATGTGTTGTCATATTATTACCATACCCAAGAGGAACAGGTGAGTAACTCACACACATCACGTAGAAGCTGGGTTGTCATTTCTACAACCACATTGCCAAGACGACAGCATACATTGAGTGCGCAGGGTGTGAGAGAGGACAGCCTTTTTTTCTGAGTGCTCCTTTTCCACTCTGCAGTCCCACAGAGACTTTATCAGAAATGGTGTGTCACAGATAAGATTGGCAACATGTGACATCTTCCAGGGAACAGTATGCTTCTATGTCCTGATGGTCTTGACTTTCTGGTTCCAGTTCAATATTTTGATGGCCCAATAACCATAGCCTATTTCTTAGGTTGTTGGGTCCTATTAAGAACTAAATATTTATAATATTTATTCAGTGAAGACTTATTCTGTGATAAGCATTAGCGCTTATATCTATAATTACAATTACATCCAGGTCATATGAATCTGAATGTTGTTTCTCAAGTGGAAATGGTTTAAGAAATATAGTATGACATGAATTTTTGAGAAGGGGTGTAAAATGGAAGAGTCTGTTGGACTGAGCAGATAAGGTACTTCTCACATTACAAAGGATATCTGTTTTATGGCTCTGGTTCTTAAGAAAATCATACATCTGAGGCAACTACTGTGGCACAATGGATTTTCACAGCCTACACTGTTGGAATCCCATATGGGCACTGGTTCTAGTACTGGGTGCTCCACTTCCTATCCAGTTTCCTGCAAATGTGCCTAGGAAAGCAGCAGAAGATGGTCTAAGTACTTGGGCCTTGCATCCACATGTGAGTCCCAGAAGGAACCTTTGGCTCCTGGCTTTGGCCTGGCCCCGTTCTGGCATTGTTACAACCATCTGAGGGAGCGACTCAGTGCGTAGAAGATGCTCTCTACCTCTTTGCTTCTTTCTCTGCCTCTCCCTCTCTGTTATTCTGCTTTTGAAAAAGTAAATATATGTTTTTTTTGTTTAAAGAAAAAAAAAACCTCACTACTGAGATTTCATTCGCTGAAGTCTATCATGGGAGAGAAGTCCCTTTACGGAATTGGTGAGGATGATCTAGAGCAGGCATAATAGCAGGGGTGAGCATGATGAAGCCACTCTGGTAGGATGGCCACTTAATGAATTGTCCTCTTTGGGTCATTTTCAAGTGTGAAAGAAGTACTGATTGAAGTGGTAAGAAGGGGAAGGCATGTCATGAAGGTTCCATATGTTGAAAAAATAATCTAGTGTCACGTCACTAATGCTTACAGAATGCCAATACAGCATGCGAAATCCAGATTGACTAAATGGGTTCCAAATTCCAGAATGTTCTAGATGAGGCAGGGGGCCCCGACATGCTCTCTGATGTACCTGATGGAGGAAATGCAATCGTATCAGCGGAAGACTACTGTTTTAATCTCCTCTCAGGGAATTCTTTTTTTCTGTGAACAGTGCACTGGGTCTGGAGTTCATGCAGCAGCACTGGAGGCAACACATGACAAATGAAGTTTACACAGCTTACTGGATTGCTGTAAAAATACTGATAAAATGATAATGATCATAGAAAGTCACTTCCTAGTCTCCTTAATCCCTTGCATTCAAGGAATGGCTTTGGGCATCGCTCACATACTTCCCCAAGTGGGTTATCCCTCCTCAGAGCTATGGAAGACAACAATCAAAGTGCTCCTTTGGGTGGAAGTAGAGAGAAAAGCCTGCATAACACATGGAGGGTTTTTAGGTACATCTCCACGTAGGGGAGGAAGAGACTTGACGTTGGAAAAAACTCCCAGGCAGTAATTTCACTGAACATGCTCTTGTGGCCTCTGACTCAGGGGAATGCAGGTATTAATAAATTCCACTGCTGTCAATTTCTGCTGTTCTCAAAGGCAGACTCAGGCCCATGAATGTGTTAAGGTGACACTAAAAGGTACATTTTCCCTACACTCTTGAGTCAGGAATTTCGTCTCCTTTAGGGTGGGCTAATTATTTGGGAACCTTTCCATTAAAATAATTCTTTTAAACGATGACCCTTTATGAGCTGATCCAATTAAGACCACAGTAAGAGCTTTGACTTTCTGGAGAACGTCTTGCATATCAGAAGCTTTTGATCAACAATCGTATTATTTTGTGATTACTAGAATCATTCTTTCATGCATTTCATCTGCCTTTTCTAAATCTCTTGGCTGTCTGCATGTGAATATTTCCAAGATTCATTTCTCTGGTCTTGTTTCTCTAACTGGTGAACTTCTGTTGTCATCTGCCTACATGATGTATTCAAGGAGGTGTGATGAGACATCCCATGCTCAACAAAACCAAAACAACTGTGAGTTTTCGCCCCCAAAGCTTGCTCTTTCCTACGTCTTTATTGGTGATTCATCTGCTCATTTTAAGAACGTCTTTGACAATCAATTTTGGTATAAAGAGAACAGATTTCATGTATTGTTATGAAAGAAGGAATGGAATAAAAACATTTCTTAGTGTTTTGCCTTTTTACTTATTTCTACATGTGCCACTTTTACAGAACTGTGAATTTTAGTACATATTAGACATTCCTGTGTCTAAGTTTTCATGCATTAATGATTCAAGCAAAATGAAAGAGAGTTGTGGTCCCACTAACACACAAGTGTAGTGATCCTTCACAGTCGACCCCTTGGAAAGTACAAAAGTATCACTCGAGTCTTTGTGGGCTAACTCACTTATGTGACCGCAAATCAGTGTTAAGCCTGGCTCTCAAAGTCCACATCTCTTCTGCCATGACAAAATGATTGCAAACACATTGTTTTTATAACTCAGTGGAGCCAGACACTTCTCTCTATGGAAATATTAAGCATTTAGGGGAAAGCTTGGGATACTTTGGGGCCTGTCAGTGCTGTTTGAGATGCGTATGATGTCACTGCATTCCAATGGAACATTCTAGACCTATGAAACGGGGGGGGGGGGTTGGTGGTGGTAATGGCCAGTAAGGATTACCGTTGTTTGATGCACATGAGGCTTTCTTTTTTGCTCCTCTGAGCCTGTTTCAGAATCACCAGCATAGGTAAGAAGAGCACTTCCTTCCTCCTCCCACTAGGGGTGTTTTACTTATCTGGTTTGGATCTTGTATTTTAGGACAACTGCTGTCAAGATCTTCCTGCTCTGAGGTCCAGCCTTGACCTGAGGTACGGTGGACTCACGGTCAGAGCCTGCTTCCTCAGTGCCCTGTGGACTGTTCTCGGTGACGGCAGGCCTGATTTCACAGGGACGCACATCAACGATAAACCATCGGCTACTTACAGTGTGTGATGATCTGAATCCCACCTAGGTCTGGTCATCACTAGCTCGGATGTTTCCCAGCCACAATGAGCTGATCTGGCTCTGACTGGAGAAGGGCTCCATCTGTTCTGACCCCACAGCATCTTTCGCGCGTGTGCGCCGCACTTCCACGTGGCTCTGCTGGTCCTGGTACCCAGGCTCTGCGTTGTCATCATCTTTAGGTCAAGGTTTCCTGCCTTTGTATCTCGTCTTTTTCACCTGTCTTCTCCAGTTCTGTGCCCTGACTTCTTACAAGCCCTGAATTCCTTCCAGAAAGCTGATCCAGATTCCAGTGGGATCCAGTTCACTGATGGGGTCTATTTTTCTCTTTTTAGACTAAGGAATAGTTGGCAGATAGACATTTTTCATTATCAGGTGAAAATTAAAAAGAAATCATCTTTCTTTAGGTTCTTAGACTATAAAAAGGTATGATTTCAAACGCATTAAGATCTTATTAATAAGTGCTTAATGTTCCTTTATAATTATATTCTTTGTATGAACATTACTTGACTTGATAATTTTAGATACAGACGGAAAAGATTGGTTATAAACCTAAAATCCAAAATGTGTGAAACAAGAAAGGAAGTCTTAAATTAGTCTGTGCGCTTTGCTATAATTCCAAAAATAAAGTTCCTAATACCTAATAATTATTAAAGATATTTTCAGGTTTATTTATTTATTTGAAAGGCAGACAGAGAGAGGGCCCTTCTATGTACTGGTTCACTCCCTAAATGGTTGCAACAGCAAGGCCTGGGAAGGCTAGAATCAGGAGTCAGGGACTTCATCTGAGTCTCCTTTGTGGAGGGCAGGGGCCCAAGCACTCAAGCCACCTTCTGTTGCTTTCCCAGACACCTTAACAAGGAGCTGAATTGGAAATGGTATAGCTAGCTAGGACTCCAGCACGGGGTGCTAACACCAGCAGTGGAGGACTAGCCCACTGAGCCACAAGGATGGCTCCTCAAGATGATTTAATGTGGGTACTACATTGTGCATTGCTGATAATCATCTACTTCTAGTTTAAAATATAAGTCCTGATATTGACTATAATTTTTTGGCAATGAAGATATATATGCTTGGAAACTACAATAACAGCTCAGAAGTGTAAAATGGTTAAACATAGCTTAAAATTGTAAAAAGCTGACATTTCCCAGAATCTGGAATTTCTCAAAAAGATATTCTCATCACCAAATGGACTTTGTGTTCCTGGTCCTTTGGACTTTGGCAAGTCCGTCCATAGAATTTAAGCACCCAGCCACAGAAGCCCAGTGCGGAGCCATGGGGGCTGGCAGATGATGGCCAATGAGATCAGTGATTTTCTTGCAAAATTTCAAATTAAATTTTAAACATTTGTGGTACTGACAAAGCATATTGGAAAGTGGACATAGCAGACCATTAGGTCACCAGCATACACTAATTTTGATTTTATTTCTGAATCTACAAATGTGGACATCCAAAACAGAGAGGGATGATGCCTGGTTCTCGGGAAGGGAGACCCTTTCTGGTCCTCACTACATCCTTCTATTAACCTGTTCCTACAGAGCGAGACACTTTGGAAAGAGCTCAATCTGATCTTTTGCATATTAATAATAGTGGAGGAAGAGTGAGAATATTTTAGCCTTATTTGTATTATAAAAATAATCATATTCTAAAGAGCGAATGGCACAGAGCGAGCGAGTAAGAGAGTGAGAGAGCAGTCATTGACTCTTTGGGGCCTACTATTCATATTTGACCAAAATAGATGGGTTGGATTTCAGAAAAAGCTTGACGAGAAGCAATAAAATGTTCCAAAATACTCAAAAATTTTTAAATGTGGAAACTAATTTTCTTTCATTTTTTTAAAGATCTATTTTTTTTTTTTTAATTCGAAAGGCAGATTTACAAAGAGAAGGAAAGACAGAGAGAAGGATCTCCTACCTGCTGGTTCACTCTCCAAGTGGCCTCAAAGGCCAGGGCTGAGCTGATCCCAAACCAGGAACCAGGAGTGTCTTCCAACTCTCCCACGAAAGTCCAAAGTGCAGGATCCCAAGGTATTGGGCTGTCCTCCACTGCTTTCCCAGGCCACAAGTAGTAAGCTGGATGGAAAGTGGAACAGCCTGGACATGAACCAGCATTCACATTGGGTGCTGGCACTTGGAGGTGGAAGATTAGCAAGTTGAGCCAATGTGTTGGCCCTGAAATAAATGATTTTTAAGTCACGACATGTTTTGTATTATCAGAACCTTCTCCAATATCATCCAAGGCATAGTAGCTCTGTAAATGCTGGGCAAGCAATGCATTAAAATACTCCCCTGAAGGTTAAAAAATAGCAAATAACTATTTCTTTTATTTTCCAGGGCTTGTTTGAAAGAAAAATTGGCTGAGTAATGGAGTGGAGTTTAGGCTGTCAGAGGTAATACTGAATAATGATGTGAATTTCAGTACTATTTTCTACATACAAAAGGATTGGGAACGTGTGCTACTGTAAACAGGTTAAAAACGAAATCATTGCAGTAACTCTTTTCTGTTTCTACTTCTTTGTTTAGAGAGGGAAAGTGAAGGAGGAGCCCCCTTCCCTTTGTGGGTGAGGGCACTGTCCTGGACACGCTGGTGGGCTCTGCAGCTTCTCCTGCTGGTTGCTGCCTCTGCTCTGAGGCTGCCTGGGCCTGGCTGCAGGCTGAGATGCATTCCCTGCTTGATTTCCTGGCTTCTGTCACAGCTGAGCTCAAGCTGGAGTGATCGTGAATAGCTTCAGTCAGGCGCTAGACTTCCTGAGTTCAAAGTCAGGCTCTGTGTGTCCCGGTGGGTGCTCTCTGGCCTCTTGGCGGCTCTGTTTCTGGGCCTGCGAGGTGGGGATACTGGCATGATTGTTTTAAGCATTTAATGGATTAATTAAAATGAGTAATTGCTGGCTGAATGTAGGCTACTATTCTCATTACTTTGTGTATTCAGGGATGCACTGGCTTTACACACCATTTATTATCAGACATGTAACATCAAGAAAAAAGATTAAAATAGTATGCAATTAAGGAACAAGCAAGGTGTAATTACAAAAACAACAGCAAAAACCATTCCAATTGGTAGGCCAGGTCAGGGACTGAGTTTTTTCTTTCACAGCTCTGGTAGTGTGTTTATTTAGATCAGAATATTCTAGTTCTGCTGGTCTGAGATAGTATTGGACAGACTTGATGGAAGTTTGTGAGCAAAGTAGTTCTTGTATCTCATGTGAGTTTCTTTGGGATTTATTTCCATCTTATTGTGGCCATTAAATTCTCCTTTCCTCTTCCCCCTCCAACTCCCTCCCCCTTTCTCATCTTTTCTCTGCTCCATTTACCTTTCTTTTTTCATATTTGAAAGGCAGAATGAGAGAGAAAGAGAGGTCTTTCATCCATTGGATTCACTCTCCAGATGGTTGCAATGGCCAGTGTTGGGCCACACTGAAGTCAGAAACATGCAAAACCATCCAAGTGTCCCATGTACAGGGCAGGAACCCAGATACTTGAGCTATCTTCTGTTGTCTTCCCAGGAGCATTAGCAGGAACCTGGAGGCGATGTGGCAGGCAGAGGCTTAACCTGCTTCGTCACAATGCTGACCTCACTCATTGGATTTTTCATGCCATCTAATTACTTCCTCGATCAAGGGCAATGCCAAGGGACAATGTTCTGAGTTATTTCACCTGTCAGTGGAAGTGATGAAGTGACGTTTAACAAAGTAACCTGCCTGAGTGGAAGGATCGTGCTGTGCTTGCTCAACAGCACCCAGGAGAATGTGCAATAATGTGAGCCGCTGGCTCTGCTCCACAAAGACAGGGGTGCCCTTGGAGTGTCAGCCCTGCTGCATTGACAACCAGAGTGTCATCCAGCATTTCTGGTGGGGAGGGGAGCCCTGTGTGGCTGTGAGGCTTGCATGTGGGCATCGGATGGTTGCCCAGCACTGAATGGGAGCTCAGGGCAAATGCCTCTGTTTCGTAGAGTTTCTTAGGGGAAGAGGAAACTCCTTTGTTGTTACTACTATTATTATTTTAACTAGTCCTCATCCTGGATGCTGTGTATGGAAGGAGGGTGTTAGGATGAGCCCTGTACCTGTTGAACAAGGCGGGGTGTCTGTAATGGGCTCATTCACCTTCCCGGATTCGATGATGGCTCTATGTTTTATTTCAGTTCCTGTGTTATCAGCATTTCAGGTAACTGTGGCCATTGTCCTTGTGCTTTGCCTAGGATCCACTTGTTTTAAGTGACTTCTCAGATTTCTCCCTGTGTCTTTGTAGCTGGTGGCTTCACTCCCAGTGGCTGGTGAGGTGAAGATACTCTTTTTTACTCTTTTGTTCTTTCCCTGTCACTCTTCCATTTAATTAATTAGGATCCAGTTGTATAATGAGTTGAACTTTATTGACTATGGAAAGCATATATATAATTTTAGAACATATTAACTAAGAAGGAGCTTATAAGAACTGACAACAAATGCTGTCAAATGAAATTGGGTTTAGGGCACGCAAAGGTAAAATTAGTATACGGGTAATGCAGGAGATGGGGGGCCCCGAGGGAGCCAATCAATCCCTACAGGAGCCAGAGAAGTTGGATAACTGGGAACCTTTGTCCCATCAGTGAATTCTGGTGGAAAAGTGGGCAATCAGTGTATTTTCCTGCATGAGAGTGTATGTTTTGACAGCTTTTGTGACCATGGCCTTCCTAAAAGAATGCATAATTCAGATGCTTACCGATTGTATAGATGCACCATAGATATTTATCAAGGTTATTTCAACAAAAGAACTCATTTTACAATGGTCCTAGTAAATCATGCTGAAGGACTTGGTAAACTAGTAAAAAGAAGAAACTTATGGAAAAAAACGAATGTCAACGCTATCATTAAGGAATTTCCAACATGTTTGATCAGAGCTGTGATCTGAGTTCAGGCTGCTGAGCTCTTCACCGTCCTCTGATGCTACCTGACATTTAATGTCTCCACCACCACTGTTTGCACCACGTGGCTTTCTGTACCAGTTGGAACAAGTGGAAATGACCTTGTGATGTCTTCATTAGTAAAATTCATTGCTTCTAGCAGTTGTGCTAAAAGCAGCGAGAAGCTGGTCCCTGGTCAGCGGAAGGGTTTCAGAATCCAACAGTCTGAAATAAATATCTATCCATTTGAGGGTCGAGATTGATGGTTCATCACAGTCTTGGGATGACCCTGGATTTTGGCCAGGTGTGGAGCATGCACAGATTTTTGAAAAGTTATCTCACTGTTTGTAAGGAGTACTTCATGCTTATCTTCTTTCCATAATCATATTATTTTCCCCTTGCAAGATCAGGAACACTAAAAGTAATATGACTCGAAGACATGCAGTCTCTGAAAGCACGAGAACTTCTTGTGACATACTTAACTACCCACGGCATCCATCTGCTTCATTCTCACTTCTGCTTCTGACCCTGACTTAGGTTGCATCATTTTATTTTCCAGATCACTGCTGTAGAAACATTAGATTTGTGTATCTAAAACCAGAAGTGTGTTCACAGAAGATTCCCAACTCCTTGTAAATAAATTACTTGGATCAGGATAAATGAAAATGTACCCATTTTGTGCTGTGTATATGTCCTACTTGATTTGGCTGTGGGTCTTACTAAGTCCAGGGCTGATCATCTCAGATTTCATTCTCATTAAAGAAATCCATAACCATAGAGATAATGTCTTTTACCATAACCACTATCTGCTTGTTTCTTTGGAGCCGTTCAGGCACAATTGGCCCCAAATGACGTGTGCTTGAAGTGTAAACATGCATCGTCTTCCCAAGACTCACTGAGAGAAAAAGAAGGCGACATTGAGTTTTAATGCTTTTATAATGATTGCATGTTGAGTGACAAGACATTGGATGTGGTAAATTAAACAAAATATATAATTGAAACATTGTTTCCTTTTTACTTTATAGTGCAGCCACTAGAGAGTGCAAAATTACATATGTGGCTTACGTGTGTGGTATTGCTGTGGATGATAAGGAGACATATGATAATGTCTTCATGGAGTCATGAACTATTTCTAAATGAGTATCTCCTAGCGGCAAGATCTTTAAGAACATAACCTAAAACCAACACATATCCGCCTTCCAAAACGACCTTTAGTGGAAGTCAAGGTGAAGTGTCTGTGTGAGTAGGCAGCAGTGAGCTCCTGTAGTAGGGGATGATTGTCTGGGAGTCACCAGGAGCTGAGATCAGCACAAAGTGGCAACGTGAGAAGGAAGTGAGCATCTGTTACATTCTGGGGAGTGCGTCCAGGCAAAATCTGCATGATAACTTAATTTGAATGGTGCAGAAATATTCATGAAATATTGATTCCTCCAAACATCTAGAGCTACAGAAGCCAGTAAAGCAGGATTACATTTTTGGACAAAACACATGAGTTTGGGGGTAAATTATTTTCAGTTTTATTGCTGAGATAATGAATTGAAGCTAATAATGGGAACAGCACAGCCACCAGCTGCGTGAAATGGAAATTTCCTTCGGAGAGAAGGGCTCCCAGCAGAAAGAATTTGCGATCTATCAGGAAATTTTTCAATCTCATCAGTGTTGGTTTCCTAGAATACCTTCCTGGTGCTGATGAGGGTAGAAATGTGGAAAGGAGACCAGGGATGGCTATCTGTCTGATGAAGTGAGATTTTTGTTTTGACAGAAATATCCTATTTATGCTTATTCTTCCAAGGAGAGATAATTTGATATTCCATCAACAGAGGCAGATGGCCAAATAATGGTCAATGGGTCACCCAAATGGAAAGCTTTCAGAATGCTCAGAGAGGACTAAAGTTACGATTATTTGAATCTTTTTTTTTTTAAGATTCATTTATTTTTGTTGAAAAAGCAGATTTACAGAGAGAAGGAAAAGCAGAGAAAGAAAAGATCTTCCAACTGCTGGTTCACTCTCCAAATGGCTGCAATGGCTGGAACTGAGTCTATCTGCAGCCAGAAGCCAGGAGCTTTCTGTGGATCCCCCACGTGAGTACAGGGTCCCAAGGACTTGGGCCATCACCCACTGCTTTCTTGGCTATAAGCAAGAAAGGAAGTGGAGTATCTGGGACACAAACCAGTGCCCACTCGGAAGGACAGACTTCGTCAGTTGAGCCATTCGCCAGGCCCTACTTGATTTTCATTAACTTCAGATCTTGTGTTGTAAGGATTTTGCCTTTCTTTCCAACATGATTGAAGTGTAACTGACGTAAAATCAAATTTTGCCACTTGAAATATAGCCTTGAATGAACTTGGAAAAATGTGTACTTACTTGTAACTGCCAGTCTAACACAGAAACATTTCTACCACCCTAAACTCTCCTCTGACCCTTGGCAAACAACTCTTCAACTAACACTCTGGGTGCTAGCCACTTGAATTACACAGTTTAGAATTCCTTTGCCTTTTAGGAATTTCAAATAAATGAAATTCTGTACTTTTTGGTGCATGGCCTTTTAAAAAGATCCTGTTTTTAAGGTTTGTCTCTGTTCTGGTCTGAGTGCCTAGTTAACATCTTTTATAGTGAACGATGTTCTGTTGTGAGCATGGACTACATTTTGTTTATGTTTTTGTTCCAGTATGGGGGACAAGAGCAGGTTGTCGGATGAATCTAACCTCTTGGTCCATCATTTGGGATTTCTGTAAGAAATTGTAAGAATGTTTGTTGCACTTCTGCCAGCATTTAGTAGTACCATCTTTTTCTTTAATTTTACCCATTTTAATGTGAAATATCTTGGGAATCTTTTCATTTGATTATTGTGTATATCTCTGGCGAGATTTCCAGACATTTTGCTGTTTTTTTATTTGTGTTCATTCTTATCTGTTGAATTTTAAAAATCTGTGTAGATTTATTTGTAACTATTTTTTTTTTTTTTTGAGAGGCAAGGGGCTGTGGAGAGAGAGATCATTTCATTGACGGTTCATTCTGCAGATGAACCTGGAGCTGGTTCAGGCTGAAAGCAGGAGCTAGGAACTCAGTCCAGGTCTTGCCCTTGAGTAACAGGACCCGTGTGCTGATCCATCACTGTAGCTCCCAGGGTGTGCACTGATTCGAAGCTAGAATCCAGAGAGGAGCTAGACTCTAGCTGAGGCACAAGCAAGTGACTCCTACCTCCAGACCCAATGCCTGCTCCAGTTTCTGTGCATTTTGGATAGATGTTGTTTGTCAGAACTGAGTTTCATAAACCCTTCCTCTCAGTCTGTGTTTTGTCATTCTCTTCACAGCATCTTTCACAGAGTAGGAATCTAATTTTAATCAATCCAATCCTTTCAGCGTTTTATAGCAGAACATTTCAATTCCATTTGATTAACTACATTTTTGAATACTTTCAGACTATTCTGAGGATGTTACGTGAAAGGTAAATTCCCAGTTCTTTCTCTGCAGCCATTTGGATTCTGTTAGTCAGAATAAGGCTCTTGAACCAACTCCCAGAATTCTGAGATGCCAGCTTTGCCTTTACCAACCAGGTTTAAGCCTCTTAGTTGTTTTGATTAAATGCACACTTAATGACATTTGCTTTGATTTTGTTTTTCATCTTATGCATTTTGAGATGACATGGTGACCGAACAATTATGATTGTATATCCATTTATTATTGTGTTTTCTATTGGAGAGCTGAATAGTGAAATGAATCCAAGATTTAATAAAAATTTAATATTAATCCAACAATTATTAGGTAGGAAGCCCCCAGATATGCCTGTGGCTAGAGCCGGGGTCCCAGTGGAATGTGGAGTGTGGAGCATGTGTTCTGCCATATTTTCCTTAAACTGAGAGGGTCACCATGCCAGAGCATCAGCACAATGCAAGGCTCCTTGAAGATGCTGGGGTGACGCCTAGAACTCGGTGAACCCAGAGATCCACAGGAAGCTCAGGGGTGCTGCTCTTTACCCTCTCAGTGGGACCCAAGCAGGGCGGTGCTGTCTCTCCTCAAGTGTGACAGATAGACTTATTTCCAATGCTTCGAAATGCTCAGAATTTGTTGTTGTTGATTGCTTTATTCCGTTTATCACCACAAACTCTTCCAGATTGTCCTAAAAAGGATAGAGGATGAATTAAAGAAGGATGCTGGCACCTCAAATTCTGCAGGTGGACAAGATTACTCACCCAGCGGTATTTGGACTCTGGCACTGGTGAGATTTGGTTGGAGGTTTAGGCTCTGAGTTCTTTCTATGAGAGGAGGAGGCTTTAGGGAGACCCCTGTGGGGAGCACCTGAATCTAGGAGTTAGGAAGGTCTTGGAATTTTGTGACCTGGAAGGGTAGTTGTGTTAAGCACAATGGCAAGCCAGGTTTGTCAGTCTATTCCCAGGACTCTGTGACTCTGCCATGTTCCACAACAAATAAGGTTTGCAGGTGCCATTGTGGGCCTGAAAAGGGGTAAATTTCACATGTGGCAGACCAAGAATAGGAGGATCACTTGAAGCCCTCAAGGGCAAATGTCTGAGTTGGTCTCACACAGGAGAAGAACATGGACACCTGGGGAGCATGAGTACAAAGCCAGAAACTAGGTAAGGGAGGGGCAAAGAAGAGATTAAATATTCGTGAAAGTGAGAATGATGTACACCAAATGGAGGAAAACTTTGAATGGACATTATTAACTAATTACTAGTTAATAACCTTCACCCTATATGTGCATTAAAACATTTGTATTTAAAGCCAAGAGATTGTTAATTGCGAAATTAAAAAGAAAAGGGACCAGGATATTAACAGAGGTAAGGTATTTCCCATCCAATCCTGAATAGCATAATAATCCAAAAAGGCAGTACAGAATTGTAACTGGTTACTTTGATGCATTTTTAGTAATAATAGTAATTTTAAAGCATTGATTCCTGGTACTCTGGGAATCTGGTATCTATAAGAATCAGAAATAGATTGAATTATGAATGCTTTCCAATTGCCTCTACCATTGACCTTCTGTTGCTTGGGCTCGGGTGGGTTTTATAGCAGCGACTTATCAAAAACACCACTTTAAAGCTCAGCCATCTTCTCCTTCCTGGTGACATATTTCATAAACTCTTACATCAACTGAAAACGTGAAACCTGACATCTTTCTAATACAACTTCCCTCAATAGTGAAAAAAGCAAATAAACATGGGGGTCTAAAAGTGCAGTGTAAGACCTACTGTTATAAATCTAGCCGGTTGTGGTGGGATGCTGGGATGAACTGCACTGGTGCAGCAAGTTCCTATCAGACTGCTCAGGAATGCAAGGTGAAGAGATTCCCCACAACTTTCAAGCACTTATCCCCAATCCCGAGAAGGTTAAAAGGGATAGTACTCAAAGCTTGGCACGGAGAGGCAGAATTTCAACACCCTGTTACACCACTGAGTTTAAAGGTTTTAAGATGAGACTGATGGGTTGTTTTAATGTGCCACACCCTCTCTTGCTACCCTCTCTATCTCCGAGGTTCGAAGCAAGCAGCTGCTGTAATTGTGGAAACCAGTGTACCTCCTGATTTCGCTCTCACATGCTGCGGTTCCCACAAACAAGCCCTTTGTTCTCATCTTGTTTGGTGGTAATCTTGTAATTTAATCTTCACTTGAAGTAGCACGTCTTCATCCACATGTCTGCATACTAGTTATCTCTGCTAAAATATCTGGCAATAATCAATGGCAGATGTTCTTCTCATGCCAGGAATGACGTTCGATGGCTGCTGGGGCAAGTTATTGCCCTGTGCTGCTGTTTTTTCAGAGTGGTTCTTGATAGGGACTGGCAGTTGGCTGCTGTTGGCCACAGTTAGTTTGTTGATCCTCAGGGAGTCTTCTGCTAGAGAAACTCGTATCATGCCCGATGCTTTAAACAGACTTTGTGGATGTTATAGCCTCAAGAGCAAGCATGAATCTATAAACTGTGTGTTTGAGTTTTCCTGGATTCCTTTATGCAAAATCTCTTGTATTCAATTAGATTCCAGAAATACTCTCCTTAGCTCTTTCCCCTGGGTTAGAACAGAAATATTTTTGGGTCCACTGTTGTAGGGTAGTGGGTAGAGCTGCTGCCTGTGACACCAGCATCCCATATTACATTGGCTCATGTCTTGGATGCTCCATTTATGATCTGGCTAATGTCCTGGGAAAAGTAGAGCAAAACGACCCAAGTCCTTGGGCCCCTGAAACCCGTGTGGGGGCGATCTAGATGATTCTCCTGGCTTTGGCTTTGATCTGGCCCAGACATCTGGGGAGTGAACCAGACCTATCTTTCCTCTTTCTCTGACTTTCAAATAAATGAATGAATGAAAATGATAAAAATACGTTTGGCCAAGTTGATAACCTGGTATTGTTACGCATGGTATTGATGCGAAGGAAATCATTCTGTTGTATCCTAAAACCCATTTTGATAAATGGAAGGCAGCAAAGCAGAACGTAGGGTTGGTGGAGCAGGAAGCACCTTTGTCTTGATGGGAAATAGGCCTGGAGACCAATCACAAGCATTTCATTATTGCTTCTTTTAGGATTAACTCTTCCTTGAAAAACAAATGCTTCTGCTTCCTCTGTGGTCTCTCATTTTTTTTTTAATGAAATGTAACTGACGGGATGATGTGAATGAATGATGGATGAATGAATGAGGTGTCATCAACACTGATTAGAGATGTGAAGTATGAGCCCAATAGCATTTTTAATGTTTTTATTTTTTTTTCTTGAAAGAGAGGAAGAAAGTTTCTTTTACAATGAGCCCCTCTGTTAAGAGAGGCAGTGTTTTCAAGCTCTGTCTTGAGCTAAGTGCCCTCTGACAGTAGATTTCCGTTTCCGCCTGTTGTAGGGACAGTGTGATGGGGTGGCTGGCTGGGTTTCTTCCTTAACCTGAGTTCTTCTCAGTTCCTCTTACTTACTGATGATCCTTTCAGGGGTTTGGGTTTCTCTTCAGCAACTCTGGGTGTGCGATTCCTGAACAATGCAGTCAGCTTTTTTTTTCTACCTAGACTACTGTTTGTAGCTTGAAGCAAACTAACATCCAATTTTCATCTACTAGGATATTAAGATAAGGCTTTGACTTGCAGTTATCTGAGCTATGAAGACCCATTCATGCGTGCAGAGCTTTTTAGACATCCTTTAACTTTTACCAGTTAAATTTCTCTTTTTAAATTATATCCAGTGGATTTTCTACTCTTGGTAAAGATTTGGAACTTGTGAATATCTTGAGCTCTGAGGTTCTGAACACTGTACTGCTATGCAGTTGAGGTACATACTTAGAACAATAGAGTGTATGCATGGCTACAAACGACTAGAAAGCCTTAAGAGACATCTCAGATATAAACAATCCTCTGAGCCATTAAAAGGAAAAACACAAAATTAGCACTGGATATTTCTGGGAATTTGGTACACTCAGGAGGTTTGCTAGACCAAAAATTATCGTGTGCTGAATATTGCTTTTTTCACTCTCTGCTGTTCTGACTTGGACCGTAAGATGGTATTTTCTTGCATCTTTGGGAAATGGGAAGAGGGCCTCTAGGCATCTGTCTGTCTTCTCACTGTTTTCTCCCCTTAGGACAGGATGTGACTGGTTTCAGCACTTGACCAGATTCACTGTGCCTCACTCTCTCAGTGCAGTTGTCTCCCAGTAACCCTTCTGTGGATGCGGTCCCTCCCTGCGTACTGTCCACGTTCCCCCACTACCACGGAGAGGGATTGCTGTGTTATGAATGCAGTTTGGCTCCTAAGCTCACACAGCAGTTTAAACCCCAATGGTAGAGGTTAATGTTGCTAATTGCATGGGAACCATACAATCGTAGTGTTGGGAGGTGCAGCTTTAAATTAAATTGTTAGGAACAGGAAGCCCCATCCTAGTGGCTTCATAAGGAGAGAGAGAGAGAGAGAGAGAGAGAGAGAGAGACAGACAGACAGACAGACAGACACATGCACTCCCTGTCTTTTGCCATGTGATGCTCTGTGCAAGAATTCTGTCCCTGGAGTGGAATCAGTGGGCTTGCCTGATTTTAAACTGTGCATCTCCAAAATCATGATCCTAATCAAATTTCTTTCTCCTGTGAAGCATCCTGACTCCAGCTTTTCATGAGGACTCCTTTTCCTGATGCTGACCTTCTGTGATCCCAGGAAAAAGTAGACATTCATGCACCTAAATTAAGGCAACAACTACAGCCATAAATATCAAGATCATGTTCTTTCGGCAACCATCCATGGCTGTGCTGCAGAAATTTTTATAATTTGATTTTTAGTACTTACTTGTCAGTAATTATACTTTTCAAATGTGTATATTCCATGATAAAAAATTGCTACATGAGAGGAGCCTGGGTTTTGGCAGGGGTGCAGTCAAGCGTTAGTGTGACTAGCTAGTAGATAGAGTTGAGATCTTCAAGGCCAGTAGTTGAGTGTGAAGGTCAAAACATCTACACAATGAAGAAACAACCACATATAGTCCTGGCCGGCCAGAAAGCATTATCAATTATTTCATTTTGTTTTTGTGGAGATGTCCCCATTTCCCCCTTTGAATCAACTCTGTCCTACACCTCCTTTCTCCTTTACTGTTCTTTCTCCTCCCCATAAGCCATGTGTCCAGCAACCTTACTCTGTCTTACCTGGCTTCAAATCTCATTCTTTGATCCCATATTTCTGTGATCCCACATTTTCTGTGTTCTAGATCTAATGTTTTACCTCACTCAGTTTCGGGGGCAATCTGTAAGGATCCCCTAAGGAGTTCTTTTAAATGTAGATTTCTAGGGCTATGTTTTGTGAGGCCATTAAGCTACCCGCTGGGACACCAGTTTCCCACATCTTGAGTACCTGGGTTCCAGTCTCAGCTCTGTTCCGGATCCCAGGTTCCAGGTGCTTGCTAATCCCTACCGTGGAGTGGAAGATGGCAGCTGGTGGGTAAGGCTGGTAAGGCCCTGCCACCCATATAGGAGAACTCACTAAGTTTCTGTTCCTGGTTTTGTCTTGGTTCAGCCTGAGTTGTTGGAAGCACTTGGGGAAAAAATTGTGAATTTTTCATTTTGTTTGTTTTTATAGGACATCTCTATTTCCATCTGGCTTTATTTATTTACTCCTCTTTTTTTTGCAAGTGGATCAAACTTTTGTCCTTGCCTCCTTTCTCCTTCCTCTCTTCCTAGGAAGTGAATCAATGCGTGGGAGAGCTGGCTTCTTCTGTCTTCCTTTTTGTGCCTCCTTGACTCTCTGCCTTTCAGACAGAGTAGTGAATAAACAGTTAAAAAGACAAACTACAGATTTCTGCGAGTCTGTTCTGTTTTCATTTTCTCAGCTCTAAGGTTCGACATTGGCTTGTGTGCATTGCATTTCCCTGTGCAAGTGTTTTGTCTGGAGGTGATGATGTTCTCAGTATAATCCAGAGGATGTACCTGCCGCTGTGTGTCCCGAGGAGGAGGGCAGAGGCGTAATTAGCTCCCCACATCTGACCCTGCTCTATGTGGTACACTTTATGCATTCCCTATACAAGTTATTTTGGGAGAGTTGAAGGAAGAATGGGAGAAAATGAAAACGAGAGTAAACCCTTATAGGTCAAAATACACAATTTATTATTTTTTTGTTTTGAAATATGTTTAAATATGCTATGTCCACTGCATAAAATTATCATCCTCTTATCACATAGCATATCTTTTAACATTTTACTTAGTTGATTGACCCTTTGAAAAGGTAATAATAAATATAGTGAAATCACATATTAATGCACTCTTCACTCTCTTTCCCTGATTTCAACTAAAGCCAAATTTTCTCAATGAAAAAGGAAAATCTTGCGATTAATTGCATAGCTGGCATGATACACCAAGACAAGTGAAAAAAATGACAAATGATTCTCGTTTGAAATCTATCTTGTGCTTGAAGCTACAAGATTTGTGTTTTCCTGTCAGGGTCCATCCCTGTCACGGGCACTAAAGGAGCGTGAGCTGTTCCTACCTAAGAAGCATATTCTATCTAAAACTGTGTATTGTAGTGTGAAGTCTAAATGTTATAACAACCTAGATTTTAAATTAAACTCATGTGGACTGAAATTCCAATAGGAAGAACCTGTGTCTTGTTGTTGGAAGTGGTTTTGATGTGTGGTTATGTCATCACTCCATGCTGAATCAGGGGGGATCTTGCCCAGATTCCACAGAAGCCATGGCTTTCAGGCAACATAAGATTCAGAGAGCAACAGCTTTGACACAATGAGAGTAGAAAGCAGGCAATTTTAAAATTGACTTTCCAGGAAAACTAGATGCCAAATTGCTCACTCAGGTTTAATGGTCAGTTGAAAATTATTATGCCTGGATTTGCATTAAGGAAAAACACACTAGTATAAATGCTGTATTCTCCTTCTACTGATATGTGATTAATGACAATGCTCACACAGGCTTAAAGGTAGAAATAGAAAAGACAAAAATAAATAAAATTACATTGCCATAAAGTTTCAGATCGGCACGGTGCAACTATTTCTCTTCTGAAAAATTATCCTAAAATACAAGGAGAAAAAGAAACAGAAAACACAAAATCCACATTTAATGACATTGCAAAGGAGCTGAGTCACTTAAGTGGTGTTGTGTGGGTGTTATGATAGGCAAAAGTCAATTTGCTATACACAGCATGGAAAAAGTGTAAAAATGGAAATTTCCATGCAGGGAAGCCTATGGAGTTATAGAGAACACAGTGGTCCTCTTGGATCAC
Source organism: Ochotona princeps (assembly GCF_030435755.1). Lineage (NCBI taxonomy): Eukaryota > Metazoa > Chordata > Mammalia > Lagomorpha > Ochotonidae > Ochotona > Ochotona princeps. The sequence goes on from NC_080849.1 coordinate 3,435,583, forward strand.
GGAGCAGAGGTGGGCTGGTGAGGGTATTAAGTGACAGAAGGGGCATTGTTCAGTCTTGGATGACAAACCCCCATTTCTTCCTCCGCCAGCGCCAGTACAGCCAGATGGTGCTTCTGTGGATAAGAGGCATCTCTGAAGAAACTTTTAAAAAAAGATTTATTTATGTTTTTATTGAAAAGGCAGATCATATTTTATGGAGATAGGAGAGACAGAGAGAAAGATCTTTCATTCACTGGTTCACTCCCCCAGATGGCCACAATGGCCACAGCTGAGTCGATTCGAAGCCAGGAGCCAGGAGCTTTTCTGGGCTGCAGGTCTCTAACATGGGTGGGTCCGAAGACTTTTGACTGTTCTCTACTGCTTTCTGAGGTCACAAACAAGGAGCTGGATTGGAAGTGGAGCAACTGGAACATGAGCCAACGCTCATATGGGATCCTAGCTCTTGCAAGGTGAAAATTTAGTTGTTGAGTCATTGTGCTGGGACTTTAGGAGAAATTTAAACACCCTAGAGACAAAATTGCATATTACAACTTAAACCCAAGCCAAGCCCAGTCAGTACAGCTGGCTGTCCATTATTTCACAAGCCACAGCTGTGTCATGAGTGCTTCCCTTTTAAATATAAGGAGAAAGATAAGGACCACCTGATACACAATGGGTGATGGAAGGCAGAACCTATATCCAAACAAATATGATACAATTTGAGAAAACAGAGAGACCAAAATCAACCCCCTCCCCAGGAAAGACACAAGAGAGCTGCTAATTCATTAAGAAAGAATATGTTCTTCCAACATCTAAGTTACAAAAAAGAGTTCTTGTTAAGTTAAAACATCATGAGAAATCCCAAGTACTATGGGATGAGTGTTGGGGGAATTAGAGTTAAATAAATATAGAAATAGACATTGCAGAGGAAGAGACCAAAAAAAAAATTAGAGAATCAACCCAAATGGTCCCATATCTAACAGAAGTTCCAGGATGAATAAACAGAAAATTGGGCAGAAAAAATGACCAAACAATACAGTTGTGTTTCCCAGAGTTAAAGGCTCATCTTTATAATGGAATAAGCCTGTAAATATCCCAAATAGGGATAAGACAAAAGAATCATCTCAGATCATATCATTCTAAATTGCAGATTCCATGATAGCTCAAGTTGCTAATCCTCCATCTCCAAGTGTGGCATCCCCTGTGGGTGCTGGTTCATATCCCTGCTGCTCTACTTCCCATCCAGCTTTGTTTGTGGCCTGGGAATGAGGATGGCTCAGAGCCTTGGGGCTTTGTACTCTTATGAGAGACCTGGAAGAAACTCCTGGTTTCAAATTGGCTCAGCTGCAGCCACTGTAGCCATCTGGGGAGTAAACCAGTAGATGGAAAATCTTTGTTTCTGTCTCTTCTTCTTTATGTAAAATTTGCCTTCCCAATTAAAAAAAAAACAAACTCAAAAAAGCATTTCAGAATCATGATAGAGAAATATTTGGGAGAATTCAAGAGGAAAAGTCCAGTTCAAGAACACCACTGAGAGAAACACCAGGTTTCTTACTCTGTGGCACTGGAATTTTAAGGAGAGTGTCATTCAAGAATCAGGGCAGCATTAACAAACATAGAGGCATGAAAAGTGTCAGGATGCACTTCCCGTAGACCTCTCCCCAGGGGATTGATGGAAGTTGAACTTGAACATATGAGGGGCAGATGAATTTTTGGAAACAATAAATAAAGCAGAGCAAAGACAGACAACACTTCAGGTGAGCAGCAGGCACTGCACAGGAGTAGCTGTGGGAGATGATGGGGAAACGGAACTGCTGGGTTTCTTGATATTTTTGGTTTCATGGAAAAACAGTGATGACAGGGTCTTTCCCAGAAGTCAGAGTTTGCAAGAGGCTTGGTAAAATTTCAAAGAGAAGCTAAGGACAATGGTAAAATACTTCATATGCCAATTGTAGGCAAAATGAAAGTTAGCATTAAAGGAAGATATAATCATACAGATTTTAGGTAAAAATGGAAGAGTATCTATATAACATAAATACCAATTTTGGCTCACTTCAAAATGAATAACATTATGGTGGAAGTTAAAAGGAACATGCAAGTATTCTAGAATATTCAGTTTCTAAAGTTGTGGATTGATGGTGTAGAAAGCCACGTGGGGCTGTTTACTTTGACTGTTGCCTCAGTTTGGCGTTAGTGCCCAGTGAGGGCAGAGGAGATTAGAATTGTTTTAGGAAGATCAGGTTGATATTCAACAGGTGCTCCTGGGAATGTCTGAGGTTCATCCAGAGCCCTGGGGACTTGCACACAGCTCAGAAGTGGGGAGAGGAGAGTACGGCAGGGAAATGAGAGAATAGGGGAAATACTTGGCTTCAGACTTTGCGTGATCACTATGGATGTAGCTGAGTCCATGGTTTGAAGCAAAATTTATTCTGTTACAAAAGAGGAATCTGGATAGCTTTTTTTTGTGGCACAGTTTTTAATGCGTGTTGAATTGATTGTTCTTTCTCTCCAAGAATGCCCTTCTCTGCCCTGCCTTATTGAATGTAGACCTTTGAAGAAGGGTTGAGTGTTTGTTATTTCAATTCAAGTCTTTAATCTCTCCTATAAGCAAGTGAAGAATATCTGTGTAGGAATGCCCTACCTTCCCCACCAAATGTTTTGTGTTCCCCCGAAGGGGAAGGTTCTAACCTGGAAGGGAGCCACAGACAGCCCACACTTACCTGTTTACCTGGAGTGCCCATAGCTCCTGTGATTTCAATGTCTGCTGGATACACAGGAGCAATAATGCCATCTGCTTACCTGTGGGTCGCCAGCCGGCAGCCTGTAAGCATGGGTAAGGTTGCTTTTTCTATTTTAAGATGTACTGAGAAAAGGGGAGTTATAGCTTTCTTTCTCTGGCTCTCGATCTTGTTTTTGTTCTTGCTTCACTCTGCTTATTGTTCTGTATGTGTATGTGTGTGTGCGTATATATGTGTGTGCATATCTCCCTGGATGAACACTTTCCCTTTTGGAAATAGCAATGGAGTTCTAAAAAGCAGAAGAGGGTGTCTATCCATGGGGCTGCAGTTGGAATGCTGTGAGAATCTGTCTGCAAGTATTAGGTTTCATGCAGAAACCTGCAGAGGCCCTGGGAGGATGGAGACACCAGATGCGGTGTTCAGGGAAACCTCTAGAACCCACACAGTTGTGATAGTTTTCTGCATGAAGAATGGTGAGAATCACGCTCTGGTGCACCTGTTTTGCCTAAGGATGGATTGGCTGTCCAGATGCAGAAAAAAAATCAGATCCTTAAAAACAAGTATCTCCTGAACATGCTAATCTCAAATTCCTCATCGCCACCAGCAGCTGGACACAGATACTCAGAACTTGATGTCCCAAGATGACCTTGGGTCACCACCCACGCTTGACTGTTTTCTGTGGCTTGGCATGGCCCTTGAAACTCTGATTTGTGTCCAGAAAACGAATATCCTGATGTTCAGGATCATTTCCATTGAACAGTGACTCTCTCTTCATCTGCGGGCTCATTATTGTGGAACAAAAATTCTCTTTGTACCATGATCATTTGTGGGTACAGGAGGATTCACTCTGAAACTCTTGGGTACTGACCACTGCATGACGAAGCTCTCTCATGTGATGCTCTGTGCGACTTGCTATGACTAGGTTCAGATAATCCACAGAGTAAGAGTCTGGATTAGCTGCACAGTCCTGTTGACCTGAGTTGCTGCAGGTGTCTAGTGGGGTGGAAGTCACTGACTTACAGCAACATAGGGCTGCTGGTGCCTGGGGCAGCTTGCTGGTTTAGTATGTGATTTCTGCTTGGGGTAAGCCAATGTTTTCTGTTCTCTGAATGCCATCACTGTGGGAAATTTCTGTGAGTAAAACTGGTTATCTCTGTTTAAACTTGTTTAGTATTGTTGTGTTATTTAAAAGCATTCTCAGACAGTGAAATTAAAAGTTCACTCACAAGCTACTTTTTCATTCCTTTTGCCCATGAAATATGTGTATGGAGTTGCCAGCTTTTAAAGATCAACCTTAGCATGTAAATGCATTTGTAATGAAGATAATTTCTTGCTCTGCCTATGAGCTTCCTCAGGATCTGAGGATAGCATTTACTGAAGGTTAATGTAGAAAGAGTGCTCCAAATATTGAGGTCGTAAGTCTGGGGTAATAAAAATTGGTTTGCTTTATGGAATTTAAATGAATTTCCACCTTAGTGTATTCTGTCTGAGAATGAAGAAAATCATTTTTATGAGAGTTCACAAACATGTTATGTTTGTAATTTTGAACTGTTGCCACAAGCCTATCTTGAGATTTTTTTAAGGAAGTCGTGTTGGGTCAATTCCTTGGAAACTGGGGCACAATTGTCTGAATACAGTATGTAATTTCTTTTTTTATGATTTTAGTTATCTTAAAGGCAGAGTTAAGAAAAAGAGTGACAGACACACGCATACAGGAGAGAGAAGGAGGGAGAGAAAGAGAGAGAGAATCTTTCATCTACTGGGTCATTCCCCCAGATGGCCATGATAGCTGGAGCTGGGCCAGTCTAAGCCCAGGAGCTAGGGACTTATCCTGGTTTCACATGGGTGCAGGGATCCAAGCACTTAGACCATCTGCTGCTGCTTTCTCCACCAAAAGCACAGGTAGTTAGAGCCAAAATAAACAAAAGCGACTTTTTAAAGAATGAGTTATGTATTTTTGTTGGAAAGGCAGATTTACAGAGAGGAGAGACAGACAGAAATATCTTCCATCTGCTGGTTCACTCTCCAGATAGCTGCAATGGACGGAGTTGAGCTGAAGTTTCTTTTTTTTTTTTTTTTGTATTTTTAAGTTTTTATGCAGGTACAGCCAATATTGCATAATCTCAGATCAGGGAGATCATTAAGATCTCAGTTTGGGGAATGGTCATAGGTATTTTCTTTTTTTTTTTTTTTTTTTTATTTTAAATTCATTAATTACATTGTATTATGTGACACAGTTTCATAGGTACTGGGATTCTCCCCACCCCTCCCCAAACCCTCCCACCATGGTGGATTCCTCCACCTTGTTGCATAACCACAGTTCAAGTTCAGTTGAGATTCCCCCATTGCAAGCATATACCAAACATAGAGTCCAGCATCTTATTGTCCAGATAAGTTCAACGGCTTCTTAGGTATACACTCTCTGGTCTGAAGACAGAGCCAGCAGACTATCTTCCCGATCAATTAAAAGCTCCAACATACCATCAGCAAAAATTTACATCACCATGGAATCAATTGACATAGTAACGAGTAACCAATATGGTAAAAGTAAATGCGATTTCTTATCCACCTTCTGTGACCACCTCATTGACATTTCAATTTAGGTTTATACACAACATATAACATTCATAACATAACTTGTTATACATAACATCGTGTCATCTTAAATTAAGGCAAACATGTGGTATTTAACCTTTTGGGATTGGCTCATTTCCCTTAGCATTATGGTTTCCAGTTTGGCCCATTTGGCCACAAAGAACTGCATTTTGTTTTTTTTAATAGCTGAGTAGTATTCCATGGAGTAGATGAACCATAGCTTTCTTATCCAATCCTCTGTTGATGGGCATTTTGGTTGCTTCCATGTCTTTGCAATTACTGATTGTGCTGCTATGAGCATAGGAGTGCATGTTGGTTTCTCATAAAACAAGTGTTCTGGATATATTCCTAGGAGTGCTATTGCCGGGTCATACGGTATGTTGTATTTGAGTTGTTTGAATGTTCTCCATACTGATTTCCATAGAGGCTGTACCAGCCTGCAGCCCCACCAGCAGTGGAGTAGGGTTCCCTTTTCCCCGCAACCTCGCCAACAAGTGTTGTTGGTGCTTTTATTCATGTGGGCCAGTCTTACTGGAGTTAGGTGGTACCTCATTGATGTTTTAATTTGGATTTCCCTTATTGCCAGGGAACTTGAGCATTTTTTCATATGTTTATTTGCCATTTGGGTTTGTTCCTTTGTGAAGTGTTTGCCCATTTCCCGTGCCCATTTCTTGAGTGGCTTGTTTGTTTTGACATTTTGGTTGTTTTGTAGCTCTTTGTATATTCTGGAGATCAGCCCTCTATCACCTAAGTCGTGTGCAAAGATCTTCTCCCATTCTGTGGGTTGCCTTTTTACTTTGTTGATTGTTTCTCTAGCTGTACAGAAGCTTCTTAGTTTGATGAGGTCCCAATTGTTTATTTTGGTCTTGATTTCTACTGCATCTGGAGTCTTTTTTAGGAAGTGAGGGCCTACCCCTAAGTGTTCCAGTGTGTTTCCAACATTTTCTTCCAAAAGTTTGAAGGTTTCTGGATGTAGGTTTAAATCTTTTATCCATTTGGATTTGATCTTAGTATATGGTGAGAGATGTGGGTCTATCTTTTTGTTTCTGCAGGCTATCAACCAGTTGTCCCAACAGCATTTATTGAACAGACCTTCCCATTTGCCTGGGTTGTCGTTTGTCTTTTTGTCAAAGATTATTTGGCTGTATTTCTGTGGGTTCCCATCTGGTGTTTCTATTCTGCTCCATTGATCTTCTTCTCTATTTTTGTGCCAGTACCAGGCTGTTTTGATAACCACTGCCCTATAGTATGTCCAGAGGTCCGGAACTGTGATTCCCCCTGCTAACTTCCTGTTCTTGAGAATGGTTCTAGCTATTCGTGGTTTTTTGTGTTTCCAGATGAACCTTTGAATCATTGTTTCCAGGTCTGTGAAGAATGTTTTGGGCAATTTGATTGGGATTGCGTTGAATGTATATATTGCTTTTGGCAGTATAGACATTTTAATGATATTGATTTTACCTATCCAGGAGCATGGGATGTTACTCCATCTTTCTAGATCTTGTTCAATTTCTTTTTTAAGTAGTTTGTAGTTTTCCTCGAATAGGTCTCCTACATTTTTGGTTAGGTTAATTCCCAGATACTTCATGCTTTCCTTTGTTACTTTGAATGGTATCTTGCTGGTTAGATCTTTTTCCAACTTGGGGCTGTTAGCATACACTATGGCTGTTGATTTTTGTTCATTAATTTTGTACCCTGCCACTCTACCGAACTCTCGTATAAGTTCTAGTAGTCTCTGTGTTGAGCCTTTTGGCTCTTCCATATAAAGAATCATGTCATCTGCATATAGTGAAAGCTTGACTTCTTCATTTCCCATTTGGATTCCTTTGATTTCTTTTTCTTGTCTTATGGCCTCAGCGAGTACCTCTAGAACTATGTTGAATAGCAGCGGAGAAAGCGGACATCCCTGTCTTGTTCCAGATCTCAGTGGGAAGGGTTCCAGTTTTTCTCCATTCAGTATGATGCTGGCATTGGGTTTTTCATATATTGCTTTGATTATGTTGTGGATTTTTCCATCTATGCCTACCTTGGTTAGGGTCTTTAGCAGGAAGTTGTGCTGAATTTTGTCGAAAGCTTTTTCTGCATCTATTGATACTATCATGTGATTCTTGTTTTTCAGTTTTTGGATGTGGTGTATCACATTTATGGATTTGCGAATGTTGAACCATCCCTGCATTCCAGGGATGAATCCTACTTGATCTGGATGAATGATCTGTCTGATGTGTTTTTGAATTCTGTTGGCTAGGATTTTGTTGAGAATCTTAGCATCAATGTTCATCAAAGAGATAGGTCTGTAGTTTTCTTTCTCTGTAGGATCTCTGCCCGGTTTTGGGATTAAGGTAATGTTGGCTTCATAGAATGAGTTTGGAAGGGTTGCTTCCTTTTCTATTGTTTTGAAGAGTTTGTAGAGGATTGGAGTTAGTTCTGTTCGGAATGTTTTGTAGAATTCTGTAGTGAAGCCGTCTGGGCCTGGGCTTTTCTTTGTTGGGAGGTCTTTAATCACTGATTCAATCTCTGCTTCAGTTATGGGTTTGTTCAGGTTGATTGTTGCCTCTGGGCTAAGTTTTGGCAGGTTGTGTGAGTCTAAGAACTTTTCCATTTCTTGGTGGTCTTCTGATTTGTTGGAGTACAGTGCTTTGTAGTAATTTCTGATTATGTTCTTAATGGTTGTAATGTCTGTTGTTATGTTGCCTTGAGCTGAAGTTTCTTTTAGGTCTCCCACATGGGTGCAGGAACCCAAGGACTTGGGTCATCCTCTACAGCTTTCTTAGGCCATTATCAGATCTGGATCAGATGTGGAGCAGTTGGGGCAAAAACTGGTATACCCAACTGGATGGTAGTGCTGCAGGTGGAAGATTAGTTTGCTATGCCCTTCTTTTGGATTTAGTGTTATGCTTTTAATATAAGATTTACACTCAATTTGGGGAAATTTTTTAAACTGAGCAAATTAATTTCATTTCCTCTAGGAGCATATTGAATTTCACAGCATCATTTATTGATTTCCTATTAGATCTATTGCCAGACTTCCCTTTGCCCCAGTGTTCTATAGTGAAGCCTTAAGCACAGACCAAATCACCACATGTGATCAGGAGATGTGCAGAGTGCAGGCTACTTTCTATTATGTGTCAATATATCACTTTCTTTTTATTTATTTATTTGAAATTCAGATTTGCAGAGAGAAGGAGATACAGAGAGAAAGATCTTCACTGATTCATTCCCCAAGTAGCTACAATGGCCCGAGGTGAGCCAATTTGAAATTAGAAGCCAGGAACCCCAAGGATTTGGGCCATCCTCAACTGTTTTTCTAGGCCACAAGCAGGAGCTTGAAGGGAAGTGGAACATTTGGATATGAACTGGTGCCCATATGGGATCCCGGCACATGCAAGGCAAGGATGTAGCCACTAGGCTACTACAACGGGCCCGGGATCTTGGATATCTGAGTTTGTATTTGATATTCTAGCCTTGAGCATGGTGTAGTTGTACTTATATAACACTTTCTTTGATATTTTATGGTAGAATTCTATGATTACCTCCATAGGGAAAATTCATATATTCTGTTTCAATAGGCAGTTTTTAGGGGGAATATATCTACTTGCAAAATAAATGTAACTAAGCTATGTGAAGCGCTGTGGATTTTCACCGTGTAGCACATTTGTGTAGTGTCCACTGGGACCCAGGGGCTCCTGTGCTTTCTCTTGATTTTCACCCAGCTTCTCCCCAGGCAACCTCATTAACCTATTTATTCAGCTTTGTGGCCTTTCTGTACCCTTCCTGAGGTCCACTAGCCAAATTCCCACAGAGGCATGGTGTGATTTATGGGTCAAGTCGGACTTCAGCATTAGGTATGCACTTTTAGTCAAAGCAAATCCACAATAAATGATATGGTCTATAAAAATAGTTTTAGGTGACGACTGCCAAGATAAGTGAAAGCCGCCAACACAGCCAGGACCAGAAGCAGAAGAGACTGCTCTTCAGGAACATCTACCTTGACAGGCTGTCGGGTTGGGTAGGTTTCCAGAAACATGCAGTGACTTGCAGGTTCTGACTCCAGTGGCACAGGATGTGGACCCAGCAGTGAGCTCAGGGATGGAGCTGTACCCGGAACTGTATCCAGAGCTGTGCCCGGAGCTGTGCCCGGAGCTGTGTCCGGAGCTGTACCCGGAGCTATGCCCGGAGCTGTGCCCGGAGCTGTGTCCGGAGCTGTGCATGGAGCTGTGCCCGGAGCTGTGCATGGAGCTGTGCATGGAGCTGTGCCCAGAGCTGTGCATGGAACTGTACCCGGAGCTGTACCCAGAGCCGTGCCCAGAGCTGTGCCCGGAGTTGTGTCCGGAGCTGTGCATGGAGCTGTGCATGGAGCTGTGCATGGAGCTGTGCCCGGAGCTGTGTCCAGAGCTATGCATGGAGCTGTGCCCGGAGCTGTGCATGGAGCTGTGCAAGGAGCTGTGCCTGGAGCTGTGCCCGGAGCTGTGCATGGAGCTGTGCATGGAGCTGTGCCTGGAGCTGTGTCCGGAGCTGTGTCCGGAGCTGTGCATGGAGCTGTGCCTGGAGCTGTGCATGGAGCTGTGCATGGAGCTGTGCCCGGAGCTGTGTCCGGAGCTGTGCCCGGAGCTGTGCATGGAGCTGTGCCCGGAGCTGTGTCCAGAGCTATGAATGGAGCTGTGCATGGAGCTGTGTCCAGAGCTGTGCATGGAGCTGTGCATAGAGTTGTGCCCGGAGCTGTGTCCGGAGCTGTGCATGGAGCTGTGCCTGGAGCTGTGCATGGAGCTGTGCATGGAGCTGTATGTGTAGCTGTACATGGAGCTGTGCCCAGAGCTGTGCATGGCTCTCTCCTCATCCGTGCATCTTTCAATCATGCCAATTACAGAACTTGTTCCTTTTCTTTTCCAACATGGAAAAAAAGATGTTTCTATCTGCTTCCCTCTTCTAGCACTTTTTTGAAACGTAATTTTCCCTCCAATCTCAGTCTTACTTTTTTTGCTTCAGATAACAAAGAGAGATATTGATGACTTTAAAATAAAGACTAATTTTCTACACACAGTGGTTTGAAAAGTAAAATGTGGCATTTTTAGAGAGCTATACTATCTGATTTGCTATTCTTTTGAAAAAAAAAGTTTTAATGAGGATTTTGTTTAGACTTCTTTGGAATCTATCCTTTGCTGATTTGTTTGGTGTGTCATTCTTATTTGAGCTGAAAAATGTAATATTGAGGCAGAGAACATTAAACCTATATCTCTTTTATGATGTAATATTTTCTTACATGCTGTCTTATATGATATCTCAGCTAATGGTTTCCAAAATAATTAAATGTGTTTGGGGTCATTTTTTGGAATATAGTAGAGTAAACCTTGAAAAGAGTGTAGAGAAGCTATGTTGAGTAACAAAGTCTAGGAGTTCCATTTCATCTCACTCAATATTGCAATTTACTTGCCTTTATAGATTTGAGCAAATGAGTTCTCTAATTATTTCCTGTAATTGCACATCAAATTAAGCAGTGTCCATTTAAAAGCAAACACCCTGGGTGACTACATGCTTCCCTGGAGATAGATCAGAGCATGAGATCTTGTGGGGTTACACTCAGGACATTGACACATTCTCTGGAAAATTCTCAGAGTCAGTAAATATTCATCACTAGAGAGTGAACTTCAGGTCCGGAAAGACTTGTGAGAGAAAAAAACAAAACCAAATGTAGCAACCAAACAGAATTGTTTTGGATTAGTAACCTGAGTAAATAAAAGTAATGATTCTGGTTTTTTTTAATGTGGTTTGCGTACTGTTCCATAAATGAATTCTTGTAAGCTGGTTTTTAAATATGTTTAGAGTGATGGTGGCCTGTTTGATCGATCATGCAGTGTCCACCATGAGTGTTCTAATTGATGTTTATTTTTTCACATGGAGAAAATGTTTCACATGGTATTACGCTGTCTGTTGGCTATTAAAACAAGACATTTAAAATCACAAAGGATTTTTTTGGATCTTTATATTTTCATTTCAAATTTTTGAATTATGTGGTACAATTTCATATAGACTGAGATTCTCCCTGCAAACTCCTACCCCAGACAGATTTTCCCCTTTTTGCTACAATGGAATCATAGTTCCATCAGTCTCTTATGTAACTGTACTGCGACACTGCTGGTACACAGTCAACATCCCATTGTCTATACCTTTCCAACAGTTTCATTGGGAATCCATCTTTCATCTGGAAGCAGGGATGCATGTTACATTATACTCCCACACCTGGATATGGTAGACCCCAGTACTCCATCACTATACATTTCCATAAATGAGAAGCCATGAAACACATGAGCGACAAAAATGAAACACAGAAGTCTCTTGGGAAAATTGATGCCACCGCGTAATCCACAAGCCAGTGATGAATTTGACGAAAGAAAAGAAATTATTTGGGATAAACAAAACTGAAATAAAAGACATCAAAACACATGGGATGCAGCAAAAAAAACAAACAAACAACAGTATGGATTGGATTATTGAATACACAAAAGGATTTTAAATGCAGTTTTCCTGTCTGGTTACTTTCAGGGCTAAGAGAGTGTTTCAGCTAAATTTTACCTTACGTGTTTGTCAGTAACTTGGGTAGCAGGCACATGCACACACCCTTCTGAGAGGGGTGGAGTGCATGAGAAATGATGTTCCCACACTGAGAAGAGGTATTAAGAAAAACTTACAAAGGTATGTAATAAAATCAACAAGATCACTTGGGGGTCAGTCATACCATATGTACTAGAGAGAAAGTTCGTATCAAGAGAACAGTGGCTCTGAGGACTTTACGTCCAACTGAAGCATCACACATCCCTTGCAACAGGGGTAGCATACTGTGAGACCTCCAGAATTAAAGGGCTAAGACTTATTAAAAACATTTTGATCTAAGTTTTAAACATAAACAGAGCACAGATATTTATGGGTAGAATTCACTCAGAGGATGTTCTTTTCAGGAAAAAAAAAGCTAAATCCTGTGTACTTTAAGGATAATTTGAAAGTTCATATTGTGTAGTGATAAAGCAATTTATGTTCCCTGCGTTGTCTGGGACACTGTATTCTTATCGTGCAATTTATAATTGGGACATTTTATTCTGTATTGTATTTTCCCAGGTTTTTACAGAATGAACTGGATAGTTGGTCATTATCTTTTCCTCCCGTTAAGCTCTCTAAGCTTGCTATTCCTCATAGAGTGGCCTTTGCCAGGAAGTTGGCAGGCTGTCATTGTGTGGGCCTTGGAATCAGAGCACAAACACGAGAGCATCAGGGATATGTCCGGAAGGATGTGTCACTGGAAAGCAATTTCTCCAGCACGCTCCTCCACACTGCCTTTCAGGCTCCGGTTCATAACGTGCACTCTGCTCCAGACAGAGGGTAATTGCTCTGAAAAATGTTTAAGATTTATTTTGTTTTTATTGGAGTATCAGATATATAGAGAGAAGGAGATACAGAGAGGAAGATGTTCTGTCTGTTGATTCACTTCCCAAGTGGTCACAACGACTGGTACTGCAGTGATCTGAAGCCTGGAACCGGGAACTTTCTCCAGGTCTCTCACATGGATGCAAGGTTCCAAGGCTTTGGGCCATCCTCGACTGCTTTCCCAGGCCACAAGCAGGGAGCTGGAAGTAGGACTATTCGGATTAGAGCTGGAGCCCATATGGGATTCTAGTATACACAAGGCTAGTACTTTAGCTACTAGGCTATTGCTCTGGGCCCTAAAATGTTCTTTTTTAAAGAAAGTTTTAGATGTAGAATTTTTGGCTGCTGTTGACATAAGCAAATAGGCACAGAGATTTCTCTGCAAACTATAGTTGGAAGAAAACAGCTGTGTACGATACTCAGTTTGATCCTCAATCACCTAGGCTTGGGAACCGTAAGCTTTGAGTACAGTGCTTGCTCAGGAATGTTAAGATATTTTTCATGTAAACTATTCATTTATGGAATATTTCTAGTGAGTGTTCACATCACAGGGTAAAAATATACAATTAAGTAGAATGTTCTCAGATCCACAAACTCATTAATTATCACTAGTATTAAAGGATTTTACAAAATGTATATTTTCAAAAAACTTACAATGTTTAAGAAATAAAATTCTTTTTAGTAAATGGATTTGCCAAATCTCTCAACTTTCTGTGCAGAGGAGAGCAAAATTTAGTTTCAGAATGTGAGGCGCTGATCACAACAGAACACAAATGTATTATTAGTTTTATGTTCCGGTGATTTTGTAATTCTTGTTTCACATTATACAGTTTTATAGGTGCAGGATTTCCTCCCTTCCTCCACCTCCTCTCTTCCCTCCTCCCCTCCCCACTGTCTTTTCTGTTTTACAATAACGTAGTCCTTTGGCAGTAGTCTCCACTCCAGCGTCCTCCTCTATGTGTATCATGACATTGTAGGTATAAGCAATGGTAGAGTGTCCAGCATGTTGTTGTCAAGGTATATGTAATGGTTTTATGGGGAGCTTGCTTCTATTTGGGAGTAGAGATACACACCGCAATTCGTTTCCTGGTACTTGGGTCTCCATTACACCATTTGTTTATGAGATGGCCAGTGTATACTTGTTTACCTATATGTGTTTTTGTTTTGAATTTTGGATGAAAATTGCCTCTTATCAGAGCAAACATGAAATTTGTCCTTTAGAGAATGGCTAATAAGTACAACAGTCTGCAGTTGGGACCATTTTTTTGCAAACAGTAGACTTTCAATCTTTTCAGTGGCTGAGTAAGAGTCCACAGAGCAGTTGTCCCACAGTTTCTTTATCTGGTCCTCTTTCAGTGGGCATGTAGGTTGGTATTGTGGATGTGTTACTGCGAATATAGGGCTGCAGGTTGCTTTCTCAGTTATAGGAGTTGCTTCTTTTGCATACGTTCCCAGCCGTTGGATGGCTGGGTCATGCAGTAGATGAATTTTCAGTTGTCTGATCACTCTTACATAGCCACTTCCTAAGCCTGCAATCCCACCAGCAGTGAAGTAGGGGAGTAGGGAATCTTCCCCCACATCCTTGCCAGTAGGTACAGAACACACATTTCTCCAAGGAGTTGTCTATTTGTCTTTAGAATAAAAGAAAATTTCTTTCATTAATTTTTCAATTATTGAGGGTGCAGGAGGCAACAGGAGTACAAAAATTCTGCCTGGATCTGCAACCCCAAGGGTCAAATGAATTTCCTTTCCCAATGTACCAGATGCAGAATCTGACGCTCTGACAGAGCTGATCTGCGAGGATGGGAGAAGACAAGGCATCTTCTCCCGGGAGGCCCAGAAGCACAGAGATTCTTCCTTAACTTGGATATTTACTTCCTACTTGTGAGTTTTCCACGTTTCTTTTGAGAAATGGAATGATATACATTTAATAACCGCACCTCACTAGATTCTGGGAGTGCAATGATGAGCAGAAAATGATTCGAACCTTGTCTTGGATCTCAGAGGTCTCAACCTGTGAGAGTGGGCTTAGGCAGTCAGAGTGCAAAGTGAACCCACCCCAGGGCGTGAGCAATCGCAGAGGGCTCCCTGCTCTGCTTCCCACAGAGAGTTTCATGAAAAAAAAAATGAAGTTTGACTCACAAGACAGAGGGAGCAAGACATGGAATCATCAAACCTGGAAGCCTGGAAGTGGAGAGAATAGATTTTTGCAGATCTGAACAGCCTGCAGAATGGCCAGAGACTGGAATACGTCAGGGTTCGTGACTGAAAAACTTGGGGTCACTTGTTGGAAAATGAAAAAGCTGGCGCGAAAGCAGGGTGCAAAGGCAGATGAGTTGACTTCTGAACTGCTTTCTCCAGATGAAGACAGACATTTTAATTATATTTTAATGGCAATCACTAACTACTGAAAGATTATAAACAGGGGAGTGGCAACTTAGAACTGAATCCGAGAAGCCCTTTTTCTTATCTCTCGTGAAATGTTCTCAATCACTAAAGCAGCTAATCTGCCTCACCGCAGTTCCCATCACCCTTCAGTTCCCGACTTGTCTTCGAGCAGACTCTGCTGGTTGGTAGGCTTTTAAAATAGGGAATCCACAACAGAGTGGAATGGTCCAGAGGGCATTAAACATTAAACAGCATATTTAATGGTAGAATGCTCTATCTTTATTTTTCCTGGATATTATTTTTGTTGGAGTAGATTAAAATGATGGGATATTGTTTATTGGCTTTCAGCTTATGAGAAAATAAAACCAACAATTTCAATTTTTTTTCTAACTAAAATTGATATTTGGTCAATTCTCTCGCATCATGTTTAGATTTCGATGTCATACTACTGATTTCAGGCTGTTATTCGTGCCTACCCAGACTGTTTTGACCGGCGGTATCATCCTAGACGTTGCCATCCATCCAGGTTCACATCAGCCATGCATGTAAGAAGCATCATTCTTGTATCTTCATCCAACTTGTAAACTCTCTCTGAAGTTCTCTCTCCGATTAGTAAAACTATTTTTCTGCCTACCTTTATACTCAAGCCACGTTAAGATCTAAATAATACTAAGACTTTGCTCAGATGGCTTCCTGAAATCAATTCACATGATTTTGTTGATATTCACTGCATTTTCCTAAAGAGTATTCATCTGCAAATGGTTTTTATTCTGGTACCTGGTGATGCCCAGTGGAAAGCACTTGTCTCCCTTACTGTTATCTTGGGATTAGACACCTTCCCCATGGGGAGGGATCCATTTGCCTTCCCCAGTTGGTAAGTCTGCCCTGACTTTCCTGAGGGTTACTCAGTGCCATGACCTGCTGTGCACTTTGCGTATTAACTTCTCTTTAATCCCATTTCTTTTCCTGCTGTTTTCCTGCAAGGATGGTTCCTTAGTATAATGAGAACAGCAGCACACAGCCTTAGGCTCTGGGGGAGGATTTCAAAAATTGGCCCATGGGAAGTGTTGTAGCAGTGTCCGGTTAACAGCTTGTAGCTAAGGATGGCAAATCAGCAGTTCTGAGCGGATTTGAAATTTGTTCCACTTTGTTAATTACCATTTACCTACATCAGGTGGACAAATGGCCTCTTTGACAATAAGTTTTCTGTCTGTGATATAAAGATGACAGTCTCCTTGCCTGTTGACTTTACAAAGGATGAAGTACAATGATGGAAAAGGCTTTGACTAGCATGGTTTGGGTATTAAACACACCATGTTGTTGGAATAGAAGGTCTGACACTTAAATCCATTCTTATTTACTGCTCAGAAGGTCTCAAGGAAATTAGACAAAAAAATAATTTCTGTACATAGAAAACAATCAAAGTTAAGTCTAACTATTTCTTGTAATTTCAGTTCTGGCTATTTTCCAGCCAAATTGGAAAACATGTGGACTTTGCTTACAACAGTGGAGTCATGCATTTTTCCATTTTATTTCCCTTACTGAAGCTGAATTAGCCAGTTGTTAATTTTTCAAAAATACACCCACTTAGTGGACAAGAATCTTTATTTTATACCATCTGTAAAGTAAATAGTGTGCCTTAAAATAAATTTAATCTAGTTAAAAATACTTTTTGCCATTTTCTCTGTTGTGGTTTCTGGCAGAGTTCATCCAGTTGATAATTTTTTTGCACGCTATTCCAGTAGCCAGGATAGCTCTGAGTGAAGTTTATGAGCTGAATGCAAAAGCAAGTCAGTGTGGCTCTTAGTGCAAGAACACCAGCTGTGTCCAGTAAGCAGGGGGAACTTCAGCCATGCATGATTGTAATAGAAGCAGGGGCGTTGTAGTGCAGCAGGGTGAGGCCTGACTGTGTCTCTAGAGCGCTCTTTCCACTATATGTTAAAACCCTCGTGCTGGCTAAGCGTAACCCAGTTTGAAGGATTATTGGGAGTATTAACCATAACATATAAAAACCAGATGCGTAATTGCGGCTCAGTATAAAATAGCTATTATTTCTGGCTGTTTCAAAGACTTTCTCTGAATGGTATAGCCTGAGAGATAGGTAAACAGGATAACCAACCAAAAAAGCATAATGATGAAAAGACAGGTATAATGACCAAAAGACAGGTATCCTAATAGGGTGTTTCCTAGAACAAAGCAACAAAATATTTGATCAACAAAGATAAGTCTTTTGATTTTTGTCTCTTCCAACCAGGAATTGAATCCACAGTTTGGAACTAACATATTGGAGGGTATCTTTGTTCAGACATTTGAGGAAAAATGAAGAGCCACGTCTCAGACATCCAGAAACTTTTTCCAGGCATTCTCCCTGAGCTGTCCGTGGTCACACTAACCAGAAATCCAGCCGGTACTGTTAGGCTTTGCCTCGTTTTGTGTGACTTGGATGTGGCTGCACATAGCTTCACTATCCAGATACACAGTTGCTTCTTGAAGCATTTGCCATTTCATTTTTGCCTTTCTAGTTCTTCATTCATTGGTTGGGAAGGGATAGTCTGTGCTGAGGGGACCGCAGGACTACCTGGTGCGGCCATCTACATGGGTCACACATTGACAGGGAACTCGTTCAGCTGTCAGTCATTGCTGATTGTACAAGTCATTCATAGGCCAAAGAATTCTTTGTGCCAAGCAAGTATTATTGTTATCATTTTTTAGAAATCAATAGTTTGGGATTGGAACCACTGCAGAAAGGAAGTGTTTGCAGAGATACAGTGTTTCTGCACAGATGTGTTCGCGTCTGTGCACGTGTGTGTTTTCTTGTTTAATCTCAGTGACACAAAACAGCCCTCAGGCTTTGATTTAGCATGCAGAGCAATTCTTGGAGAGGACAAGCAGAGTTGAAGTTTCCAAGAAGGAAATTAACGATCCCCAGAAGATTGTGTCCTAAGATGTTGTCTAGGTAGGATCTGGAGTCGATAATTGCTTCCTGCAACTTGTTCCAAACTGTTCCCACCAAAAAGTCCTTGCTTATCTGCCTTGAAAATTGACTGATGCAGTTCTATGGAAATTCTTCTCTTTGCTGAGTGTGGAACATATGTGATAACAAATGTTATTGAAAAGAAAAAATGCAAATAACAGCTTGATATCTTGGATATTGCAGAAAGAAAAAGGGGATTCCAAATAACCCTTGAACGAACAGGATGACCGTGAGTGTGTGGCAGGAACAATGATGCCATTTCTCCCAGGGCAGGGCCCTGGTGTGCAGGTTAGGACATGGTTTGAGGTGCCTGTGTTCTACATTGGAACCTTTGGATGTGAGTGTCTGCCCCGCTATTGCGTCCAGTTTCCTGCTACTGTGCACCCTAGAAGGCATCGGGCGATGGTTGCAGGGGCTGCATTACTGGCACCCACGTGGGAGGTCTGGATTTAGTTCTGAGCCACTGGCTTCAGCTTAGTATGGCCTAGCTGTACGTTGTGGGTATTTAAGAAGTGAGTGCTGTGTATCTGACAGGGAAAAAGGAAATCAAATGGTCTTTGCAGTGCCTGTCCTTCCATCTATCTGTTAATGCCACTGTTCTCTGAGCTCCTGCAGCCTGCACTTCACTGTTGTTCACGGAGGTCCTTCTTGAACCCTCAGCCTAGAGTATGTTCTTTTTCCAGTCCATCACTTTTGCTTTCTGCCTCCTACTCTTTCGTTTCACAGCGTGTGTTACCTATTTTAAGCTACTTACTGTTATTTTCTTGATCCTTATCTATTTTCTCAACTGGGCTGAGAGTCACTAGGCTGAGAAGCCTGTCTTGTCTTGATGCATGCCTACAGCCCACGCAGCACCTGGCCCAAGCTGAGCACAGCAAGTGCTTATCATGTAAAAACTGTAATTTATTAAAATTAATTCTGTGAGTTTATGTTTGATTATTATAATGATAAAATACTTAGTAGAAAAATTCCCCTTTGATACTATTTTTTTAAAACATTAGTTGCTGCTTTTAAATGTGTGTTGATTTCACATCAGCCTGAAAATCATTCTGTTTTCTGAGCCAATCTCTCTTTCTGTTTTTATACTCCAGCATATACTCAGTAACCCTATACTCAGTTATTTAGGCAACTTAAGAATTGTTATTATAATCCTGTGCAAAATACTATTAGATCAACTTAAAATGTATCATTTACATATCTGTAAGGAAGAGTAAGAGTTAACATATCACCTATAAAATGATCAAAGCCTTCCTACTTAGCAATTTTATTTTATACTTACTAAAGCCTGTTTATATCTCTTTAGATACAGTGTATAAAATCATCTTTGTTAAAAACGCTGTATCATATACACGCAAAATGAGAACCAGCTTTTCTAAATCACCTTCTTATCCAAAGTTGATTCCTCTGCAGGTTTCTCACGTTTGAGCCACACCCGCCCACAACGTCATTCGTCACACTTTGTGCCTATCTCATTAATGAGCCACACATGAATTCATGCATCTCACAGAGCACCTGTCACACTCAGAACCTCTCACACTCGGAATCACAGACCTGCACACACATCGCCTGCCACACTCAAACTGTCTTCCACTGTGAGTCACACCTGCACTCACACATACAGACCACCCATCACACTCTCAGTTCACACCTGCACACACATCACCCAGCAGGACACATGGACAGGGAACATTAACAGGTGCTCCATTTTTGCATCAAAACAATACTTTAGCATATTGTTGAAACAACTCCACAAATTGTGCTTTGCACGCAAAGAAACTCAGAAGTATTTTGCTGTGGCCTCCCATGGTTTGGACAGTGATTTTAAATAAATTGACTTCAGAGGTGTCAAGATTAAAGTTTGTGTCTTTATTTGCGTGAAAAATGGTATCTTACTTCTCTCTTCATTGATTTCTCCTCATCCAGACTATTAGTGAATGTTTTAACGCCATCTCAGGCAATTGATATTTTCATTTCCTTGTGTTCATTCCAACAGCCACATTCTTGTCTAGGTCACTTGAACTTGGATTTGAATGATACAATAACCTGAGGCAACACGTTTTTCCAAGCCTACCTGTGGCCTCCTTCCATGCTGTGCACTTTACCTGCCAACTCCTGTCTGAGGGCCCCCTTCTCTTACGCCCCAACATCAGCTGCATGTCCTCATTCTCAGGTGTCAGGTACATTCTCAGGTACATCTCCCTGGGCACGTCTCTTTTCCACAACTGGAAGCTTTGAGTTGCATCACAGAGCTCCTCTCTTGCCCTCGTGTGCTCCTACGAGGGGCCATGCCAATAGAGAAGTGTTTGGTTCAGCCTTGCCCATAGTCTCTGTGTTTGGACTGGTGTGGCTTGGTTGAGCCCTTCCCGTAGGTTCTGCGTCTGCACTGGGGTGGCAAGGCTGTGGCTGGAGCACCACCACATGCGCCTGCAGTCAGGAGCCATGGGATCCACAGGGGTCCTTCAGGGTTGGAAAGCTGGTCCTCAGTAGGAGAGTGCTCTGACTACACAGAGTGTGCCTATAATTCCTGTGGGGATAACGGGTAGTGCTGGCATCTGTCACCACCTCTCTTCTTCATTCATTCATTTTGAATTACTTTGGAGTTAATGAGAATTCCTCTGATTCTGACAGCAGATACCAAGGATGCATTGCTGTGTTTCAATTTTTTTTAATGTACTGTTCTTATGCGCTATCATATCCACTTAGCGGCTGAGCTCCCCAGATTCCACACTGCCCAAATGCACCTGCTCCCAGAGCCTGGGCAGCCTGCCACCCCAGACCCTCTTCAACAGGGACCAGCCACAGACTTCTCTGTCCATTTCTTAGCCGTAGAGTGCTTGGAAAGAATGCACACATTGTAAAATAGGTTGATTTATTAGGGGAAAAAAGAGTGCTTTTTTAAATGGCGAGTTTGCCTCTTCTGCTTGTTTTGTATGAAGCAAACAATTCATTGAGCAGTGTAAATGCTCCTTTCTCTTGTCTCAAGAAATTGTGGAGGTTCTCTCAAGTTTCTAAATCTCAGAGTGAAGGCAAAATTGCCCTGGCCATTGTTCAGCACACAGTGAAGGGGCCAGTGAGGAGATGGGGAGCTTTGAGGAAGCAGCTGTATTTAGGCCACTGGACCTCAGGCAGGAGAAAGGTGACTTTCTCTCATCTTCTGAGTGGGCAATAGTTTTACAGCTTGCCCTCAGGTGGTGAGGTGTCCTGGGAAAGCAGGGAACTACTTTCATTGATGAATGCATTTCAAAGGCTTTGTTCTCCCCAGGTGCTTGAGAAAAAAAGTCCAGGGCAGTAAAACCCACAAGAGATATCTCAAATAGGTAATTACAATGGTAAAGTTTTTTGTTGGCTTGTTTGTTTTTAAAAAGACCTTTAAGGATAGGGAGGGCTTAGCCTGAGGGAGAACCCAGTTTGAGGAACTGGAATGCTGTCTTGGCCAAACAGAAGTCATTCCATAGAAGGGGAGATAGGAAAGGATGTGTATTGCATTTATTAGAGCTTGTGTGTGTGTGTGTGTGTGTGCGCACACTTGCGTTTGCATGCCTATGTATGGGTGTTTTCAAACCGTGCATGTAACAGGGGCCTTTAGCTTTGTAGAACTTTGAGGAAAATCACAGTGACTGATAGGCAATGTGTAATGCACCTGCAAACACTTCCTGAAAGTGGTGTTGTCCTTGGGCAGTTTGTGTAGGGAGTCAGTAACAGTGTTTCCAGCATTCCTTTGGGACCAAGGGTAACAGCTGAGGTGTGACAGAGATGGTTCAGGGCTCATAAACCTTGAGATGTATCAGTGGTGTTGCTCAGGGCTGTCCCCCAAGCTGCTCCACCAGGAGCTGGTCCAAGAGCAGCGATGAGCTAACTTTTCTCTCCAGGGGCCTGAGGCTTCACACCTGCTACTCCAAGACAAATTCTACCACCTCTGGCTTGCAGCAATCCTGAAGTTGCTTCAATTAGATGAGAAGTAGGGGCAGCAGGAGAAGAGGAGCTTCCCAGAATAATTTGTGGAGAAAATACAGCTATGTTGGTGACCATGAAAGCAAATGCCACCTGGAAGCAGTTAGGCAGAAAATCCTTGGAGCTTAGGTCAGTCAAAATGAACAAGAATCTCCTGTCCCTACATTGTTGTTTATTTATGGACCTTCTCACATGTTATTTTGAGAAGCAGTAGACTGTAACTACAATCAATCAGGTAGGCCGTTTACTTGTGGTGGGTATATCATCAATTGCGAAGGCAGATTTGTCACTGACAGTATCTCTGTCCTCAGTCAGGCCATTTGCCTGGCTGCTCCCAAGATGCAGAGGATGTGGAGAGATCACCTGCAGTGTGAAGGTGCCCTGGAATGGTGCCCAGAGGAGGAGGCTGAGACCCATGCTGGAGTCTGCCAACGTTGTTCCTTCCAGCACTGGCATTACTGCCACAGTGGATCACAGTACCAGTCACCTGAGGACATTATTTGCTGCTGATTGGAAGCAGGCAGGACCTCCCTGCCATCACTGTGTGCCTTAATGGTTGGACTGGTTGTCTCTTGGGCATTCAGCTTAAGAATCCTAGGTCCACTGGTTTCTAGGTTCTTAAACACATGGTGTTGGAATGCTCTGGTGCCCAGAATCTTTCTCTAAAAGGTCCAGAAAGAGGTTCCTTTGCTTCAAGAAAAAGCTTAGTTCTCTGTAGGATGTTGGTTTCCCTCTGTGTACAGCTCAAATTTCACCTCCTGCTTGACACATGGCGGAATAATTTTTGTTTTGGTGCTAATCACAGCATGCCTTCTATTAGCTGTGTACATCTGTGTTTCCTTCTGTAAACTGTGAAATTATCAAAATTGGGAACCATGTCTTAGTTTTCATTTCCTCATAAGCACAGCTTAATCAAGCAATCACCGAGTGGTTGGTCAACTGAACATGCCATCTTCTTGGCTTGGAAGGGAGTGAAAATGCTAGCCATGTTTTTTTTTTTTTTTAAAGATTTATTCATTTTATTACAGCCAGATATACAGAGAGGAGGAGGAGAGACAGAGAGGAAGATCTTCCGTCCGATGATTCACTCCCCAAGTGAGCTGCAACGGGCCGACGCGCGCCGATCCGAAGCCGGGAACCTGGAACCTCTTCCGGGTCTCCCACGTGGGTGCAGTGTCCCAATGCATTGGGCCGTCCTCAACTGCTTCCCCAGGTCACAAGCAGGGAGTATTTATTTATTTATTTTTCCTGGGTATCCATGCGGATACAGGGTCCCAAGGTCAGAGCTGAGCCGATCCAAAACCAGGAGCCAGGAGCCTCGTCAGGGGTCCCGACATGGTGCAGGTGCCCAAAGACTTAGGCCATCCTCTGTTGCTCTCCCATGCCACAAGCAGGGAGCTGGATGGGAACTGGAGCTGCCGGTATTAGAACCGGCGCCCATATGGGATCCCGGGGCTTTCAAGGCGAGGACTTTAGCCGCTAGGCCACACCGCCGGGCCCAGGAGATGTTAGTTTTCACACATGATTTAGAAGTGCCTAAGAGATACCCAAGTGGAAAAGTACCGCTCATCTAGGTTGTGTGCCTGGAAAGTCAACAATAAGACCCAGCTGAAGATGCGGATGGATGGGTGAGTCAGGGGCATCTGTGAATCACTGTCTTCAACGTGTGCTACAGACATCTGTGAATCACTGTCTTCAACGTGTGCTACAGACATCTGCATCAGCATCACCAATGACAGCTGAGTTCTGCTTCACAGGTCTTGCTACCAGCAGCTTGTGGCCCCCTCCAGCTTCTCTGGGCATAGGAGTTGGAAAGAAATTAGCAAAGTTTTCTGGGGCCTGTTCTAGCAGGAGGCCAAAGCCTCTACCTCTGTCAACAGTCTCTTTCTTGATGCACACTGAGTGATGTGATCTGGTCTCTCTTCTGCCCTTAACCTACCTTCACATTCCTGCTGCCTGTATGTATTGCACAGAGGATGTATTTCTAGGCACGGAGAAACCATCCTCCCGGGTTGGTTTCTGTGGAATACTGCTTGAGTTTCAGCAGAAGTGTGTCAAAGGTGCCTGCGGCCTGTAAGCACTGGCCTTTTGGGACCCCAGCAGCCGGTGCCATGTTCGTGCTCCACTTCTGTGGCATCCCACACACTTCTCTTGGTCACAGCCATTGCACTTGCTGCCCCTTTGCTCTGGGAGTATCCCCAGAGCCAGGTCCTGTCTGGTTGGTGTCTTGTCACTTATGGCTCAAGCCAGATATTGTTCCCGCAAGGTTTTCCCTTGACCCTCTGCTGAGGTGCCACAGCCCCAACATGGCGCCTACTCTCACTTGGTGAATAGTGGGGCTCAGTCAATGAAAGGGTTTTATGTAACAATGATGCATCTTCAAAGTGCTTTTGTGTTGACATATATAGACCCATCAGAAAAAAAAACGGTACGGTAAGTACTATCAAAATTCAACAAATACGGAGCACAGATAACATGCCTTCAGGTCAGTAATTAAGTCGCATACACTCATTTTATAACAGGATTTTTTATTTTCAATATGGGGATGGTAACTGAACACTCTCAGAAACATTGCCAAAGTTTCAGATTCAATTATGTCCCTTTCTATTCATGTCCATCATGCCTTCCCTGGTTCATGAATTGAAACACAAACAAGGCTGAGTTCCTGCCATTTTCCCTGTGTCATGCTAGACAAGAACATGCAGTGAAAACAAATGGATGCAGTGTTTAAGAAGCTTTCAACACGTAGGGAGCAGCTACTAAACAAAGACTCACAGTGAGAAACAATTGAAGAAAAGCATGGCTGTGGGAGAGGAAGAGAGGTCTCTGCAGGAGGCTAGGGCTGCAGCGAGGGGGACTGTTCCATAGAGCCCTCCTAGCTCAGGCAGCCAGACCAGGGCAAGGGTGAGAGAAGTCAGGGAGTGAGCTTGCCCTCCAGCAAGGATGCCAATGTGGTTAGGGACCAGTACACTGTGGTTAGGGAAGGGAAAAGGTGAGCAGTGCTGGTGCCTAGAGACCAAGGAGGACTGGGTGATGCAGGCAGGGGATAAGGAACTAAATGAGCATTTCAGACTTTCCTAAGTATATAACATGCAGAAGTAACACGGGTTGTTAAATGGTATGAAAGCACAAACCCCAGTGGAAAGTGCCTCCTCCGCATGAATTCCTATAGCAGAGACTGCTTTAGGTTTTCCCGGAAGGCATTATGGTGCAATAACGCCTCTAGCTCCCCTTCCTGTTCTGGTTGGCTTCTGCAGCAGGTGCAGGAGATGTGTGTCCAGGCTGTGAGAGACCATCCTCTTGGGTTGGCACCTCCATTGGACTTCTGGGAAAAAGTTCTGTTTCATATTCATATCAGCTCCTATTGGAGATTAGATATATGTGGGTCTGTATTTCTTGCCTGTAACAGTCTGTGAAATACCTAATCTTCTACAGGATTGGAATTCACACACTACAGAGTAGGATTTATCTGTTTGAAAACCTGCAACATGGTTTTATGAAGAGCAGATATCTTAATATTCCAATTCATCATTTCTGCTTAAAATCACAGTGTTTCAGGATTGGCATTGGTATGAGGTTGGATACTTTTGGCACTAAAACATTCTGGAAGTTTCCTGATTGTTCTTTTCTAACTCACTGATTGCCAGGACAAGTCTCTACCTTGGGACAGGGGACTTTCTCGGTGTTCTTTTCCTGAAGACGGTGTAGCTCTTCCTCCTGGTAGAGCTGCCACTCCTGAGGATTGGAGGACGCTATGTCTGCAGAGGTGTTTCCGGAAGCAAGCTTGTGTTTGTCGCTGTGAATTTAGCCTTACTCGGCTCATTTACAAGGAAACTGAAATAACTTCTTTCCCTTCATGGTTCTGTTTTCCTGCTGATGTTTTGCACAGTCTGTTCATTAAAACGAGCCCGTCCTGAAAATAAGACTCTAAATTACTTAATGGCCAAAGAACAAATTAAAAAGCAGTCCCTTGTAAAGTCTGTTGAGTTAAGCAAATAGTTCTGTTTTTATATGAAGACAGAAGGAATGACTAATTAAATTCTGAGTAGACTGACATATTGCAATACAAATAGCTCCAGATATAAAGTCATTTTTCTAATGCTTTTATAATCCTCAATATTAGAATTCTATCCATTTTTTTCTTAGCAAATTAAAGGTCAGCAGAGCACTAATTGGTATTTCCTTGGTGGAAAAAAGGAGTTAGATTTGTTCTTTCAGAGATCCATTGAAAGGGACATGAACCAGCTCCACAAGTAAGCCCTGCATTTCAGCACATATGCTTGCTTTCAGGAAATGTTCATCTCAATAAATCAGATGGTATTTTGCTCCTCTCTTATTGTGAAACTTAAAGATGTGTTGCTAAATGGGAAATTGTCCTTATCCTCAAAAAGACAAAATTTAATAGTGGCAACAAACAAGAGAGAATTAATCATGACACACAGTAGAATGCTCTAGAATTAGTGTATACAACTTGGGTGAAGAAGAAATTATTTTCCTTTTCTAGGGCCAAAAACTTGTACTTGGCCTGAACTTCTAAGGTTGAATGGAAGTTTTTCAGGGCATGTCCGTTATCATAGGCCTGAGGCATGGTGTGAGTTGGTTTGTGACACACAGGTGGGAATCTGTGGAGAACTGATGTGTGGCTATGTGTTTATTTCACATGTGTCCTTTTTATTTAAGCCACAGGTTGTCACCTTTGCTTCAAGGAGTGCTGGGCTCCTACAGGGTTGGAGCAGATAACAGTGAGCAAGGGAACAGGGCTCTCTGCTTTCAACCGGATCACCTCTCATCGGAGAAGAACAGGAAAAGGCTTATACTGGAAAGCATTATGTGCAGCAATGCTTCTGCTGAAATGAACCGCTCTTGTAGGGAAACTCCGTGCCTGCCAGACCTGGAAAAAAATGAATGAAATGACTGTCTCTGCGATCTTGTCTTAATTTCTTTCAACACGGAAGTGGAGAGGGAATGGCAGTGGAGTAAGAATCCTGTAAGGAAGGTTCAGTCCAGCAGTTTCAATTTTCGACAACTGTGACAATCTCAGAAAGTGCAATTCAGGCTAAATTTGTCCTGAGATTATTCATTAGTTTTGTATTTCAGGCAACAAAAACTGGGGTGCAGATAACACAGTCAGAAGTAGTAAAGCTGTATTTTGTATTCTTGGCAGAGGCTGATGTAGTTTCGTGACATCTTGAGTTGGTTTGGCTGCTCTGTTTATCACTTAGTATTACATCAATACTGTAGTTCCCATCCAGTCATGGCAAATCTATTTCTCAGTTGTAGTGAACCCAAGAGGTGAAGGTTTGCAACAACTGACTGGTTAGAAGTTACGGAAGGGAGGCTTTCACAGCAAAGTCACCAGAGTGAGACAGACCGGTGCTATGTTTGAATACAAGGCTCTCCAGCTGTGACATGTCAGAAATCACTGTGAACTGTGAATTCTAGTGTTAGCCTCTTTAGGATGCTCTTGGCATCAAGTGAAAATACAGTAACTGAGCTTGTTTCTGTATTTTGGTCTTATGCAACTCCTGTGCTAAGGATTGTTCTGTGTTGTCTGTGGCCCACAGCAGGGACAAACAGGGGCAAATGAAGTGTAAGGAACATCTGATTGATTAAGGCAATTTGAAGACAAGGCTGTGTAATCTTTTGGAATCACATTAAGCCTGATTTTTTTTTCATTCAATACTGTTTCTTCCTGAATATGGAATATGTGTCCCTGTCCTAAGGAAGCTGGCCCAGATGTAAATGGCAGTGAGCAGTAGCACTGGGAAGAAGCATGGAAGACACAGGTGGCTTGGTTTGGGCTTTCGTGCTCCTGTCCTCTTCACGAGGTCAGAGGCTAGGTTCCCAGACCTTGCTTGCTTGGATCCTGGAGCGGGTTACATGCAGTGCAGCCCTGAACTCTGCCTGTGCTGCAGTCATGGCTTCCAACCCAGCTGCAAATCCACGAGTGGGAAACGTGTGAATTGTTACAAACTCCTGGGAAGCTAATTGTTATTGCAGACGCAGTTGAGTGACACACATAAGGCATCCCTTATAATATCGAATAGAAAGAAATGCTTAGGCTAGGAAAGTTGCAAAGAGAGGATAAGTCACGACTTTGACATTGTAATCACCTTCGCAACTGGAGGATACCAGGAGCCTGCTGCTGTGAAAACTTGCCTGTGCTCATGGTAGTGCAGCCATTTCTGTTGCATCAGGCAAGCTTTTTCTAAAATCCCGCCTCAGGAAAGCTGGAGGAGCCCGAGGTAAACCCCTCTGTACCTACTTGTAACAATGAACTCACTCAGAAAAAACTGAAAGACTTTGTATTCTGACATAGGAAAATAATATGTGACCTGATTTCTAATTATCTAACTTTAAGAGCTAAAATATCAAGTTGTTACTCCTTCAACATCTGTCAGATCTGTCTGGGTCCTTGTGTTTACATATATTTTCTATGATTTCATATGTTTGTCTTTTCTTGTATGAAAATTCAGTATAGTCTGAATGCAACTTGCTGTGCATTTACTGAATATGGAATTATGCTACATTTACATTTTCCAAAGAATATAATTAGAACATTCAATCTGCTCTATCTAAAAACAAAATGATTTTAAAATGTGCATTAAAACCTGTTATCTTCAGTTTAGTTAGTTTCTTCCTCATGGGGACATGGCCTGTTTTTATAAATTGGGTTTATCCCATCCTTTCTATCAGATTCCATTTTTTTCTCTATTTAAAGATTCCTACACATCTCATAGTCCATGAACATGTATCTAAAATTTACGTCTGGATATGGTTTTCAAAAATACAGAAAGATTTCATGGCATGTCCTAGAATGTGTATTCAGTAAAGGCATAAGCATCCATTGCATTCACAAACACCCTCTTCACATGTGGCATTATACTAAGTATTCAGGCAGGGATAACAATGTAAAGGAATGATTTCTTACTTTGTGGAATGGATGTGCAGATGAAAAATCTCAAAGTGGCTATGTGTCAGTTGCAAAAGGAGCACACTTGTGGAATTCCTTTAAATTCCACAGAAATCAGATTGCAGCACTAAATCAAATCACATTTCTCATGCTAGCACCAACAAGCAATTTGTGCATATTTTAAAATATTAGCAACTTGGCCTCTTCTTTTTGGCAATTATTTCAATTATGTGAATTTTCAAATAAGTAAATAGCAACATGAAGAGAAAGGATTACAGGAATCCAATTTGGGGGGCAAGTGTGTACAACATATTTGGAAGAACTATGGCAAATGCACTTTCCCCAAAGCCAAAAGGAAAAGATGGAAACAGAGAAGCTTATGTTCCCAACATGTGGCTCCTCCAAAAGGTGATCAGGCAGCAATTTTGTTCAAATGCCACCCATAGTTCAACTCAGAATGCATGCTAATGAAAAGGAGCTGGCACAACAACATCTTGATTTGTTTGACCTTTGAGAAGAGAAAACCAAAATAACTTTTGAACCAGAGAAATAATTTTACTTCTATTCTATTTATATATCTTTGTAAACACTTTTGTAATGAGTTTGTCAGTGTGGAAAAGTGAACTATCCTGTCCAATGATGCATGTTTTAGTTATTTTCTATGTTGACCCATCAGCTGTAAGGCTATACTCTCTCCTGAAATAATCGCAATAGGGAACTTCAAAATAGTACTTGGTGTATCTAAATTTACTCATTTGCGCAAAATGCTCTCAAGTCCACCTGCTAAGTTCATCTTTTCAGCTAGCTTGCCTCACTTTGTCACTCATTCAAGAAATATACACCATGTGTTCTCCATGAACAGTTTGAGGAACTTGATAAAGTACTAAATATTCATATCAAAAACAAATAGTCATATCCATTTCAGAATTTTCAGTGTCAAGACCAAAATCTACTTGTACTTTTGGAAAATATTTATTTATGGGGCCCGGCATGGTAACCTGTTGTCTAAGGTCCTTGCCTTCCACGTGCCAGGGTCTCATATACGAGCCGGTTTTAACCCCTCAGCCCTCTTCCCAACAAGCTCCCTGCTTGTGGCCTGGGAAAGCAGTCAAGGGTGCCAAAAGCCTTGGGATCCTGCATCCACTTGGGAGACCTGGAAGAAGCTCCTGACTCCTGGCTTTGGACTGGCGCAGCTACAGGCATTGTGGCCACTTGGGGAGTGAACCACTGGACACAAGAACTTTCTCTGTCTCTCCTCCTTATCTCTGTATATCTGACTTTGCAAAAAAAATCTTTTAAAATGTTATTCATTTACTTGAAAGTAAGAGTTATAGACAGGGGGAGAAACATACAAAGAGATATATTTCATTCCCTGGTTAACTCCCCAGATGGCCACAATGGCGAAGTTTGAGCCAGACTGAAGCCAGGGACCAGGAACCTCATCTGGCTCTCCCAAACGGGAGGCAGGACTCTAAGCACTTGGGCCATCCCTGCTGCTTTCCCAGGCCATGAGCAGGGAGCTGGAGCAGAAGTGGAGCAGCAGGGCCTCGAACTGGTGGCCATACGGGATGTCAGCATCAAAAGGAGCAACCTTACTTGTGTGTCATGACGCCAGTCCCAAGGTCAAATACAAAACCCAATGTAGGAGTGACAGAAATCTCAGGAAACAAAATGTGTGCAGAGAAACTAAGAAAAAATTGTCAAGGTCAAGTAGAGAATTAGTGTTATAACTGAAAACACTATAAAGTAACAAATAGTTTTCTTTATACTGTATCTCATTTTAAAGTGTATATTTTGTGAAAAACAATAAGAGAAACGTCAAGTTTTCATTACCTCTCACTGAGATGAGGAGGATGGAATAAAATACAAACAAAAACATCACATTTGCTAAAGGGCACTCAGGAACCAAAGACAAGGCAAGGCTGTCGGCATCAAGGGCTATGGGTACCAGGACCACATCAGTGGTCTTTCAGGAGGGCCACTGCTACAGTCAGTCCTGCTGAGCCTTGGTGTGTAGCTCAGGACCATAATACCTGTACTTGCCCCCTTTCATGTGATGCTGAGCTCAGGGTCTGGCTGTGAGTGCTGAGATTACCACTTGCTTGGCATCTAAGGAAAATTTCTTAAGCTCCTCAAGTTTATTTTTCATCTTCGGTAGCATTAGCAGAAACTTGTGATTCAGTGTTGTCACGATGGAGGGTACACAGGGCATCTGAAAGCCAGCTGAACCTGTGGGCATTTATGAAACTTACAAACTATTGATTAGGGGACTAAAGTCAGGTATCCAAGGATACAGATGACTGCGACCCTGTGTCACTGAGGGTAATCATGAATTGCCGTGAATGGAAGCACAGCTTAATAGATGCAGTTCCTCAAAATGGAAGGCTGAGGGAAGCCAAGCATATCTGAGAGTTAGTATTCAAAGGCTAAATTTTGTATCAGAAATTGTCATGGAAAATTTCTTCTAATTTCTGCAGCTTATGCAGCGTATTACTAAGGAGTGGATAGAAATATATTTTGGCTGAGAGCAGGAAAATGAATTGAGCTCACTCTCCAGTCAGCATGGCTTTTTGACATACTTTGTTCTCTTTGTGACATCAGATCTGGAAGCAGGAAAACATGAAACCTCTAAAAACTACAAGATGCTTAGTTGTTTCTCTGTCTCACCATTTTATTTTCTTCCTTTCTTTCTTTCCTTCCTTCCTTCCTTCTTTCTTCTTTCTTTCTTTCTCTTTCTTTCTTTCTTTCTTTCTTTCTTTCTTTCTTTCTTTCTTTCTTTCTTTCTTTCTTTCTTTCTTTCTCTCTCTCTCTCTTTCTCTCTTTCTCTCTTTCTCTCTTTCTCTCTTTCTTTCTTGTCACATTCAATCACAGTCTCTTGCATGGTGCATGGTGCAATTCCAAAGCTGCTCCAAAGCAGCTGAGGTTACTTGGCCAGGTATCCAAGGGAAGCATCTTCTTGTCATGCTGTGACATCTTCTCATTTGCATAGTCAGGCCTGTCCTGGTTCCTACTGCATCAGCACCATAGCCCAAGGCTTGGCACAAACTGAGTGACAGCTGTTAAGGACACTGCCTTGACTTGTTCTCCACAATGGTTCTTTCCCATGATTCCCATCTTCCTTAACTCCTGTTCTTTGAATTTTCTCAGATACACTTTCCACGTATTTTATCACTTATACGTTTCAGCCCAACACATGGGTGAAGTAGCAACACACCCCCTGGAACCTCAGGATGTCCTTTCTCCTGTTTCTTAGCTTTTTCCCTGCTCGCATAGCTAGCTTACTGTAAGGAAAAGCACAGGCTGTCAGGACAGACATTTGGGCCTCCGCTCCCTGGTGACATCAAGAGACGAGCCTCATCCTTTGCTTAGATCATTGACTTTAGAAAACACGTCCCTGGAACTTCTTTCTCTGCTTCTTTGAAACTGAGTAAATCTTTTCATCTGGAAATGTTTTGCACAATGATCCTAGAGTCATTCTTTTGAAATGTAGCCATCAGAAAGACAACCCCTGGTCTCTCAGCCTCCATGGGAGGATGGGATCCTAACTCTAAAATCATCTCTTTGTATGAAGATACGAGTAGCTTGTTCCTTAGCATCAGGGAGCTGGAGAACACACAGCCATCCAGCTGCCAGGTAAGCCTAGTCGAGCTCTGTGTGACAAGTGCTGTTCCCACCCTCTCTCTTTTGAGGACTGGTTATCATTTATCATGAGAATATGCGTGGCTAGATCTTGTTTGGCCTAGTTACACAATAGCATGAGATTTCTTTTTGTCTGTTTAAAAAGCTTTCATTTATTAATTTTGAAAGTCACAGTTATTGAACCAGAAGAAGAAGATCTTCCATCCAATGGTTCACTCTCCAGATGGCAGCTGTGACATGACTTAGCACCCGCATGGGATGCCAGCGTTGCACCTGGTCGCTTTACCTGTCACAATGTCAACCTCCTTCCAATCTTCTTAATCTCTGAGGATATTGTCAGTGATGTACATCCCATTCTGCTTTAATAATAAAATTGTTTTCTCCCCTTTCTAACTGTAGAGGGAGTTTTCCTGGTTTGAGTGGAGATTTTTAATATTTAATATAAATTACATTTTCTCAGTATTCTTCACACATATTATTGAACCTGTCAGAAATATGCTAATTTCCACTTATTTAATGCTGAAAAACATAGTCTATAAGTACTTGGTTTGGTTTTTACAATTTATTGCAGAAGATTTTTATACAGTACTGTTATACAGTTTCATAAACTGAGATACAAAAATGTGAAATAATTTGTTCAAAGCTACTTTGTTTTAGTTGAAAAAGCCAGTAATCCAATCCCTGTCATATGTTTTCTCCACTGTTTGTTATTTTCTGTTTGCATTCCCTTTCTTGAAAAAAGATTTATTTAGGTGAAATTCAGTTACCAAGAGAGACCTTCCACCCAGTGTTTCACTCTGCAGGTGGCGGTAACAGCCAGAGCAGAGCCAGGCTGAGGCCAGAAGCCAGTAGTTTCGCTTGGTCTTCCACATGGGCCATTTTTTTCCTTTCCCAGACCACTAGCAGGGAGGTAGATCAGAAGTGGAGCCTCTGGGACAGAAACCAACACGTAAGTGATGCTAGCTTTGCAAGTGGTAGCTCATCTCCCTGTGCCATGGCATCCCCAGTGTGTGCCTCTTAAAAACCCAAGTAGACTTGCCTACAGAAAACCAAAAGGTCTTGTAGACCTTTAGAGTGCTGAGAAGGTCAGTGACTACGGAACCGGGACATGAGGATGCCCTGACCATGTCTTTGCTGGGAATTTCCTAAGTAAATGCCATGACTAGCAATCTTAGGAGAGGTTGTGGTGGCCATGACGTGAGACAAGATAGTACAATAAGCAGTCTTCATAATGAACTGTTATGTTACAGAGTTGAAGAAAGCATCAATGTTATTCCTATTTTTAATATGGAGGGCCTTAGGCTGTTATGAAATCTGCTATAGTTTGGTGAATGATCGTGTGGCAGTGGGTAATTCCTGCACGAAGAAGAGTGATCACAGCGTTTATACCCGAGTGTCAGGGTTGTGGATGTCAGCACTAGCCAGGAATGCTGGCGATGAGATGATCGCTGGAGGTCCTTGGTGGAATCTTGGGAATGGTGCGGTGAACATTGACACGAGCATGTGACGTGGATATTCACGCTGAGTCAGGTGGTGGTGTCCGTCAACAGCAATCCAGATCTGGAAGATGGAGTCGGCCTCTGCCATTGCCTGTCCCTGCAGCATCAGGATACACTTACACAGCAGAATGATGGACTTACGACTGCTTACGGAGGACTGTACTATTGTAATAACACGGGGGAAATCAGAGCAGGGGGAGGGAACTTGGGGAGGGGATAAGGGAAATTCCAAAGATTGTGGAAGGGAAGATTAGCATATGTTTGAAAGGGAGAGATTTTTAATTTCTTAGTTTCATGTAGTTTTCTGGCTTTATTTCATTGTTTTTATGTATTTATTATTTTATATTTATGTTTGCAATAGAATAGAAATGGTAGACTGGAGGTGTTTGTGTGTGGTGGGCTGAGAAAGTTAAGGACAGGTGTTGGAAGGTAGAAGTTAGGGCCTAGGAGAGGGAGGGGAAGCACAAAAACAGAGAACATTCAAGGTGTGGGAGGATGACTGTGAGGAGAGGGCCAGTGCTGGCAAAGTGTGGATGTTGCTGATCCAACTGGATCTTGGATTCAAGGATCAAACAAAATCATGCTTCTCTTTTATAGCTTTTCTTTTATAGTTAGCAGGGAGCCAAATTAATTAGTAAGAGACAATTTTAGATACCGGGGAAGAAGAGTGTGTTTTTAAAGCAAGAAAAGGCAGAGCAAACCCAATAGCAATGAAGCTGCATTTCAGAAAACCCAAACAGGTCATTTCTGAGTTTTAGTGAGAGTCTTCCTGTATTTGGCAAAAATGATTTGGAAGTGACTCATGGACTATTAGAGCTGCAATGAGCCCTTACCTGGAATATGAGTCCCTGATCTGGGCTTGCAGTGCCAGGGTCTTGCTCAGTCTCCTTCAGGTGTTGGTCCTTGCTCAGAGCTTTGTGTGGTTTAGATTGAGCAGGCTGTCATGCTCTGGGCTTTGTCATTTCTAGTACTAGTTTTCTAGTTAAAGACATTGACAATTCTTTATCTTGCCATGTGTATTATATTCTAAACGTTCAAATAACAGTCTAACATGTTTCTGAATCCATAGCAACTTCGCCTTTGTTTTGGATTTTCTTCCCAGTCTACAAGAATGCTTTTTTGTTTTGATGGACAATGAGCTAAAGCATTTCACCTACAAGTGAAAAAGCTGCGTATAAGCGAATCCCCCAACTTAATCCCTGATGAAATTTCTGTTTAACTGTTCACTTTCCTTTCTGCAAAAGGATCGTAACTTTCCTATTTTCCCTCTGGTTTCTGCAGTTTTGCTAGCAGTTATTTGTGGTCCCTGATTAAAGCTGTTGCCTGAAACATTTTCTTGCCATTTGCTGATAGCACATACTTGGAAAAGGATTTTAAAGTCATGGAATAAAATTATCGGAAGTATGGTATTTGCAACAAAGTATTTGTGTTGTCTAAAATGTAACGTCAGCTGCTGGCAAAGGAGTCTTCAACTACTCCAGTGCAACACCGAAGATTGGATCATTCTATATGTACAAAGGGCTGTCCTTTGATTGGCCTAAGGAAAAGCAGCAAGCAACAATAGGTTTCCTTGATGATAATTACTCATGATATTATAGAGATTGCTAATCCTTCTACCAGCACAAAGAGA
Source organism: Ochotona princeps (assembly GCF_030435755.1). Lineage (NCBI taxonomy): Eukaryota > Metazoa > Chordata > Mammalia > Lagomorpha > Ochotonidae > Ochotona > Ochotona princeps. Next base: position 3,471,299 of record NC_080849.1, read on the forward strand.
TGATGATCATATCAAAAGTATTTAGCTAGAAATACAATTTGAAATTACTTGAATTTTAATCTTTTCCCCCCTTTTTGAGTTGGGCATGCTTGATCAAATTATCTAACTTCTTTCTCCCATCCTTGCATTTTTATCCCATTTTTGAGTTTTGAATTTTCCTAATATCTCTGGAAATAGTAGCTTGAAGAGTCCGAGAGCTGCTTGCTGAGCTGAGAATTCACCTGCGCACCTGCTCTGTCCTTTCTGCTGGTATCTGATCCTTGGACACTTACTGTTCATTTGATGACAATGTTGAGCACAAGTGAGAGGATTTGGCACCTAAGGAAGTTCGCAGATGACTCACATGTTTGAGAAGCAATTTGCTGAACCTGTGTCCTTGTCCTTTACTAGCGCAGGGATTTGGGAAATGAAAACGCCCAGGCACCAAATGCAGTTCTGTAACTGGCGGTAAAGAATTTCTGACAAGATCATCCACACCGGAGGACAAGCGCTATTCCCTGTTTGTATATTTTGAGACCACTCTACAAATCCATCATGGAATGCACGCTTAGCACTTTTTTCCCCCACATAATGTAGAATTTTTGAAAAATCTTAAGGAAAAAATTGCACTTGTGTTTGTTTCCAGAGCCCTGAAATCACCCATACATTGTGAAATTGGAAAAATTTCATGCTAAAAATGTCTACAACATCCTTTTTAAATACCTCTGCCAGATATGATGAAGTAGTTTTTATTAGAGAAGACATTTCAGATATTACAGTAAAAATTCCTGAATTTTAGTGGATGAATGCAGTAGAAGTGTGTATTTCTTTCTTAAGGAACTGAGCAATGTGTGTATTCAGCCAATAGCTCTTCATGCGATGATTCAGGGACCCAGGTACCATCCACCTCATGCGTCCTGAAGTCCTGGAGTCTCTGTTGGAGCTGCTGCATTGGACTATCACTGTAGAAGGATTTTTTGGGTCAGTCCCTGAAGGAACCTTTGTTCTGCTTTCATCTTCTGACTAGAACTGTCACAGCTACATCTGTCTTCTAGAGAGGCTGGCCGTGGGGCTATGATACCTGTGCAGAAACAGAGAAGTGGGGCTTTGTGAACACATGACAACATTTGCTGTGGCCCTTTCAGCCACCATGTGTAACTTCAGTCTTCTCTCTACAACAGAAAACATTTCCACTTTCATTGTATGCAGCAGTGCATTCTACACAGAGAATCAGCAAACCATGACGTGTGGACCTCTCTCCCACACCCAACACATCATGGCGCATAAAGGATGATGTAATTGTGATGCATTAACAAGGTTCTGATTTTCTTTAGGGGACTCCACCACTATTTCTTGCTGCACATATTTCATCACTTATCTACCAATGGCCACACCTCCAGTGAGAGAGGTTAGTGTGCCCTCCGAAAGACTGTAGATTTTACTGTCTGTATGCTTTCTGCCCAGGCTGGTGTGATGACCCATAGCTTATCTGGAGTATCAAAGACTAAAACCTGGGCTGACAATTTCTTTGTCAACAATGTTTCCCCAGCATCCAGTAGGCTTCTCCTGTATTTGCTTCAGTTAGCTCCACATGCTTTAATAACAACTCACAGAAGTTGTTTCCAAACATGATCATAACACCTGCCATGAGTCATAGCTTGCTTGGCCCCATGAAGCTCAATGTAATGACAGCTTGAGCTTATTTCAGATACAGACTTTGGTGACACCAATCTGATCCTTTCTTCTAACAGGAAAGCTTTACCAAGGGTTTATATCTCAATCTCTGTCTACCTGCACGCTTTCTCTTGGCAGTGGCTCTTCTGATCACGTGTAACTTCTGCTTGATGGACTGTTTGTGTTCAGCTGTTTGCTGGAAAGCCCTTCCATCCTTGCAGGTGCTTCTTCCTTCCTCGGATCCTTTCCAATGCCATTCAGCAATGACAAAGACATCCTCCCTTTTCAATTTACTTCCTTTAGAGCAGAGACTTAGAATGGGGACTTTCCATTTATTACAGGGCTAAATTCACACAGCTACTCAATGTGACTATTTGGCAAGTGCAGTATTTCAGGAAACCAGGCTATGATGCAGGTTCGTTCATAGGTGTTGGATTGCTGGCCACATCGAACTCCAAGGAAGTTTGGAAGTGTTTTCCAGCGATCTGCCCAAGTGAGAAACAAACAGCTTACTGTGGACACAAAGAAATTTCAGCTACAGGGAGCAAAGAAGTGACTAAGGGACATTCTGAGTAAATAAGCAATGCAGAAATATATGTCTGGAGTAAGAATCAGGGATAAAAAGCTGCAGTTCTTAGATGGACACTAAGGAAACTGGAAGGGCAAGTTATCTCTAAGGAAATTTCTCAAGCACTTCCTTGGAATCAAATGGAAACGGAAGAGCAAGTTTGCATAGCTCTCACACCTACCCTGCTGGTGGCCCCGATGACCTGATGCGGAGAAAGGAGAATGAGGAGGAAAGAGCCCACCGATGGGGTGCAGAAGTGGGTGGTTGGGTTCTTCTCTGAGTGTGGGTTGCTCCCTTGCTGCAAGGTTGTGGGTGACTCTCTTTGGCTCATCATCTTTTGACAATAACCTGTGGAGGTGGAACACGGAAGGAGACCCACCTCTGGGACTCAGCCCTGTCATGGATGTGCTTCCAGGCAGGTGCAGGTAGAGGAGCTCAGGGCCCTGGAAGCTGGTTTCCACCGCTCTACAGAGGTCTGGCTCCACGTGTGGAAGGCTGCTGTCCAAACTGCCATATCCTTTGGTTTCACAACAGTACTCACTAATGCAGTTTGCCAAACCTTTAATAAAATAAATGAATTTCTTAATTTCCCCAGAGATACAATGTGAAAGTATCAGCCTCCTTATGCTCAACTTCCTGACTAACTCAGTCAGTTGTCAATTCAGTTGTGGCAGGAAGGTAAAAGAAAAGGAAAGAACCCTTTATTCTGCTCTTGACAACTTCAGTTTATATATAGTATGTAGATGCATTCCTGGCCCTGTACTATTCATCTCTGTAGAATTTCTCCTTTCTTCCTCCTGCTTTATGTGTTTGCATTTATTAAATATTTAGGTGTCTTCAAAATTCAGGATATAAAGTGGTAAACAAAAGTATATATACCTTGGGGAGGTAATAATCTAATAAGAAATGTACAATAGAAATATTAGCAGATATGTGATTGATAGAGGATAGACAGACGCATAGGGAGCTTCCTTCTGCTGGTTCTTTTCGCTAATGCCCCAAACAGCTAGGCGCCTGCACCAGTTGAAGCCAGAGCTTCGAATGCAATCCAGTTTCCCTACACAGGTGACAGGGACCTGCTTACTTGAAGTCAAGAGTTTGGTTTTAAACTCAGATACCGTGATACGAGGTGTGGGCATGTTAACTGCTGTCTTAAGTGCTGTGTCAAATGAGGACCACTTGAGGCATTCTTTGATGGTCCTGCCTCCCCATCCTCTCTTGCAGGTGCTGGAATCCTCTAAGGCAATCATTCTAAACCTCTTCTCTTGCTACATTCGAGGACTCATCCTAAGTCTGAAAGTTGCTGTGAATCATGCTGCAATCACCTTCAGTGCAGGTCCTAAATCATTCTTGTCCCCACTTCCACAGCAGCTACCTATGTTGAAGGCATGGCTACTTCTCATGGGAATTCTACAGATTTGTTTGTGATGAGCTGGACTCTTTCTGGCCCAGGGTTGGGAGTCTGTTTGAGGGTAGATCCTTTAAAGAAGCAATTGGGTTAACTGAGTATTAGGGTGAGCCCTAACCCAATATGATGCAGGTTATTGCCTGAAGGGATCGGAACAGACACACTCGCAAGGATGATTTGGGAGGATCTGAGGAAGTAAGGTGCCGTATAAACCAGCATGGCTGGCATCCTGGTCTTAGACTTCTGGCCTTCAGACTTTGAAAACGTTTGTGTTGTTTCAGCCAGTTTATCTGCAACGATTTGTTAAGGCAGTTGGAGCAGGCTAATACAACCTACATTAATTAGGCACTTCTGTAGCCATTAGAAAAGGCTAATTTTGTTAGCCTCGTGAGCTCCAGCTTGCTCAGTGACCAGTCCAAGCTAGATCCCCATCCCCCCTTCCATCAGCTGTCCATCAGCTGGCCATATGTTGAGTGTAAATGAGCCAACCAGATGTCCTGCTCCCTTAGGTCTCCTCTTCCCACCCTTGACCTCTTGTGTAGTAGCAACATTTATCTTTTTCCAATAAAATTCGATCTTATCATATATTTACTCAACAATCTCTGGTAGCTTTTAATCATATTAGAATAAAGATACCTGCATTCTTAATAGTGTTTGCAGGCCCCTGGGTGGACAAACCCTGGCCCAGTTCTGTGACCTCCTCTCTCGGCTCTGGAGTACTACCTGAGCCTCAGGGGCCTCCAAGTGCCTCTGGACCCTGAGGGTCTGCCAGGCGAGGAGCCTCTGTTCCTGCAGGGCCTCAGCTCTTGGTGATTCTCCCAGATCCTTACAAGCTCCATCCAGATCTCATCAGCACTTGCATTCCACAAGAACCTTTCTTCAAGCTCCTGCTCAGCTTCCAAGGTGATCTCAGTTTTTCACCCCAAGTTTTATCTCATCTTTCTCATGGCTGTCATCATCTCTCATTTCATTACTTAACTATTTGATAGTTTTTCTGTTATGGTTCTCTTTCTGCCACCACTTTTTGAATGTGTGATCCATGATAGGCCTTGTCTGTCTCCACTGCAGGATCCACAGTTCACAATGGCCAGTACATGACTACGAAGGGATGTGCCTGGATTTCCAGTCACACTTTGGATGTTTCAAAGTAGTCGTTAAGTTTTTTGTTGGAAAAACAGCTTTATCAAATGAAACTTTGGTTACTTGGTTTATGTAAGTGTGATCATTAGAATTTAGAAATTTTGTATAATGGTATTTTTGTGTCATATTATGACTGGTATTTACTCTTATTTGAATTTATCCCTCATGAATTCATGGTGGTATTTGTTAACTGTCAATATTTGGTATATTAAACACTCAAAGTAGGCACAAACTCAACAGACAGTCCCTTTCTGCAGGAGTTCAAGGTCATATACATAGATTGTAGGTCATTAAAACTTCTGACAACCCAATTAGGTCATTAGGAGGAGAGTGAGTTGGTTTCAGCTTGTAAGGAAATGTGGGGTTGGGGAGGAGTTTGAGTGACAGCAAACTTAACGCAGAAAACGCCAGGTTTCCTGGAGTTGTGGATACTGATAGTTTGGCAAATACAAACCCCAGTCTAACTGGCATTAGTTTCACATGAAGATCTGGTGGTAGATCAACAGAGAGAAGATAAAACAGAGAAAGGCAGAGGTCTTCCATCTGCTGCTTCACTCCCCAAGTGGTCACAACAGACAGAACTGATCCAAAGCTGGGAGTCTGGAGCCTTCTGTTGCTCATCCATGAGGCAAGAAGCTGGATTTGAAGTGGAGCAGCCTGGACTAGAACCGGCGCCCACTTAGGTGCCAGGCATGACATGTGGAGGATTAGTCTTTTTTGAAGGCTGTAATTTTGAAGAAGGCAAAATGTAGAAAGTAAATAAAAATCCATTTTGTTGTTTAGAGGTAATCTTTTTCATTTTATTATGTATGAGGCACTTTATAACTTCTGGTTCTCAGGCTAATGTAGAAACTTCAGGAATTACATCCTAACTATAAGATTGGTGTTATATAACCCTCCAACCACCTCCCTCTGCCACTGAGTTCTGAAATAGCAGCACTCAGGGGTGGGTGGTAGAACTGTCTAATAGTTGCTAGAGGAGACTGATTTGCATTCGCTTCTATTTCACCATATTATTTTGGGAGAGGAATTTTAATTGACAGCGTAACTATAACAGATCTAACTTTTACTCCTAGGCCATCCAATCTGGCTTTATGGGACCCTGCTGGGTTACCTTGAGATGAGAACATGCGTGACCCCAAATGACCTGTGCATGGCAGACCACAGTGTGCCGGAACTGACTGATACCTGTAGGATTCCTACTTTCTTTGTGCCTTGTATCCTTTGCTTCTATCTCACTAACTACAAAGTTATAGTCAACATGTGTGTCATTTTGCTGGCTTGTTTATAGCGTAATGCTTGCAATCTGAAGTGGACACTGGGCTGCTTGTGGATAAAGAGACAAAGGCCAGCCTGTATGAAGAATAAAAAACCTTGATATATCAACAAGATGTCAGGCTCCATCATCCACACAGATTTACATCATCAGGGCACTAATGAGTAACTGCCCATCTTGTCCTAAACTTTTGTTTACGGTGGTTTGAAGAGTCCTTCCCTGCTCCCAGGGGATTTCTCTTAAGTGTAAAAAAATTAGTGTGATACAAAGAATTTCTACTTTTTACAGACCTGTGAAAATATCAAAGCTTTAACCAAAGAAAACGGACACAAGCAAAAAGTTTTAGACATGAGTGACAGAGTTTATTGATATTCCTATCTAAAAAAATAAAATATTTTAAGAAAGCTCTGAAGAAATGAAACAGCATGCAGAAAACTTGATCTGCTTAATCTGTCTATTCCCAAATGAAAGTTTACATTTTCACAGGATAAGAAAATATTTAACTGAATTTTTCTTGGTGTACATTTTTGTTTCATAAACTGTGCCTTCTCCATACTGTTAAAGTTTTATTTGCTAAGAGATTCTCCTCACCCTTGCCTTAGAATTATTTTCTGTTGTGATCTAGGCTGACCTAGCTATAGATCCACTTTGATCAGTCCAAAAATAATGATAATAAATTTTAAAAAGAACATGGCTTGGAAAATCTATTTCTTACTGTGTTTCCTTTTATGAAAGTTTTTGTCACTTGTATTGGTTTTCCTTTGTATAATAGTTGAGTTTGTAAAATTTCTAGAAGATGTTGCAGTTTGTCCCTTAAACCTAGTCTTCATTTTCTAGGGATTGATTCTTGACATTGGAGTTACAGAGTTTCCTGCACGCAGAACAAAACACTTAAAACCCATGATTAGAGAACTTACAAAGATTTAGAAAATGGATGAGTGGATTTATTCAACAAACATTTATGAGTGCATAATTCTTGTGATTCCTTTGATTTCTAGTATTTTTAGATTCTGAACAACTTTGCCATCTAAATTGCATATGCCTTCCTGATGATTCAGAGAATAGTATGAACTTCACTTTTATTCAAAGCTAATTTGCCACTCTCTCATCATCCATGATCTCTAGAGTGTACCGGGCCATTATGTGAGGAGTGACAGAAGAAATGTAAAAGGAGAATCTGAAGGCAATGAAAAGCTATTTGATCATTGAATGCCTTTTTATTCTAACACCTGAATGGAGATGATGGAAAAAATTGAAGGGCTGCATTTATTCCAGGAAAAACTTAGAAGAGTAATTGTCCTTTACATGAAACCTTTTGTCATTTTTACCTTCCCGTTATTACTAGAAGGTCTTTTTATGTGTGATTATCAAAAGTGGCAAAGTATAGGAAAATGATAGAAAACTCACTTATAATTATGCTTTGATAAAATAGCCCTTTGCTCACTCAGACTGGAAGACTGAACAGATACACAAAGACTGTGAACTCTTTGGAGCTACAAAATGGCTTTTCTATAAAAACTTTCTTTGCAATTGCTTGGCAGTATCTGACAGAAAGTTAAAATACGTATTTGCAAGTGTCTAGAAATGAATTTGAAATAAAATAAAGAGACTCAGACTGTGAATCCTCACCAAAAAACTCAAGGTTAATTAAAATGCTACTTTGTTGGTGATTTTCAGTTTCATAGATCGTATGATTTGGTATTGCTAAAACACCCTAAGTTGAGAGCTTTGTTCTAATTATACAAAGGGGATTGTTTAAGCTTAAATATATGGCTTACAATATTTATTTATGAAACATTTATTAAACGTCTTCGTTGTTCCAGGCATGATTCCATGTGGTGATGAAATGTCAGAAAAAAAAAAAAAACACCAGAAAATCCTGTGTCAGGTGGTGGGAACATAGGACCAAGGTAGATACGAGTGCTAGGCACTCCACACGTCCCTGTGGAAGAACAGCCTGGTGCTAGCATGGGAGGTGGAGGGGGCAGGGTATGGTGGAAACATCCAGGAGACATATGTACAGCGCAGTGGGGCCAGGGCTTCCTTAGGCAGTGGCAGAGCCGACACTGTGAAAGGCCTGAAGGCAGAGAAAGGACTTCAGGAACCAAGGTAGTGCATTCCTCTGTTAACTGACCTCCACACACTCACCGGAGTGTAGACTGCTGCCGGTGGTGGGTGAGCTCATGAACCGGGCTCATGGACCATGCAAAGGGAGCTCTGGGTGCACTCTATGTAAGGGATCATGTTGTTCATACATCAGATTAGTGAGATGGGAAAGGTGATGAGGAGGTGGGAGAGCTGAGAGGGGAAATGATGAGAGTTTGTACCAAGTCATGCTAGTGCGATTGAGAGGAAGAGGGAGACTTGGAGAGCACTGTTCAGATACATGGGGAAGATCTTATTACCAAAGGGGGAAGACAGGAGAGTTTAGGTGGAGCCCACTTTTTAACTTGGGTTTTATTACAGGATCACAGATGGATCTTTAGAAGATGGGAAGAGGATAGACCAATGATGAATGGGGTTTACAGTGCAAGGAATAGGAGCTGATTCCGGGGAGTGTAGGTATCAGGTACATATGTGGAGCAAATCTGAACTAGAAATTAGAATGCAGAAATCTTCAGCACTTGAGTGGTTGAAATGCCACCATGAGCTCACCACAGAAGGGTGTGAATGGTGAGAAGGTAATGGTTTGAGGCAGCATTTTGCAAAAACAATTAGGGTGCTGGTGGGGTGCCAGTCTCCCACATCTAGCTCTCTGGGTTTGAATCCCAACGCCACTCTTAGTTTCAGCTGCTTGCTATTTCACCCGTAAGAAATGGCATGTAATTCAGTTTCTGACACCCACACAGGAGATTCTGGTGGAGTTCCTGGCTCCTGGCTTCAGTCCTGGCCTAGCCATGACCTTAAAAGGGATTTAGGAAGGGAACTAGCATATAGACATGCTCATCCTCTATGTTTTTGTCTTTCAAACAAATAAGTACATGTTTTTGGTTTGATTTTAAACAAGAAAAAAGAAATGTAGTGATCCTTTCACTATAGCTTGAGTTAGATCAACATTTTGAAGAAAAGAAAGAAAATGAAGCCAATGAAGGAGTGATGAGTTTTCTATCTACATGTAGCAATTTTACTGCAAGTGTGGGGTCTTCAAACAGCTGCATGCTGACTGTTCTGTAATGTGGGACAGCTGACGGTTCTGCTTCCAGACTCTCACCAGCTGTAGACCAGAGCTGGGTTCACACGTGTGAAGCTTCCAGGTGTGAGCACCAACTTGTTGCTTGCAGGTTGCTGCTGGCTGGATGCTGTTCAGGTTGCAGAGGTCGTCTGAGGTTGTTTGCCATGTGGGCCTCCAACACGGGATTCTGCTTCATTACAGCCTGCAAGAGAGCGTCTCCTTGCAGGAAAGCGTTCCAGTTTCATGTAAGTAACCACAGCTATGCCAGACCATGCATCCTACCATGCTTGGTGCTCTGTGAGCGAGAAGCAAACCACAACATGTTTGAGGGGAGGGACTGTGCAGGAAGTGTGGGTCCTGGGGCCACCTTGACACCTGCCTGTCACTTGGGGAAAGGATGGTGGTATGGCTATTGAGAGTCAAGGTGTTCCCAGAGGAGAGAAATGTCTATGAAACAGGACTAATGGAGGCCCCACCCTCATAAGCTGGAGATGCCTAGGATGAGCACCTGTGGATGAGAATTCACGTCTCATTCAAGATGCTCAGGTGACTCAGTGGAACCCAGGGGACTAATGTGAAACACTCACTTCTGTGCTCCACAAGCTTCTCAAGAACTGAGGGGTGGGTGTGTCCTGACCTGACGAATGGACTGAAAGTTCCAGATCTCACGGTTATATCTAGGCCAGGTACTACGAAATCTGCTTGATCAGGCCACAGTTGCGTATCATGGCATTCCACTGTCTGGTAGTAAATAGAAATGATTCTTTTTTGGCTTATATAGTGTTAGGGAAACTGGACATAAATTATGTTTTGGGAACAATAAATGCAGATAAATCCATTTTCTTGTTGAAATTTTGATTGGCCTGAGACATTCAATTTCTTCCTCAGGAAAGGTAGGTACTATAAGGTGACAAGTTTCCAGGGTAGAGGCCAATTCAGGGCCTGCCAAAAGACCAGCCCTCTGGACTCTGATCTGGTGGGAGGAGACCTCCTGCTCCCAAGAGTGAAAGTCGGTTTTGGTGGCAGATTCTGGCACAGAGAGGACAATATTGCCCGGGATGTCTGCACCCCACGTCGGCACCTGGATTCAAGTGTTAATTCCAATTCTAACCCACACTGTGCAAAAACAGTGTATGATGCTCAAGTGCTTGAGTCCATGCAAGTGGGAGGAAAGGATGGGGTCACGGGCTCCTGGCTTCAGCCTCTCCCAGCTCCGGCTGTTGAGGACATTTTAGAGAAACAGACTGAATGCGATCTGTCTGTCTCTCTTTCCCTTTCTATTTCAATTCTCTTTCAAACAGATAAAATCATTAAAAACTGTAACTCTTGAGAGAGGCACTTGGAAGCTCTAAGCAAAATGATTAGACAAGAATCTTAAGATGTTAATCACTTGAAGTGGTCAGCACACGCTACATATGTCTTGAAATCACACTGTCTCCATAAGCATGCAGGAAATTTACATGTGAATAAGACATTGCATAAGCCCTGCACAATATAAAAACACATTAAGAAGCAATTTAAAATAGCTCGTGATGATCGATTAATTGCCCAGTCTGAAGCTTAATTGTAGCTCCTGTAATTTTTGTCCAGAATGTGTTGGAGCTTCTGGAGGCAGCTGGCTCCACACTTCTCTTCAGGACTACACGGAAGAGGTGGCTGAAATCAGTGGCTTAGTTTCTCCCTCCAGTTCATCAAACTGGGTCATGAGGGAATGCGCTGAGTTGGTAGCATATTGGCTGATGCCATCTTAGCAGCCCCTCCGTGAGATTTGGCAACATTGGTTTCTGCCCTTGGACATTCGCAGTTGAGTTGCCAAGTCATACACCTCCAGACAGATGGTGGTGTTGGAGTCTGCATGGAGCTGCAGGACTGCCCTTCTTGTGGGATATCTCCACCCTAAGTGTTGTGGGGAAAAGTCTGATGCTTTCTGGATAATCCCTGTTTGCTGAGTTCTCCCACCCACATGGGTGGATGGCACGCTGGTCCTCAGGAGAAGAGTCTCTCAGAGGGAGAAGGCTCAGATGAGGTCCTGAGAGTAGGGCCCCAGAGAGGGGTCGGTGGCCTTCTGTGTAGTACCTGTGAAGACAAGCATGGCAGGTCTGTTGAGCATGTTGGAGCCCTGACCTTTGGGACTGTGAGGGACGGAGCTTGTTGTCTGAGCACCCAGTCTGGCAACTTGTTCTGCAAGGCTGTGCTGGTGACGATGAAATCCAAACTTACAGATGTATTGGCTCTCAAACAGTTTCAAATCTGAGATCATACATCTTCAGGACCGCACGCGAGCTCCACAGGCAGCCTTTGTGTGAGGCCGATCCCCTCCATCCTTTCAGGACACACTGGGTAAATTCCAGCACTGTCCTTATCAGCTGCACAGACTGGCATCACAGCCCCCTTCTTCAGCCACTCTGCCTCTGCACTTTCTTAAGGAGGACTTGTTATGAAAGAGCCACAGGACAGGGAGGCTCTCAATTCTCAGTTGTATTTTTCTCTGTGATAAAAACCCTCCCAGGCAAAGAAATCCTTGACTACAAAAAAATAATGATATCTGACGATGCCCTGCTGCACAATAATGAGCTGAATTCTCCTCTGTGGCCTGTGAAATCACTCTCATTACTTTATGGGTGTAATAGATCTATAGTGCAGACACCCCACTTAATGCTTCCTTTATTCAGGAGGCAAAGCAGCGTAAAGCAGGCAGAAGTGGATTAGGGCAGAAGCAGCAATGATTTGCTAAGTATTCCAGGCCAGCCTTTGGGCCAGAGTGTTCCAAATGTGCTGGGCAGAGTTAGTCATTGTATTAATACCCACATGCATGGGTTAAGAAGGCATTGTTCTTCATGGTTTTATCCCATCTGGCATTTATACGGAATAAGGAAATAAGTGGGCATTAAATGGACTATGAATACTCATTGTGGCCCCAGCAACACCTTCTTCTGCTCAGCAGTCTCAGCTTTAAAGGTCATGGTCTTTATGTTTCTGTCATGATTCAACAGAGAAGTGTCCGCAGTAAAGCCAGAGTCCTGGACTTTGGCGACTGTGGGTTAGAGTGACAGGGTGTCTCCTCAGGTTTGGTCAGGTGGGAGTCGATCTAATGAAGTGAAGTGTGTTGCATCTTGGAGACTGTAAAGCTGGGGCTTACCGGTGAGGAGTGCCGTCTTTCTCACTTCTCTGCTGCCAGTACACATGTGGACAATGTCCCACTATCAGCCATGTTGGTTTCCAGGACTTCATTGCCCCTTACGTGAAATTATGGGTATCCAGATGTGTTGGATAACTGAGCCAAGTTGTACAGCACAAGCAAGTGCCTCTTCTACTGGGAAGTGAGTGACTGAGTTGCTTGATGCCGATGATGAAGTCATGCCAGTAAGGAATTTAGGTGGCATGGTGTCTCTGGACAGCTAGGAAGCACTCTGGCCCAGTGAGTGTGAGTGGTCTGTGGGCACCAGCCCAGGCCTGGGTCCACGTCCACACCTTCTGCAGTGCTCATTTGCCAGACCCACTCTCAATCCTGGGACAGCTGGCTGCTCTATGCATGGGCGATGTTCCCAGAATCCATGGGTCTCCTCTTCTGGCACGCTCCTCCTTCGTTTCCTTTCATACTTTAGCTTCTAATGTAGACTCAACGAAACCCTTTGTTCTCCCAGAAATGTCTCCTTTCTTTCAAATATCTTCTTTCTTCAGTCTGGAGTGAAAATGCAGTTCTCTGGACGAGTACTATGCAACAGAAATACATCCAAGTGGTATTAAACTAAACAAGTGCAATACAGTGTAGCAATATGTTTTATTTAACTCAATATATCTAAAATAATAAAACATCTACTTTTTTGACATTGGTGGCGGTGAGATTTATATTTTGGGGTAGTTGTTATAATTACTAAATGAAAGCTTTATCTTGCCTGTCACATGACAGTGGTGAGCTTTCATATCCTAGCAGAAGTTCCAGGCCTCTGCTAGATACTCAACCGTTTCATCCCCAGGCAGGCAGGGATCTGTCACATTTTCCCCCTGTTGACATGGATTTCAAAAAGCAGGCAGAGTCTAGAATAAGTTCATTTAGATAAAAAATTGAATGTGAAAGATAGGTTTGTCTTTTTTGGGGCTCTAGTACTTGTAAAAATTGTAAAGCAGTGATCATGCAGGGTCCGGTGCAGTAGCCTGGTGGCTGGAGTCCTAGCCTTGCATGCTCGGGATCCTGTATGGTGCCAGTTCTAATCCCGGCAGCCCCTCTTCCCTTTTAGCTCCCTGCTTGTGGCCTGGGAAAGCAGCTGAAATGGCCCAGGGCCCTGGGACCCTGCACCCGTGTTAGAGACTCAGAAGAGGCTCTGGGCTGCTGGCTTCGGATTGGCTTAGCTCTGGCCATTGCAGCAGCTTGGGGAGTGAATCAATGGATGGAAGATCTTCCTCTCTGTCTTTGCTCCTCTCTGTATATCTGACTTTCAAAAAGAAAAACCCACAAAAAACAAACAAACAAAAAAAGCCCCAATGGTCATGCGGTAGGTGTGTAACATCACAGTTAATATAGTGCACATTATGCCAAATTTATACACACTGACTCATAATAAAACTTGAACATTATGCCAGTTTTGACAATACTACATAATTTAACAGTGAATATGACTAAGTCATTTGTATCACAATTGTTTGTGCATTTGCGTCCACCTTTTGCCATGACTTCTCACAAGAAGGCTGAAGAGAGCTCTGCATCAGGAGTTTCATAAATTTTTGCTGTGCCAGACATCTGACAAATGGGATGTAAGGGTTTGCTGCAGCCTGGCTGGCTAAGACAGAGGATATGTTCTCTCAGTTACGGAGATCGGAGGGGCAAGGTGAAGATGTCGGTCGCACTGCTTTCTTCTCAGTTGCTCTGCTGGGCTGCAAATACACCCCCTATTGTATCCTCCCATGGTGGCTCCTCTGTGAGTGTATGTCTGTGTCATGCCAGAATGCCAGCTGCAACAGGTTAGGGCTAGTTTTACCTGATCATCTGTTTAAACATCTGTTTAATCATCTGTTTTATCATCTCCAGATATTCTGAGGCACTGGGTGTTGGAACTTCTATAAAGGAGCTTATCAGGGGTGCACTGGTCAGAAAGAGTGTACAACTACATCCATCTCTTTTTATTAACCATCTGGCTTTGATATAACTGTATGGAATAATCCATATATTTTACTTATCATTTTGAAAATTCTGGAGGGTTTGTTCTAGGTTTTTATCTGTTCTTCCATCTTCCTTGATTAGTATTGACCTTGAAAACAAAGTACATACTGATTTTTCTGTAGCTTGGAAGGTAAATTCTGACTTTTTTCATATTTGGAGTATCTTCAGCTGTATAATAATACTTTCTACATTTGATTTTAGAAGATTAACATGATGACTCAGTTTTATTTACTTATATACTGACAGTTTTATTTATTTATATACTAAGCACTGCAGAATTCCTTGAACTGTTTGATTTTGATTTACAAACTTGCTTCAAATGATAAATCTTTTATGACCACATACATATGTGAATTAATTTTAGGAAAATTGACTCATTCAAATAACTTTTGTAAATGTATCAAAGCAATATAAATGATTAAAAGTGTGAAATGTTAGCTCCTCGTTTGGGGAGTTATTGTTTTCAATGTGTCTTGAGATAAATTCCTTCTATTCAGTTTCATTCTTTTTTTTTTTAATAGAAAATTAAGGCCTAAGTGGCTAACCAGACTGAAATTGCTGTAATGATAGTGGAGTGTGGAGGCTAGATTTCTGGAAAGTAGGTGACTTTGTGAGAAGACAAAAGAGCTGTAAGCTAGCATGCTTGCTCTGTCTTGTGTGATGTGCTCTGCTGTCTTGTGACAAAGCAAGATGGCTCATCCAGAGAGCTTGTGTCCATTGCAGACATATCTGCTCCGCCCAAGGCCCTGGACTAGGTGCTTAGGGATGCAGGGTGGACAACACTGAGATGCCATGAGTGAAGGATTCACAATGTCTCAGGGACATTCACAATGTCTCACAGACACACACACCCACAGTCTGATGTACTTTATAAGTGTTAACCTTGCACTGGTGCCCTACTGAGATCAAGTCTGACCTTCAAATAAGTACATGAGAGGGGTCTCACCCCAGGGTGGAGCACGCATGACCTGTAGCTGTATATGTCCCCATCACCGATGCCTGTGCAATAAGGGGTAGAAACACATTTTAAACAGAGAGTGTGTCCAGTGTTATCCATGCTCACATGTAGCCACCTGGGGATGTTCTGTGGATTTGTGGCACGTAGGACCAGGCAAGTGAATTGCAATGTTGAGCTCCTGGATATGTTGTTGAGATGAATCTGGCGCTATGGATGTTAGACAAAGAAAAGAGTGAAGACAAGGTTTTGTAGTCCATATTAACTATAAATGGAAGCACAGTTTGAATGTTAGTAACAAATCGTACGGAATAATTAACAGTGTCTCAGCAGAGCTTGATTGTGAATCAAAGGAGTTGGGCTGGCTGTTGAAGGAGTACAGAGAAAAAGGCAGAAGGCAGCCTGGACAGGATCATATTCCTTCTTTCCTGGCTTGGTAAGACACAACTCTCTTTCCTATCAGACAGTATCTTCTACGTAAATCAAGACTTGAGTAATTACCTTTTTATGTCTGAGAATCTGTTGATGATTTAGTGTATCTGTAATATATACCTAAAAATTGAAACACTGTTATGGGAGTAAAATATAAAAAATTATAATAAAATGATATTTATTATAATGTAGACGTTAGGATGTAGCCTCACTAAGAAATGTGTTGAAGGGGCTGGCATTATGGCGTAGTTAGTAAAGAGGCCTCCTGTGACTTCAGCTTTTCTCATAGGTACTGGTTTGAGTTCTGGCTGCTACAGTACTGATCCAGTTCCTTGCTAATGTGCATGAGGAAATAGCAGAATATGGCCTAACGGTTTGGGCCCCTGCATCCATAGGAGGTCCTGAAGATGCTCCAGGCACCTGGTCATGGTCTGGCCCTGCCCCAGCAGTTGTAGTCATTGGGGAGTGAACTGGTAGGTGATGCATCTCTTTAGTTTCCCATTCCTACATTTCTGTAACTTAATCTTTCAAGTATATAAAATCCTTTCTTTCAATTAAAGTCCGTATTAAAAAGAATAATGTGGCAAATGGCAGGTGCAATGCTGGTGAACAGAAGAATGACAAATTGATGACTCCAATGCAAGGAGAACGTGACAATGTGATTTTCTGAAATATTAAGTGCCATTTGCTACTTTTCAGAATGAAGCATATTGAGAAACAGAATAATTACTACAGATTTAAATGTGTCTAGCCTGTTCAAGAGGTACTTTGAGTTTCTGGGAAAGTGAGCAGTACACACAAACATGGAAAACACTCTGGCATCCTTGAGTCAGTGTTACCTGCCAGAGCTTCTGCCCCAATCCCATGGCCACCCAAACCTACATACACAGTGTTTCCTTGCTAGCTGTCCCTGCTCTGTTCAGAGGCATTGCTTGGAACCATGAGGAATAAAAACGTTGGTCAGGAGAACACTTCAATTATTTCTTGCAATAATAAGCATGTTTATACTCTTCCTTCGTCTCACCCACACATCCGGAAGTTATGGTTATGGTGCCCTGATGAATGTTTAGGATCTTGAAAATAATTATTTCAGAGTTTGTGTTGTGCCACAGCATCACACTCCTCCACTTGGCTCTGGCATCCCAGCATTCCCTATGAGCACTAGTTCGTGTCCTGGCTGCTCCATTTCCTATTCAGCTCTCTGTTTATGCTCTGAAAGAAGCAGAGAGTGGCGCAAGTCATTAGGACCCTGTACTCTCATAGGAGACTTGGATGAAGCTCCTAGATCATGGCTTTGGATCAGTTCAGTTATGACCATTACAGCAGTTGGAGTGTGAACAGTGGAGGGAAAATTTCTCTCTCTGTGTTTCTCTCCTCTGTATCCAAATCCCCTCCTCCTTCTGTAAAAGCTGCTTTTCAGATGAAAATCAACACAATCTCAAAAAAATTATTGTATCTTGTGGCTTTGCATACATTTTAAGTTTCATGGAAGAATCATTCTTCTTTGATGCTTGCTCTTTGCAGAGATAAAATAAAACATGGGCCCCCACACAATGGCTTAATTGCTTAGTCCTCTGCCTCCAAGAGTCGGGATCCAGTATGGGCACTGGTTCATGTTCTGGCTGCTCTGCTTCCCATCTGACTCCCCGCTTATCGCCTGGGAAGGCAGTGGAGGATGATCCAAAGCCTTGAAACCCTGCACTCATGTGGGAGAGCCAGAAGAGTTTCATGGACCTGTCTCTGGACCAGCTCAGCTCCAGCAGTTATAGCCATTTTGAAGGTGGACTAGTACATGGAAGATCTTCCTGTCTCTTCTCCATAAATCTGCATTTCCAATGAAAATAAATAAATTTTAAAAATCCAACTGGACTAGATGTGAATCATTCCAATCTTTGAATAGCCAGGCAGAGAATGACAGGTCAGTTTTCTTCTCATTCACAACTCTTTCACAAAGTGTACAGTTTGATACTAATGTGCACATCTGCTGAAGCCTTCCTGCAGCTGTCGCCATGGTAATGACATGTGTCACTAGCTCCGTCTTGCAGGAGGAGTCCGTGCATAGCCAGTCCCCCTGGTTGAGCTCCTCTTGTGCCTAATTGAGCCCGGCATGCGTGGATTATGAAAGGGACTTAGGGAGAAGATAGAGACAAGCCACCCACATCTAGATTATACCAATAGCGTTACTGCTAAGAGGTCTTCTGGACAGATGTCATACTAGAAAAAATCAGTTTGGAAATGTAGTGACAGGTTTCATTAGCACCCAAATTCCCCATATCTTTAGAATAATTCACCATGATAAGATGAGCCAGAATGGAGCTTCAGGTTTTCCCTTTAGTGGGGAAGATTCACCTTGTCAGCTCAATGATGTGGAAACCATCAAAGACAATGAGTCCTCATGCCTCTGATGTTGGGGGCAGGTCGCCTTCTAGCTAGTGCCTCACCTGTGCAACAGTTTAGACAATTACTAAACCATACCCTTGACGAAACATTTCATTTTTTCCTGTTTCCAGTTTTAAGACAGAAACCAACAACCATGAAAGAAAAAGTCACTTTGGAAATATTTAAATTCAGTGATAGGTTTTTTTTTTTTTTTAATGTTTTATATGTGTGCTAAAATTTGTACTGACCAAACAAGAATATTACCCCTCTGGGTTTTCAAACTCTATTTCACAACTCTAACACTTAAATGTAAACAAAAAACTAAGTGGCCATATGAAAATGAAGTAATTCAAAGTTACTGTTAACTGTGCCGTTGCTTTTGTCTTTTGTTTTTGCCGGTACTCTGTCTAAATGCAACACTCTGAAAGTGAGGCGCAGGGTGGGCATGAGCTAGTCCAAAGCAGACGTGTTCAAGTTTGAGAAGCCACTACTTCAGGCTTCCATTGTCACTGGAAGTCCCTAAATTAACTGCTGTGTATTATGCTCATTAAAGAGAAATAATAACATTGAATCATTATTACACAAGCTTATACATACATTATTTAATTAAACATATTTATTTATTTGAAATATTTATTCAAAAGGAAGAGTGAGAGAGAGAGAGAAAATCCTCTATCTGCTGGTTTACTCCCAAAGGCAGCAAAAGCTGTGGCTTGGCTGGAGTTAGACCACGAGCTTTTTCTTGGTTTCCCTGGTGCTGGATCTGAAGAACTTGGGTCATCTTCTGATTTCACAGGCACTTTAGCAGGTAACTGGATTGGAAGTAGAACAGTTAGGACTTGAACTGGTACCCATATGGAATTCTTACGTTGCTGGTGCCCCTGGTGTATACATATTATTTAAACTCAACAGTAAGCACCTCAATCGCCTCACCCCAGTAGGTCTGTTTTATCACTCATCTTGTTTAGTATTGCCAGTTCATGATGATAGTCAAAAGTGGACAGGTTGTAGCCCCTTTAGCAGTTGGCTTTAAATTCTCCACTATCAATACCATTTCCTACTCCCTAACTGCAGTGCCTGCGTCTGGGGTGGAGCGTGTCCACCCACTCACTGCTAGAATGTAGATAGGGACTGTTAGGAACTAGCATCTGCTGTAATTACATATACAAAAACAACTAGAAAGTGATTGCCAGTTGAAAGACATAGGGGATGGCTACTGGGGACCAAGCCTTTGTGTCCCAAGAATTTATATACTGAAACCTTAACACCTGGCCTGATGGTGTTTGGGGGTGGTGCCTTTGAGGAATAATGAGGGTTAGATGAGGTCATGAGCATGGTCCCCTGGGCTGATGGGATGGAGACACTGAGGATGAGCCCGCCTCTTTACAAGTGCTAATTGTAGTCAAGTGATTGCACGGCAAATGGCAGTGACATCTGAAGGAGATGTGCCGTCCTTGTATGTAGGCCTTGGATTTCCAGCTTCCAGAAATGGGAGAAACCAGTTTGTTATTTCAGCAACTATATCTGTAGCATGTTGTTAAGCCAATATGAGCAGACTACAGCAATAGTTCCCTCAAAGTATTTTAGCTGCTAAATCCTTTGTAGATTTAAGTGATTTTCTATAATCCAATTAAAAATCTTCAATATTTCACTCTTTTTGTTTCTCTCCTTGCAGAAGCTGCAACCTCACTACAGAGGTGGGAATTATCTGGTAGAGTGGTGACACAGACTTCAAACAGCAGGAAGGAGAGAACAAGATTTAATGTGGCCTGAGAAATTAGATTTAACCTTGTCTAATGGACAATATTAAAAGGGTCTGAAGCAGTGATGCTTATAAAGGCTTATGGAGAATAATAGAAACAATAGGGGATTTAGAAATCCAGCCAGCTACCAGGAAATAATGCAATTCCATCTTCTTGTTAAGTGCTCCATGGTTAGCATTTTGCCGAAGGCCTTAATTAAGGCTAAATGCAATCAAGAAGACCTCCTTACTACCTCATGATATGGGAATTTGGGCATTTGGATAAGCAAGATTAGAAAATGAAGTATTATCCTTCTGGACAGTCACCAGCGCTGGCCCATCCCTGCATGATTCCCAGCATCCCAGCTGGAATAGCTGATGGAACACGGGCCCTTGGGTGTGCTGATGCTGTTCTCAGAGCCTCCTTCCTGGCATTACGAGATTTCTTCACAGATGATGCTTGGCTGGTATGCAAACACCACCAGACATCTGGATAAGCAGTGTGTCCTGCCCATTATTCTGAAAACACAGTGATGTTCCAAACCAGGCACGTCCCTGCTGGCAGATAAGAAAAACAGAGTGATGTTTTCCAACATGGCCACCATGCTTCCTCAGTAGTCTCTCGCTTCCTGGGTAGGGGTATTATAGGCATACTGACACTGACTTTGCTAGAATGTCATTTCCTTGGAAATTATTTGATTTTTCCCAAATGTTTGCTTTTCATTAGCATCTCAAACATTTTAGTCTAAGTGGAGAATTCTGGATATGCAGATATTCATCAGCTGCATTTACAAATCATTGCTTGCTGCTATCAAGAGTTATCCCAGTTTGGAGGCAAACAAGTAAGCCAACAAAAAACAGCTGCAGTCTTACTGAGGAGTGCTACCACCAGAGCAGTTTCCTGGAATTGGATTGAGTCAGGCAGTTACGAGGGAATGGCCCTGAGCCACTTGTCCGCCACTAACTCCAACAGTAGACCCAATCACTGAAATTAGAGATCATCTTTCTCCAAAGGCTACACTTGACCTTAAGTGTTTCCGAGAATTTGTGTGCTTCACGCTGTAGGACATTTCTCCCTGTAGTTCTAGCTAATTCGTCTCTGCTTCAAGTATTTGGCTTGCTCTAATTAAATTGAGCAAGTTTGAGGCTGTAACCTACAGCAGCTGTTCAGCCAGAAATAAGGAGAGATGAAGGTCAGCTGCACTGCTTTATGTCCAATGGATCTCCAAGTTTGAGAAAAAAAATAGTACCTTTTCTGTTGTTTTGTTTAGGCAGGTTCAGAATTGATCAGCTACTGTAAGAAGCACGAATGAAGTTTGTATCTGTTGAGGTACTGCAGAGGCGTTGGTAGATGAATTGTTGTGTAGACGTTTCTACAAACACTGTCTTCTGTTCACCGCCTTGCATGAGTGGGGCGAGACGTGAGCCTGTTACCGAGGCTGGCTTTGCAGTGCTTCATTATGTGAGCACGTTTTAGATCTTGCTCTGTGTGGACAACGAAAGCTGCCTTGATGAAGACTTAGCTCTGCGTGTGCTGATTTTCTTTGGTTATTCCTAGCATGCAGATGGTGAACCACACACGTCTGTGGGGCTGAGCACAGGCATTCTGTGCTCACTCTACATAGACACTTGAGAAGATCATACAGTGGTTCTGTGCTTCTGCCTTTAGTTGAGAACAAAGCAAATGAGAAAACCAAGTGAAGTAAGAGGTACACAGTCAAGCAATGCGCACGGCAGTCCTTTGATTTAATCAACATTGTGTCTTTGAGACAAAATGAGGTATAGAAGAACTGAGAGAAACTTCTGGTTTGAAGCTTCCGATCTGATAGTTAGCTTGATGCAAGTGGCTCTGTTATTTGAATGCCGTCATTTTGAGTTTGAAAACAACTTTGAGCTTTAAAAGATTTACCAAGTCTTGCAAGAAACCCACTCAACTCTGTTTCTTGTTACCAGTCATATCTCTGGGATTGGATCAAATTAAGGAGAATATCAGAGATGCCAATTGTAGTGTTGTTTGGTATTAAAAATGATTCTAGGGCTTGGCATGAAGCCTAATGGCTAAAGCCCTCGGCTTGTTTGTGCCCAGGATCCCATCTTGGCACTGGTTTGTGTCCTGGCTGTCCCACTTCCCATCAAGCTCCCTGTTTATGACCTTGAAAAGCAGTCAAGAACAACCCCCAGCTTTAGGACCCTGTACATGCGTAAGAGGCTCCTGGCTCCTGGCTCCTGGCTCCTGGCTTTAGATTAGCTCAGCTTCAGCCATTGCTGCCATTTGGGGAGTGAATCATTGGACCAGAAGATCTTCCTCTCTGTCTCTCCTCTCTTGGCATATCTGAATTTCCAACGAAAATAAATAAATCTTTCTATGCTTTTATTTTGATGCATTGTTTTTATAAGGCAGTGTCAAGATTGCAATATAAGCATGTTGTTATTTCATGTTATAGGGTAAATTTCCAAGCCATTTTAAAGCACAAATCCTATATAAACTGGAGTTACCTCCAATTTTGCACCTGAGTTGATAGTAGAGAATTACCATTATGTGATAGATACACATTTCTGTAGGGAAGAAATGGCTGGAGTCCTGTTTTACTTGAAACCTTTATTCTCTGTGACTTAGCAACATCAGTTTCAATATTTAGGGAGGGAGGAAGACAGAGAGAGAGAGAGAGAGAGAGAGAGAGAGAGAGAAATAGTTGCAGTCCATTGGTTCACTCTCCCAATTGTCTACAATGACCAACGGGTTGGGGCCAAAGTTGAGAAGCAGAAACTCAACATAGTTTTCCCACGTGAGTGGCAGAAACCCAGTTTCTTGAGCTGCCACTAATGGCTTCCAGGGTCTGTGTTGGCAGAAAGTTGAATTTATGAGCCGGGAATCAAACCCACACACTTTGATGTGAGATGCAGGAATCTTAACAACTAGGATAGTTCCACTCTTTTTTTTTTTTAAATTATGATTATTTATTGTTAATATTTATTTTTGTAATGATACAATTCCCTATGCTCAGGGCTTTCCCCTTTACTCTTTTCCCCACTGTTTTCTTATTGGTGATTTAAAATATAAAAACTAGGCATTAAAAATCATGGAAATATTTTCAACTTGAGGCCCCCCTAAGACAGGCTTGTTCCTCTGTTTATTCATTCTTATTTTCATCTCTACATTCTTCTCTGAATCAGTCTGTTGAAATCTTTCTTTCTCTTTCTTCAAGATCCATCCTGATACGTTCTGACACGTGATTCAAAAGGCTGTTCTTAAAAGGGAGGGCCTGGTGTAAATCTTACAATAGTGTTTCTCAAGCTGTGTTTCTCTAAATGTTAGCAACTCTGTTTGGAAAAACTTGTCAGATAAGTTTTGGAAATATTGAACTTTCATTCTCTTAGGAGTTTTTTGGTGCTCATTTTTTGTGTAAAAGAGTCTAACTAAGCTATTTACATGCTTCAGAATTGTTCTCTAAAATGTGTGGCCACAGACACCCTCTCTTTCTTGTCTTGTCATTCTCTATGCCCTGCTTCGACCTTTGACACAAAGGATAATTGTAAGATTCCACCTTTTAAATGAGGGAGTGTTGGGGGCTGATGTGGGATCATCCATGATCAAAGAAACACACAATTGAGATAGTCAAGAGTTAATTGGAAATAAGAGTTTAGAAGAGATGTCTGATTTTGGAAAAGAAACCTGAAGTTATTTCATAAAAATTATAATAGAGTATTGGTTCTGTCTATTGTGTTTAGGTCAGGGGGAAGTGTAAATTTACCTTTCAAAAATTTAGCAATTTTTTTCCATTAACTATATAAGTAGCTCTTTTGAAATTTTAGAATTTCTTAGTTTTATCATATCTCTGCCATATAAGTCTTCATTTTTAAAAAAATAGCCATTTTTATCCCTGCTGTTTTTCCCACTCAGCTTTTTTTTTAGTCTGTCAAAAGTGCAAGCTGCAACGGTAATGATAGGAGAATGATGGGTGAAATGCCAGCCCTAATTAGAGACTTGATTACTCTGTAATAAAAAAAAAAGGCCTATGTTTGATTTGGACGGTTCTGGGTTGTCAGGTAGAATGAATCAAACATGTCTGCACTATTATTTCAAAATGTGAACATGCATTATTTATATTGTATTTCATAGCTATAATTAATTATGTGTCTGTGGAAATGATGTCCCAAAGACAGTTGATTTTATGTTCAATCTGTATGTGCATTTGTAAAACTAATTTGTTCTCATTAAATTTTTTAAGGCTTTATTTGAGCTAAACTCAGAAGGTCTTTCAGGGAATAAAACTCACAAAATACAAAGCAAAAGTCTAATTTAGATTTTTACTAGTAAGCTACTCAATGCCTGAAGCATTGTAGCTGATATTATTATAGTGAATATTTTTGAGCTATAAAAATGAAGAGAAAGCGTACTTCTTCAGAAAGTGTTTTAGGACTTGCTTGAAAGCCTTGGCTATAAAATGAATGAACATAATGTAATCTGAGCTTCCATTGCATTGTGAAAAGAACACTGTGTTTAGTCAGTCAAATATCAGGCTTGCATGGCAAACTATTCAACTTTTTATTTGCAAAATCATGTACTATTTTTCTGTCCTCATTTTCAATATCTGCTAAATATATGAACTACTAATTTTTTATTAATTATTTTGCATTATGTTACAGTTAATGAACTACTAATATTAAAGTTTGTGTTGTTCTCTCAAGTGTTTTACTTAGAGCATTTTTCTCAATCAGTGATAATAGTAGGTTGACTTACTTCAAGTAGATGCAGGAGTCAAACATAATATTGAAAACAATTTATGTTAAGCTCACTATAATTAGACCTGTTTAGCTGTATGTAATTGCAGTCAGTAAACCAACATTTACCAGAAAAGTATATTTTCATCATTTTCATCTGTTTATATGCTAATTAATTGCTAAGTTCTAGTCACTGCTATATAATTAACACTCAAATCCGACATATTAGGTACTTGAACAGATATATTAGAGTTAATTCAATATTAAAATATCACTGTTATTGAATTAATGTAAAAAGACTATTAATGTCTGACATAGTTGGCTTCCATAGCTTATGAGAGCTCCATTTCTCTGTGAGGATGTTCTGTTAGTTTTCAGCATGATCATGATGCTAAGACCAGCTGATTGTTCTTTTATGTTATCCAGTTTCAGAGATCACTAACCCAACCAAATGAGGCAATTATTTTTCTCTTTATTTGGTGTTTTCAGAGATCATTAAGCTTATTTTGTCCACATTGGAAAAGAAAGCAATTCTCTAGCCAAGGTATTTTTGATTCTCAACAACTGATTTCTTGTTGGAGTTAACCTCATGCTTCTAAAAGTTGGACTTAAAGGTTCTTGTTACTGCTAGGACACAGACAAGACTCTGAAATCAGAAAAATGCAGGATCTATGGCTATGTTGATCAACTACAGATGGGTAAATGATAAGGGGAAGTGGGGTACAATTTGAACTATCACGAGTTGGGGCAGTTAGAAGTGATCATGTCATACACTTCCACTAACAAACAGCTTCAAAATAAGATGGGAAGTAAGCTGTCCACAGGGTTCTAGTCTTTAGAGAGGGCCATGAGATCAATGGTGAGGCTCTTAGGATGTGGGCAGAAGAATATTCCTATAACCCACAAAGGAGACCAAGGGTGTAGGCGTGGGATAAGGCCACCAAAATGTAGCAAGAGCAAATCAGAAAGACACCGACATCCAAAAGGCAAAGAGGCATGCGAGACAAAACCATGGTTTGGATTTCACAGTTTGGTGAGGAGGAGGTCAATGTTAACTCTTGCCAGACGCTATTACAGTGGCAGCTGTGGTAAAGGATTATGATGACATGAAGGTAGAACCTGCAGGCAGCAAGTGTGATCTGATACCCCACTAAGTCGACCGAACCGTGTTGATGGGATCTGATACCCCAGCAAGTCGACTGAACCTTGTTGATGGGATCTGATACCCCAGCAAGTCGACTGAACCATGTTTATGGGATCTGATGCCCCACAAATCGACTGAACCGTGTTGATGGTATCTGATACCCCAGCCAGTCGACTGAACCGTGTTGATGTGATCTGATACCCCACAAATCGACTGAATTGTGTTGATGGGATCTTAGCATATCCAAGGCATGAAACCATTGGGCATTCCTGAAGCTGTCATCTTAGTAGCATAAGAGAGCTCTGTACAGCCAGAATTAGACTTTGCACTCTGATTTCTTTCCTTAATTCACTTAGATACACATTATTATATTAAAATTTTACCTATTCTTGAGAGCTGTTTATCTTTTCTTTCTGTCAGCTCATAAGGAATTATTCAATTATATGAAGGTTTTCTACTTATTTCATCTAAATTTAATGCAACAGAGTTTTACTCTTTATTTAATGTCCTCAGTGATAGTTAAAGAAACTGTTCATAGAACAACCTAAATACACATTTTAAAATACAAATCAACACATATATGTTTCCAGAATAAGTGTTGAAATGTTTGTAAATTGGAAAGGCAAAAGGAAATTCTTGTCTGATAAACCTACTCATTAGCTTCTACAATATGAATGTAGAAAATTTTAAAATTTGATTGGTTTTAATTCTAATTTTTTAAGATTTATTTTTATTACAAAGTCATAAGGAGAGAGGAGGAGAGATGGAGAGGAAGATCTTCCATCCGATGATTCACTCCCCAAGTGAGCGCAACGGCCAGTGCTACGCCGATCCGAAGCCTGGAGCCAGGAACTTTCTCCAGGTCTCCCACACGGGTGCGGGGTCCCAAAGCATTGGGCCGTCCTTGACTGCCTTCCCAGGCCACAAGCAGGGAGCTGGATGGGAAGTGGAGCTGCCGGGATTAGAACTGGTGCCCATATGGGATCCCGGTGCGTTCAAGGTGAGGACTTTAGCCGTTAGGCCATGCCACCGGGTCCTTTAATTCTAATTTTTAAAGTTTATTTATTTATTTATTTTTACTTATTTGAAATGCAGAGCAGGGAAGAGAGTGCTGAGAAGGAGATTCTTATTTGCTGGTTCACTCCCTAAATATCCATAACAACGCAGGGTGAGCTAGACAGAAGCCAAGAACTCTGCGTTCCAATTGGGTCTCTCACATGGGTGTTAGGCCCCAAGTGCATTAGCTGTCCTGTGCATCACAAAGAACCTGGACCAGAAGGGAGCACAGCACTTATGTTCAGGTGCTCCAGGATGAGGTTCAGGTGTCCCAAGAGGTGGCTAAAGCTACTGTGCCACAATGCCAGGACTTAATTCTAACTTATGTTTCATTATATTTCTAAACTCAAATTTTAATCTTTATTAAAACTTATTTACATGAAAGGTAGAATGGGGAATAGAAGGAGAGACAGAGATGGAGAGAGACTCCATTCACTCACTCACTTCTCAAATGCCTGTGACAGGTGATCATCCAGGCTGGACCATGAGCTTGACCTTACCCCACACAGGCGGTAGGAACCCAAGTCCTTGGGCCGCCCCCACCGCCTTCCCAGGGGCACTGGCAATCTGGATCAGAAAGTGAAGGGATCAGGACTTGTCCGATGTGGGATGCAGATGTCCCAGGAGTGGCTTTCCTGCTGTTCCATGATACTTGCCCTTGGATTTTTTGTTAAGTAATAGCTGTAATTCAAGATATAGTCTTGCTCTACGGTGACTGTTGTGTGACAGGCCCACTGAGGCAGGCTGCTTTGGCGCTGTCTGCTGTGTGTTAACTCCGCCTTCTAGCCTGGGCCTTCTACAGTCATTTGTTCAGAATCATGAGTAAGTAATACAAACTGAGGTGCAGAATTAAGGGAGAGGATTTGTGTCACAGAAAGCCATATGCAAGAGTCAAATCCTATTGGTTTGCAAGAGCCAACTGTGTATATGCTAGTCCAACTCCATGTTCAATGGTTGCTCAAAATGTGCAATGATTGCACCAAGGAAGTTGGGAAGTGCTGGTAATCAGAACACTGACTTCCGCAGAAAGCACATCGCTTTTACCTGCTAGACATTGCTGCTGTCCTCTTTCTCAACTCTCTGCTGGCAACTGCGTCTTTAACTTTTGAACAAGATTTTGCATACTACATTGTACTGTACTCTGCCACTTTCTCCCCATCTACTTTCCCACAATTGCTGTTTTTTAAAAAAACATTTTGCTTTGGGGGATGTTTTAGACTCAGAAAAATTGAGCAGTCAGTACAGAGAATTCCCATCTCCAATTTACTACAAATAGGTGAAACAGCTTCACTAAGTGGAGTAGGAAAAGTTCTGACTGAAGGAACTCTGCCAGTAAGGAATTTATAACACTGAAAGCAAAGGAAATTGATAATAAAATTATAAAACTTTTGGATAGAAAATATGCACATTTTTTGAGATCTAGGGTCAGAATTCAGTCCTTGCAGCGAAAGCAAGACCCAAAAAGAAATCATTGACAAACTGGGTCTCATCCAATCAAAGCTTCCATCTGTGACAAATGACAGACATGTGTAGACAGAGAAGTGAAATAACAAGTAGGAAGAAAGCATTTTTAAACCATTCATCTGATAAAAAAAAAAGCTAGATTCTAGAATACTCTCCAAACTCAAGAGTTAGAGGTCAAGCAATGCAGTTATTACTTGAGTGCAGGTCATGAACAGGAGGCCTGCTCATCAGTAGAGAGCTTCTGCAGGCTCCTTCCTGCTCTCTGCCAGAGGAGGTCAAGGAACAGAGCCGTGAGACATTACCGCACTTTGCCAATAGGTAAAACATAAGGGAAACACCAAAACAGGGGCAGCTACAAGTGCTGATAAGGAACGACTGACTGTTCTGTACAGTATTGGCGTGGTACAGCCTGGAAAAAAAGTTGGTAGTTAAAACAAAACAAACAAAAAATGTAAGCTCCCAGAAATCATATGACCAACCAAAGTCTAGCTTTAGGCATCAGTCCTGGAATAGTGGAAATTTCTGCTAATGTAAATACACAAAAATGCTTATTGCAGCTTTGTTTGTAATATCCCCAAGCTAGAATCAGCCCAGCATCATTCCACAGATTGATGTTTATACATTGTGTATAAACAGGAATGAACTCCAGGCATTTAAATCAACTTGGTTGGTCCTGCAGGTAATCAAGCTGAGTGAGTAAAGTGCATTTCTACCAAGTTGCATTCTGTAGAATTCATGTAGACACTATTCATCAAGTGACAAAATTTGGAAGTGGTACTGATTGCCAGGGTTTTGTGATGGGAGGTAGGGAGAAAGCTGTGCTTAAGACGTGGCCACACAAGGCCGTCCTGAGCATGGCAGAGTCCATTTCCTGGCAGTGGTGTTGGATACATGAACCTACATATGCACGTGGGCATTCATGCACACACAGATGCACAATAACCCTGGGGCATTCTGAGTAAGACTGCTAAATGTTAACAATGTTATTATCTTCGTTGTGATATTACTTTACGGCTCTTATAGAATATTAACATTGGGAAAATGTGCATGGAGTCTCTACTGTGATGTCTTAGAACTACATGTAAATCCACAACTATCCCAATGATTTGATTCATGTGTCCATTCTACAATGTCTAAGGAGTATAAATATGTTTATCTCTTCAAATGTTTAATATTTCTTTAGGGAGAAACATCCAGAACCCTATCTTCTACATTTTCAATTGGAAAAAGACTGGATTCCCTCCTTTCTTCTGAACTTCTGGAGAAGTTCTCTTGTTTGGGTTTCACATTAGAGCCTGAGTATTCTGTGACCACAGGGCCACAGCAGTGGCTGTCTTTTTTTCTACTTCATGCAATTTTTTTTCAATAAAGCTATGTAGGGCCTGTTCTGCTGCTGCTAAATCATACATTTAAATTATTTATTTATTTTTAAAAATGTCTTTTTGGATTTGGATTCAAATCAACATAACATCACTAAAGTCTCAGGAGAACGTATTTGAAATGTTCCCTACCCTAACATCATTTACATCTCCATCAAGACCTGCATCTTCATCTATACATATGTCCACATGTAATTTTAGAGAACACTCCAATAAAATGTCACTTATTCTTGTTAAACTTTAGGTAGATATTTTTATCCACCATCTACAAGTACAGAAATGGAAACTCCTGGAGAAGTTTCCAAAGCTTTTGGGTCAGAGAACATCACCTGAATCCTGGTTGCTCTAAGTGGATTGCCCTTCTGGTGACAATAATGATTGCTGGAGTGACATACGCATCAGCTAGTGAGCAGATGGGAGCAGTTCTTAGAGAACTGCATCATGACCGCTGTCCCTTGCTTATAAACAGCTTAATCCAGGATGATTAAAGCACTTCATTGAACAGCACCAGATTTGCTTTTCTTTTCTAAAAAAAGATTTATTTATTTCTATGCAAAGTCAGATATACAAAGAGGAAGAGACAGAGAGGAAGATCTTCCGTCTGATGATTCACTCCCCAAGTGACCACAATGGCTGGAGCTGCAACGATCTGCAGCCAGGAGCTCTTCCGGGTCTCCCACGTGGCTGCAGGTTCCCAAGGTCTTGGACCGTCCTTGACCGCTCTCCCAGGCACAAACAGGGAGCTGGATGGGAAGCGGGGTCACCGGTATTAAAACCAGCGCCCATATAGGATCCCAGTGCGTTCAAGGTGAGGACTTTAGGCCACCGTGCCAGGGCCAAAGCACCAGGTTTTCTTACGCTGTATGCCCTCGTGATGTGTGAAGCTGACTTTCCACTATTGTGTGTATCTACAATGGAATGAAACAGTGAAACAGCAGAATGTTGGACTTTGGACTGTTGCTGAAGGGCTATACTGTTGTGATAATATTGGGGAAAAGAGGTGCAGAAAATATATCATTAATAATAATAACAATAATAAAAAGAGCAGTCTTTTCAAGACATGGAAAACGGAGTAATTGGCTCTGAAAAGAGATGAAAATGTCTACCCAATCTGAAAGACCCTTGTGTTGAGTGGGAGAATGAGTCCAAAAGACCGTATAAGTTTGTGATAGAGAATGTAGTATTAAATAGTATTATAGCAAATATACCTAAAGGCAAGATTGGGAAGTACAATGTATGTTAACTGCTTTGAAGTGAGGATAATTAACTTTGTTGAATCTCTCCACACCTCACATCATTGTTGAAGCTCCATTTGTTTCCTTTCCTCAGCACTGGACACATCTCTGCTGATAATGTTATTTTCCTGGAGGAAGGCCGATTGCATTTTCCTTTGTGGATGCACTCTATCAGCCATGAAAGCATGTCTGTAAGAGCCAGGGTGCTGAATGTTTCTTTCCGAATTTCCAGTGTGTTTGATGGAATAGGTTTAATGTCACACATTTGATATCTGCAGATGGGCCCTACTAACGTGTTTTCACTGCTATGTACTTTATTTGAGTTAAATGACACACTTGGTCATTCACTGTGGCGTGTCTCAGACAGTCTTACCTTGATTGTGCAGAGGAGAAATGCTGGAGTCCAGCTCCAGCCGAGTTCGGAACTCGAGAAGGGTGCGTGGATGAGGCGTAAAGAGGAAAGAAATGGACCACTATGATTTCATGATCACAATGGACAATGCGGGAAAGCTGTTCACTTTATTTATACAGAAGCTGTCAAACTCTGGCTCAGACTTTTTGTCATGGTCAAGTGGGTGTTTCTAAGGATAATTCTGCCGTTTGTTTCACCTTAAAGCAGGATGTTATCCATCCTGACCCGTGGTCAGGAAGTTCTCAATAGATGGCACATATTAATTGGTAACACATTCCTACTACAATCCTCATGCTACAACTTAATCTTGAATCAGTTAAGGGAGGAAAGGCATCATAGAAGGAGGGAGCTAAAGATCAAGGATGGTCAATAGGGGCAGCAGAGACAGAGACAGAGACAGCATGAATTGTAAAAGGCCCTTCAGCAACATCAGCTTCCAAGCTCACATTGATATAAAGACCAACTCCGCAGTGGCAGACAATGCCTAAATAGATTACAGAATTCTCAGTGGGGTTGTCCGGTGTCCAAGCAAAGGGAGGTGGAACTGCCTTCAGGTGGTTGTAGAGATATTTGCCAGGCCCTGCCACGCAGCGGGAAATTCCTTGTGGCCCTGCTTGCAATGGAACAGTTCTCTCCACACCTTTGCATCTTCCACACCCACCTCATGGACCCCAGCAGAGAAAGGATTTCCTTCCTGTACTAGGACCACAGTTGAGGCGCCTAGAATAAGACAGATTAAAATTTGATTAAGAACTGGATAATGTGGAGTAGTACGTTGAACATGAAGAGTGTAGTCAGCTGGGAAGCAGCAGGTGAGGGCTGTGAATTGGTCTGTTTGTTCTGGTTCCCCCATGTCTCCGTGTCTTCAGAGATCAGGGCATGGTTTCTCTGTGAAAGACTCACATGAAAGTCTTATACTTCAAAGAAAAGGCAGGGGGATGGAGAGAGAGAGAGAGAGAGAGAGAGAGAGAGAGAGAGAGAGAGAGAGAGAGAGAGAGAGAGACTCTCACCTGCTGGTAACTAGCTAGCCCAAACACCTGCAACCATAGACACTGGCCTGGGCCAGAATTCAGAAGCCAAGACTCATATGGGTGCTGATAACCCAACAACTTAAGCTATCACTTCTGCTTCCCAGGAGGCGGTTACAATCAAAACACACAACTGGAAATCGAACCCAGTTCTCCAATACAGGACATAATCATTTTGGCTGATACCTAACTGATAGATACCCTCACTTCTTTCAGTCTTAATTCTAGCATTTATTACATTATTAGCGCAGTTTAGACCTTCTCTTATTTGTTTTTGATCAGCTACTTCTTTTTGTTCTTTTTAGTATCTGATCAGTTTCTAATACTATCTCAACACATTAATGTGTCTATCCCTATGTTTTTCATGCATTCAGATCAAAGACATTGAGAACAAAATATTTCTTCTGTCCTTTTCCATTGTGATGAGTATGATGGCAGATATTGTGGGCCATATGAATGGTAAGAGTGTCATAAATTTTAGAGCGTTTTACAGCAGAGATGGTTGACTGCAGGTAGAAGTGAGCCCAATGACAGAGACAGGACCTGCCACAGGGAGCTCTCCATAAAGTTATTTCATGTCTACAGAAAGGAGAAGATTCAATTTAAAGTGGAATGTTTAAACATGGCCTATTAGCCTGATAACTTTTTTCTTTAATCTTAGCCAATTAAATTAAATAATATTTCAAGCCATTTCATTATTCTCATTCTCAAATTAGCCTTTAAATGCATTTTCAACCATGGTTTCATATCTTATTGGTTGTATTTAATGCAGCCAGTATAATCTGAAATATTTTAGGCATATAGACATTTAAGGAAAATGCTCCCATTTGAAATGTGATTTTGTAGCACGTAACTTGGTTATAGCAGACATGAGGAAGGAGCCATGCTGGACAGAAACCAGCAGGAAACTGCAAACGAGATCTGGGATTTGGTGATATCTTTCCCCCCCCGACTAGTTGAATTTCTTTGGACAAAATAACCAATGTCCTCCTGCAGCTTTGATTAGGATGAAAGTGAATAGGTGGGCTGGGTGCATGATTTTAATTTTGAACCTATTCGTTTCACGCTCCTGCTTAGGACACTTTAATATTGCACCATTTTCTGGAATAAAATTTCACACTCCGAAGAGCCAGATGTTTCAGTCTTGTTCTTACCTGCCCTTTCATTTCTCAAAACAGTCAAGCTGGTATCCTCCTGGCTCTTCAGCACATTCTAACTTTGGTACCCAGAACTGATTGTTCCTTC
This sequence comes from Ochotona princeps, assembly GCF_030435755.1. Lineage (NCBI taxonomy): Eukaryota > Metazoa > Chordata > Mammalia > Lagomorpha > Ochotonidae > Ochotona > Ochotona princeps. Next base: position 3,504,866 of record NC_080849.1, read on the forward strand.
TTCACAAATGTCCTCCACATCTTTAACTGCCAACTTGCAGATCCCAGCAAGTCACTGATTCCAGGAGATTCCCAGGTCATGCCATCTGAAGCAGTCTGTCCTAACCCGTCCCCAAGATATGAACTCACAGCCTTTTAAAAACTTAGCTCAGCCAGCGATTGTGCTTTCTGTGAGGTTCAGTACACAATTGTTTTCAGACCAGCTCCCAGTAGAACACAAACTCCTTGGAGTATAAGGATGTTGTCTGTCTGCGATGTTGGCATAGAATTCCTAAGAGTCCATAGCAGTTTCAAGGAATCCATTGAATATGTCTCCAATAAATGAGTAACTATTTGACTTTAAATGCATATGAATTATATAAAGTTAACAACATTCTGACTGGACTCTTTATAGTCTTTATCTATGTGACTGAGATGGAGCGGGAGAGAGAGAACAGGAGAGGAACAACTCCACTGGATTACTGCCCAAATACCTGACACCTTCAGGAAACCCAAGTCAGCATCCAGGGTCTGAATCCAGGTGCCTTACATGCGTGACAGGATTTCAATCAATGACACCATCACTGCTGCCTCCAAATTCAGTACTGGCAGGAATTTGAAGTCAGTAGCTGGAGCTAGGAGTTGGCTTCCATCATTCTGATGTGGGATATGGGGATCTTGACCTGCCTTGAACCAGTAGGCCAAATGCCTTCTCCTATAATCCATATTTTACATGGCTTAATGTTGCCAGAACACTCAAATGATATTATCATTCAGATTTAAGACAGATATATCTTCATAGCAGAGACCCATGATAATAAGAAGTTGCTTTGACAGCAATTGCAGTGACAGTCTGGGCTGATCTGCATAGCACTGCTCAAAAAACAATCCTCTGTGACAGATGAGCATTTCCAGCTGCCGTTTTTAGCAGATTCTCTAAATAAGGCAGTTTAACCATCAGTGGCTTGACTATTCTTTCAGAATCTTAAATTCAGATGTGCACTTTAAGCATTGATCCCGAGATAATGTCTGACAGCAGACATATAAAACTTCAACTCTGTCAAGCTCAGAGGCTCATCACAAGTAAGGGATGTTGTACTAGAGGTAACATGCTTCTCTGTGTAATCACATCAACGCTAGATGCTGTAACAGCATATTGAAATCACCAAGCACTTTTAATGAACATGAAAATGTCCCTTTACAATTGTCTGCTGAATTTCAAGCTATAATTATTTCTAACTCATATAATAAACACTGTATTGCCAAGCTGCCTTATGAGAGAATCTCCAAAATGTTCCTGGAAAATAAGTAACATGAAAAAGTTATATTTGGATTTCCTTGTTTCTCCCTCACTCCCTCACTCCCTTCCTCGCTCTTTTCTTTTCTTTTCTTTTCCTTTCTTTTCTTTTCTTTTCTTTTCTTTTCTTTTCTTTTCTTTCCTTTCCTTTTCTTTTCTTTTCTTTTCTTTTCTTTCCTTTTCTTTTCTTTTCTTTTCTCTTTCTTTCTTTCTTTCTTTCTTTCTTTCTTTCTTTCTTTTTCTTTCTTTCTTTCTTTCCTTCTTTCCTTCTTTCCTTTTCTTTTGCTGTCAAAATAAACTTAACTTTGCATTTCATTTTTTTCATAGAAAACATTGGTTTTGTTTTTATCTGAAAGAGCTACAGAGAAAGGCACAAGACACACACGCATCTGCTGCTTCACTTCTTTAATGGTTGCAAAGGTTGAAGCTGAGCTTATCTGAAGCCAGGAGCCAGGAGCCTCCTCCAGGTCTCCCATGTGAGTGCAGGGGCGTGAAGTCCTGAGCCATTCTCTGCTGCTTTCCCAGGCTACATTCAAGGAGCTGGATCCCAAGTAGAGCAACTAAGACACAAAGCAGTGCTCACATTGTATACCAGCATAGCAGCTGGTGGATGATTAGCCATTAACATCACTCTGTCTTCATCTGTCCCTTACATTTCATTTTTAAATGGCCTTTTAAAATACTCTCAACTGATCCTTGACTATTTATAGGCATTTCAAATACATGTACAGTTTGGTTCTTTTGACAATAAGGCCATGTGTGCAACATAACTAATTGCCAAATACTGCACAGTTTAAGTAGCACAGAGTAGCTAGAGTGGTTGTATGATCAGGCCAATCTCCCCGGATGATCTGTCAGAGCCTTGTTGACCCTGTCTGGCCTTGCCAGACTTGTGCACTTCATGCAAGTCCAGAAAGTGGAGCTGTTTCCGTTGCTAACAACAGGGTGCATGAGAGCCCTGACTTTCTTGCTCTAAGAGAAATCTATTACTGAACATGAATTTGCAGAAACATAACCACCACTACTCTATCTTTCAGTGTGGCACAAAAGAATGGCAGGTGCTTTCTGCAAGACTCCTGGTCATAGATCCAAAAGTCTTTTTTTTTTTTTGATTGGAAACTTTATTTGGAGGAAGGAAATGGTCAGTGAGAGAAGGTGAGAGCCTGCCTGTGGAGGTGACTCAGCTGTGTCATCTGTGCTGATGTAGTAATGGGTGTATTAACCTGACCGTGCTGATAGCCATGTACACATACACCTGTGGAAGCCATGCTCTTCCTCACCCTTCAGGCATGTGATATTCCGGTATTGTCAGAATCTTCAAGCAGAGAGTTTACCAAATATATTTTAGATGCTGATGCCCTGGGTTCATGCTAGTCCAATAGCCTGTTAGCAGCTGTGTGAACTTCACTAGGTTACTTAGACTCTGTAACTCAATTACTTCATCTGTAAATGGAAATAGAATTACAATATGGATGTGCTAGTTAGAGGACTGAAGATAGAGGATGAATATAAGATATTACCTACACATAGAAGCTGATTATACACATTATTTTCAGATGCAGCTTTGTATCTGATGATTTAAACTCAATGCAAAAGCATATTAATTTGTTTAATTTTCATTGAGATTGTATAAGCAGAGCCCTAGCACCAACATCAAGTGGCACCAAGTCTGAATCACATTTATTCCAACTTGCCCTAGGCTGCACACTCATTGCTGCACATTGACAGGCCACTGTGTTGTGTGCATGGTGGATCATTGGGGTTTGCTATATTTTGATGCAGTGTGGGTGCTTGCTAGACAGCTGCCTGAGGCTATAGGAGCTGGAGTCTGGTGACATCTTAGCTGGAGGATGGATTTTACACTGTGGCAAAGTCAGGGCAGGTTGCAGGCACATCAGCCTGCAAATGGTGCCTCTGGCACTAGCTCTAGTCTCCTGATCTGGAGTGTGTACTGAGCTCTCTGTGGGATTCTGGAGTGATCATGAAGCACACAGGGCAAGAGTCTGTAAAGGGCTTCCCAGTCAGCAATAGAATGCCTTGTAAGTGCCTTGAGTGACCAGAGCGTTAGCATGCCACTTTACCAGTGGTTGGTGACAGGGTGATTTGGGAGTCAGGGCAATGGTTGAGGAAGGTTCTTAGGGCTCAGGCACCTGCACTGTAAGCACACTCATGTCTGCTCCGGTTGTAGGGGGGTGGTAGCCTTTTGGGTGCCACTTGGGGGGCAGCAAGTATTCCTTGAAGAAGAGAGGATCATTGCTTCTTTTCTGGTATTTTTTGTTAGTAAGTAAAATTTTCTCCTATCTTCACCCTAAGACCTCTCCAAGAAGCCTGGACACACACTCATGTGCCTGCTGGAAGATGGGCTAAGTGGAAATTGTCTGGCTCACTTGCTGTTGAAGAGTGGAGACACACTGGCGCAGAGGGCAGGAGTTAAGGCAAGGAAGAATGTCAGGATCTCGGGCACTACTTGTCATTCTGGAATTAAGCCAGCAAAATGTAATACACAAAACCTGTAAAGTGTAAAATCAAAAAGAATACAAGGTATTACCATATAAATGCAGAATCCATGGTTCATATTGAGCTACGCTTGCCAGTTTCTTACATACTCAATTGCAACACAAATATTTGATTTTTTAGTAAGTGTTAAAATCTATGTGCTATGGGACATATAATTTCCATATAATTTTTAACTCTATGGAATTAGATTTCAAAATACTTTAAACTGCTCAGCAGCAGCATCAGACTGAAGCTCAGCACGTTTATCAGCTTTGACTTAGGTTGCTGCAACTGCCACAGACTGCTTCCTGATGAGCCTCGACCTGCGGCTCTCTGATTGTGAAAACTTCCACTTGTGTCTAGCCTCATCACTCATTTTATTACCCTTATTCAACTCTCAAACTTCATTAATGCGTATGCATAACACTCAGTCCCGTCACATCTTATTAAGATCTAATGAAGCTCTTCTGGACTTAATTTTAGGACTCAGTGACTGTCTAGATTTCCTTGTCTCAGCATTCACTTTTGTCATCACCAGCCTTGACAATTTCTCCTTTGCACACCAGAAAATTTGGTGACTGATGATTGCCTTAAGCCTTCTCCCATCCTAGGCCACTGTTTCATCCAATGTGGTACCTTTCTGCACATCTTCCAGACACTGCCTCCCGTGGCAGGTGCTCAAGTCAACAAATGGCACGTGTTGATCTCATCTGAAGCTCATCATGGGTGTAAACCAGGCTGTGACAGCAAGTTGTTATCAAGCAGATTTTCTCTACCTACTTGATTGTTATGTTTTGTTGTTTCCAATTGCTAGTCTAAGATGTGCTGGCTATCCTTTGGGGGGATGAATTCAATAAGAGCCATTGAGAATAATTAAGTACATTTTCAGAGCTTTCAGGTTCTAAATTCCATGTCATGACTTTGATTTCCTACCTAATAAAGGGAAGTAATGATGATGATGATAATAAAACAGTACTACTATTTATTCAAAGCTACTCTAATGGCTAAATACTTGGGAGAAAGTTAAAAGTCTCTTACAGGGTTGGTGGATTTCAGGAATTAACCAGCTTTTAAAAAAAAATAATTGTGTTGCATTATGTGACACAGTTTCATAGGCTCTGGGATTCCCCCAACCCTTCCCCGTGCCCTCCCCCCCCCCATGGTGGATTCCTCCACCTTGTTGCTGTATTACAGTTCAAATTAAGTCAAGATTCTTTTGTTGCAAAACTATACCAAGCTTAGAGTCCAGCATCTTATTGTCTAGATAAATCCAATAGTTTCTTGGGGAGACCATCTTTGGTCTGAAGGCAGAGGGGGCAGAATATCATCCCGATCAATTAGAAGCCCCGGCACAACATCAACCACAATTTACAACATTATGGAATTAATTGACATGGTATTGAGTAATCAATATGTTAAAACAATGCAAGTTCTTAACCACATCCTGTGACTACTTCATTGGCCCTTCAGTTTTTGTTTGTACACAGAACTGGCTGCTATACACCTTAAAGTGGCTATAGGGTACTATTCAGCTCTCTCATGTCTGTTTTCATTTTAGTATTTAGCAGTTTATTGTGTTGACGCATAATTTTGCTGAACTTGGTAGATTTTAGGATAGTCTGAACTGGCTTATAAATCTAACAAGGCCTTTGTCAACAGTTGAGGTGCAGAACAGTTTTAGGAGGGGTGTGCAGAGAAATCTTCCATCCCCTAGTGAGGAGTAACTAATCTTTGTGTCCTATCTAGTAAGGTATATGTGACTCCACGCTGACCATTTCCTGTTTGGGATTTAACCAACTTTTTACCCCCCTTGTATGTTCATATGGGCATTCAGTCTTAAGAACAATGTATTCCAACAGCTATTTACAAAAGGTGATGCCCTACTATTAGGAAACAGATATACTATGACTATTTTTTGGAAAGTATGCTAAAGCCAGTGATATTTTTTTCTATAATTTTTCCCTCATAAACTTTATAATATCAAGTCATGGCAGAAGCTTGCTGCCTGTTGCCCTGTATTCCAAAGTCATATCTCATAGGGATATATAATTCAGATGTGCTTACTCTTCCATGAAAATGAGCTTTTTTTTTCTCAATTCACTTTTGCATCTGTTTATTCTTTGTGTCCAAATCATGTTGTCTAATATTTGGAGATATAGCCAGCTCTTTGGTCTGGGCTGGTCCAGCTTTGGACAGAGCTTTTTTGTCTCATGGAGGTGCAGGGTTCCTTGTGGGTCTGCAGGCCTGTCCTGAGCTGGTTCTGCGAGGGCTCCACCTGAGTTTCCAACTACCAGCCTCAGGTCTTGCTCATTCAGGAGCCTAATGACACCCGTTGGTGTGTGTTTCCCAAGTCATTGTCCTCCCCATCAAGGACGTGAACAATTTGCTCCTTAATTTTTCTTCCAGCTTTACTAAAATCAGTTTCATTCTTTGCCTTTTTTCTTTTTCCTTCTCAACCTGAAGTCTGCGGTAGTACTGATAGCTTTTACACGAATGACGTAAGATGTTCTTGGGACAGAAGCACCCAGGAACAACTACACATCAGTGGTTGACAAAGGGATATTCTAATGCAATTATTTCTGTCTTCACATTTTATAGAAGAGCAAATACCAAGTTCAAATTACTATAAAGAAGGGGAGAAATGCAGATGAGTTGGAAAACAAAATTGAGGAGATATGTAATCAAATACTCCAGACAATGCCTGAAATATCCACTTTGACATCCAGGCCACAAGCTACTAAATGAGAAGAGCTGTAATGTGTGGTCTGCATCATTTGAGCAAAAAGAAAGAGAATGTACCCCAAGAATCCCAAGAGTCCCAGAAAAGAGACATTTTGAACAAAGAAAAAAATGACAGGGAATCAGGTGATACGCATCCATGGTTTTAATAAAATAAAAAAGAGAAAAATACAATTGTGAGAGAAAAAAAGAACTGTGATTCAACTTAGACATTTCGAGACTAATTCTCCTGCTGTATTGACATGCTCAGGAAAGAATCAATGCCATTTCCATACTTTCCTCCATGTGGAAATCTTGAATGTCAAGAGTAAAAAAATCGGTTCTAACATATTCACATAAGTGTGTCCAAAACATTCCCATGAGGACTGGTATCATGGCACAGCAGGAAAAGCTGCAGCCTGCAATCCTGGCATCTTATGTAGGCATTGATGTGTCCTGGTAGGTGCAATCCTGGCATCTTATGTAGGCACTGATGTGTCCTGGTAGGTGCAATCTTGGCATCTTATGTAGGCACTGATGTGTCCTGGTAGGTGCAATCCTGGCATCTTATGTAGGCACTGATGTGTCCTGGTAGGTGCAATCCTGGCATCTTATGTAGGCACTGATGTGTCCTGGTAGGTGCAATCCTGGCATCTTATGTAGGCACTGATGTATCCTGGTAGGTGCAATCCTGGCATCTTATGTAGGCACTGATGTGTCCTGGTAGGTGCAATCCTGGCATCTTATGTAGGCACTGATGTGTCCTGGTAGGTGCAATCCTGGCATCTTATGTAGGCACTGATGTGTCCTGGTAGGTGCTGATTCAAGTCCTAACTGCTCTACTTCTGACCCAGCTCCCTGCTAACAGCCTGGCAATCCAGTGGAAAATGGCCCAAATGCTTGGGCCCCTGCGTTTATGTGGGAGACCTGGGAGAAGGTCCTGATTCCTGGCTTTGGACCAGCAAGTTGTAGCTGCTGCACCCATTTGGAGAGTTAATTAGTAAAACTTTGTGTCTATGTGCCTGTAACCCTTTTGTATAAATGAATAAATCATTAAAAAATTTTGTATTTCACTAAATCCCATTGGTTTCTGCATGAGGTTTATGTCATGGATTTATTGTAGCTTCATTATCACCTCTGTGTATTTATTTTTGTGCTTAAATAATGCCCTGGAAGAACTCCACATTACCTCAGTAGGTCAGGAGTACTTTTACGTTTTAATTCATTAGGTTCAAAGGAATCAATGAAAGGAATTAGTATGGATCCTAATTAAATATTGCAAAAACAAATTTCTTTCTTTGTCAGTCTATCATTTACAGCTATTACAAAGGGAAGTAACTTGGCCTTCATTTTCCTAGCTTGTGTATTATTACAACTGAGCAAGTGAACTTGATGGTACATTTTGCAGCAAGCAAGGTACACATATACAGTGATGAAACATTAGAACGAATAGGTATTATTCAATTTTACAGATGCCTCTGCATATTCATGACAGGTCTAGGGGAATCTGTTTTGAATTCCCTTAAAATTTCCAAGTGTCCTTCTCATGTCATGGACTCAATCTGGAAATACAAAACTTAATTTATTGGCAAAAGTCGATTCAATTTGAGACACATCGTGAAAGGCTTGTGGCTTCATCCAGAAATAGGAATCTGGGAAGCAGTGGGGCCACAGCAGAGGGAATGAAATACCTACCACATATTCTAGCTGCTGGGAACCTAAACATGGGGATAAAATGAAGCCTTCTGATTAAATTTTCTAGATTTCTGATAATTATCAGCTATAAATGGCCACAATGGTGCTACAAATCAGTTTAGTGTCTAGGTGTGTGGCTAGCAACAGCATGCATTAACGGGGCATGTGCACCTTTGGGTACCTGGTTGACTTGGGCCAGCATCAGCTGTTGCAGCTGGACTTGTTCTTAATTCAGCAGTCAGTAGGGGTTGGACAGGTACAGACTGTGCTGAGTTTTGGTCTAGATGATTAGTTTTGTTCCATTCTCAAATGGGCCAATCTTTGTTTTTCCCATATGTCCAAGCGAAGAGGAGGAAACATTAACAAATGGTGTAGACTGAGAATTGCTGCATTTATCCGTCAGACAGACCACAAGGAAAGTTCAGGCACTAGAGATGGCTCCAGCTTGTATTTCTTGCTGTGCAGAGCTAAAATATTACTTTGTGAATGGCGCACACCTAAGAAGGGGTAGATAACTGGAATCACTTTTGCAATCAGTCATTGAAGATGGCTTTCATTTTTGTCTACAAAAATTCATGCTCATAGCTATTTTGGATATTGTAATTCTTCCATCATATAAGGGAAGGAAGATATGTAGAAATATTTGTCATGTAGAGATATCTCTACCTTTCTTTTGAAGGAAGTTGGATAGAAATATGAACAGAAAAGGAAAGATAGAGAAAATGGGATGGATAATTGAAAAAAGGGTTTATGCTCTGTGTAGGTCTATAATAAAAAATCCTCAACTTCACCTAATAGCAAAATGTGCTTGAAAACATTAAACTTTATGTACTCAGTAGAAACAGCTGATAGGAGCAGTTCAAAAGAAGGTGAGGATAGGAACTCTACCCCCGAGGGACTGTTAGAGACAGGAAGTGCCATCCAATTTTCTGTGTGTCTCTGGTAGAGAATGGACCACCAGTGTGACTGAACCTGTGGGTGCTCAGTGGGGTTACTGTGGTGGGGAGGGGATGGAGCTGACCCTATAGGAGAATGACAGGGGTGAATTGTGAGCTTTTCCAGAGACTGGAGTGGCTATGGCTGAGGTTTAGAAGGCCCAATCCCATGTATTTGTCCCAATACAAAAACATTCTCCTTTGTTATTTTACTGTATTTTTAAAAAGAAATTTATATGCCAAGTATTCCTCTTTCAAAACAAAATTGTCTAAGAAGCAGGCATGGATTACACAGAAAATTGGACTTACACTGATGGAATGCCAAAAAAAAAACCACCTAAGAATATTAAATTTTAAAATAGACTTTAAAATGCAAACATTGACTTACAATATTCTGTCCACTCTATAGCAGTGAAGTGGCTCTAGTGGAATTTGGCCAACCTGGGATTAGGCCCCAGAAACACAGACAGAATTGTCTTCAGGCTTGGATAATTATCTGCCACTTTCAGTAGCTGAGTTCATTTTCTTGTGACATAGTTTTCCATTTCCCCCTTTTCACCAACTATCAAGACTGGCTTCTCAAGTGACCTGGAATTATTTGCTCACCTTAGTTTGAAGGGGCTCTGCCTTTGCCTGTGTTGTGTCCGTCTAGCAGAATAAAAGATGCAGGCATAAAGTGACTCTGAGAGAGCTGGTTGGTAGAAATGAACCTTGGTGGTCTTCTTAAGTCTGATAGAGTAATACAGAGATACTTGCTTTGGATATTGCAGTAGTTCACAAACGAGGTCAAACAAGGTGACATAAAGAGCTGCATAAGAGGCCATCAGAGAAGAGACACAGTCCTGGTCCTACAGGAAAGAAGCTGCCAACCAAGAACACAGTCCAGGTTCTACAGGAAAGAAGCTGCCAACCAAGAACACAGTCCAGGTTCTACAGGAAAGAAGCTGCCAACCCGGAACACTACCAGCAAAGCCCCATTTATGCATCTGGTGACAACATGAAGCCTTAGCTGTGTTTCTCATTCTTGCGTTTGATTAATGATGCCAGATTTCCGTAAATATTATATAATATTATTCAATGTTTTCCCTAGAAAATGCCTCACTGAGACCATATGTAACATTGCTAAAAATTAGTAGTGATTCTAACAGGAATGAATGATCAAACGTTGCTGCAAAGAGAATGGCTCTGTATAGAAGTGCCTGAAGACAGGAGAACTGTTCATGTTTCTTGTCCATGTTGCATAAAGACATGACCATGTGCGAGCACACACTGCATGTGCTCTGTGGGTGTGTCTCCACAGTGTGATTGCTCTCATCAAGAATCCCTGACAAACCTGGTTCCTCACCAGGTTTTACCTTGAACAAGACAGGTGAAATTACTGAAGGATATTAACAAACACACACAGCTTTAGTTTTGAGATTGAAACATGTTGAGAAGCATTTTGCAGCATGTACTGGTACTGCAGTATTGCACACTGTTGGGAGGAGGTCTTCCAGGCCCCAAGCCAAACATTTTTATAGATTTGTGACAGACTTGTTTTGTAATATTTAACACATTTATTTTTAGATGTTCAGAAGACAGTAGTATATTCTTCGTGATGCAGTGTCATTTCAGCTCAATAGAGTCAGAGTGCATATCTCTTCACTTTTGCCTGTTGTCATATTCTCTTCCGTAACAACAAGAATGAAAAGAGTGATGAGACCTCCCAGTTGAATTGTCATTTAGTGCTTAGGCTTGTTTTTCCTCCTCCGGTTTGTACCAAACCTTCTGAGACAGATAAGGCAAACCTACATCAGCCAGTGGGATGTCAGAGAATTGATGTGTCCTTGTTAATTACTTACACAGAGAAATACTGTACTACTGTGAATTGCCTACCTGGGATTGGAGTCCTAGTTTCAATGCTATTTATTAGTTAGCTTAGTCAAGTCACAGGCTTGTTTGTCTTTTTTTCTCGTATGTATAGAAGTTGAATAATAAGCACCTTTGATACTGCATAATACTGTTTAAAAATCTTTTCTATATAAATGTGCACAGCAGAGCTCATGTTTCAAGATTCTGAATGCACATTGCAATCATAAAATGAGCAGAACAAATATCTGTGATATATTATTGTGTTAGTATTATGGTCCCTTAAAAAGCTCATTGAAAGTTCATATCATAAAAACCATATAAAAAGCTTTTGCACCAAAATAAATTATCTTTTAATCCTGCTTATCTAACTTTTCCAAGTATCCTTGGATTCATAGATTTTGTTGGCTGCTATAGAGGATGGATAAGATGCAGTTTATGGATTTAGATTCCTAACTTAACTATCTGCTGAATTGAAATTCTAGCCTAGCTGTATATCTTTGCAAAAGTCATTTTTCATTTTCGTATGTAACTTCCCTTCCCTTTAACAAGTGATAATACTAATATTTAATGGCTAAGATTGGCTGACTCATATATGGTAACTGAAGGAGGCTAACACATGGTCATCACCATATAAAGTTGACCACTGGTAAATGCTAACAAATGTTTTAGTAATGATTTTCCCTATCTTAAATTCTAATAAAAATCTTACACAAGTCAATGGGTCTTCATTTTATGTTGTTTTGTCAAAAATTTTAAAGTAAAATTGCTTCTAATTATACTTCTAATCATTTGTTTTGGTTATTTTGAGAGCAGTTAGTTCAGTTTCTTAATACAAGAGATGTTCCTGGCTGCTTGGCATATCACCACATCTGCTAGTATTGATTTTGCACAGAGACTATTTTACTGACGTATGTGATTCTGATTTTGCCGTGCATCATTTGAAAGCATAAACCTTTGAGATAGAGATTAGCATATGCAGTTCTGGAGGTGTCTCCAAGTGCAATACGTAGGTGTAAATGCTGCACAGAATGAGTCCAAGATCAAGATTTCACGAAGCAGATGAAGACAAATGCTTGTGTGTTTAAGGTAAAGCCAGGTGAGCAACAATCTGTTTACCTAAAACTCTAATTACTTGATGGGATAATAGTCCCTCAATGTTCGATAATTTCTGAGGACAAGGAATTATGAGCAAATTTTGCCTTCTGTTCAATTGTTATATTGCTATAAACAGTGTATTAATTTACATGACATGGCATATTCTCTACCACTACTGAAACTTCAACACTGTTACAGTTTTTCTCTTTTCTGAGGATACGTAACAACACAAGAAATTTATGGTGAAAATGATCCTATCTAGATGAAATAGATAGCCTATGGCCATAACTCTGAACATGCTCGGTCTCATCTAAATTAAATAGACGATGCAACTGGCACTTTTGTAGCACAGGAATGCTATAAATTTTAAAAAGGTCCTTTTTTTTGTCTAATTTTAATACAGTACTTCTTAATCTCCTGCCAAGGTTTCTTATTAATATTGAAAATAATAGATTTAATTTCAAAACTATAAATTTTACAATGTTTATCTTGCATTAGGAGAAAACCTGATTGTCAGGAATATTTTTCTTTTTGTGATTAAATAAGCTCAGGAAACAAAACCAGTATCTGTGTGCATCTGCTATTTATTTGATTTGATATATTTGGGCACCTAGCATATTCCTGATGCTTGGTTACAGATGAGAGACAGATCGGGGCAAAATGCACATAGAATCTGCTTTTCTGAAAACTATAGCTAACTGGGTGAAAGTCACCCACCCTTCCAAAGCTACAGAAATCTGTACCTGCTAAGCTTGTGGTTTATATAATCTAATATTATGTGACAGTAGTGCCAAAGATATGTCAAAATACATTCATTCATTTACATGGTCATGACCTTCAATGTCATGTTCCAGATTTCTTTATTCTGCCAACAAACATTTATTGAACACTGAGAAGAATGTGAATTCTAAAATGCCTTCTTACAGATTTACAGTACATGGTAATATTCAAGAAATACTTGTGGAATTAGTGACAAATGAATGATTCAGTATATATGTGTGTATACACACACACACATCACCATCCTTGAAGTGTGAACTTAATTCCTACTTTCATGGTTACACCCTTGTGGAGGAAACAGTCCAGGGATTGCTGCACTTTGTCCTTAGGGTGGTGATGAAAATGGGACCCAGGTGCTAAGAACCCCAGGAGCAGGCAGCTCATCTGACTTCCCTGAAGCTGACATCACGTTGAAGGCTTTCTGGATGTCAGGTGAATGAGGAAGTTGTGTTGAGTTTGGTATCAGGCGAGTGAATGACAGGGTACTGTGGAATAGAAACGTGTGTATTGATGGCAATGCGTTACACACACAGGGATCAACGCCGGAGCCACCTAAGTATGTGTGCCAGATCAAAGCAACCACCACTTTCTGAGAGAACATCAGGTGCAGATCTGCTTGGGTCAGTGATGCAGGCAAGGGGAAGGAAAATAGGAATGAGTAAAAGGTGAATTCTCACACTGAGAAATAGAGGAGAAGAACAAGCGCAGCACCATGAATTCAGGCTTCTATTTTGGGGGTAGGCATGGTAGACACTCCCTAGGAAGGTCACCATATAAATGATGTAAAATAAAACCATGGAGAATCACCGTGCTACTGATACTAACCAAGGCTCAGTGAAGGAGGAGGAGTGAGCCGGAGGCCACAGAGAGGAACACAAGGACTAGGACATACTCTGGATTGTGCACACTTCAGAGGTGGTTGGAAACAGTTTCATCAGAGGTACAGGATTTCTGTGGGCTTTAATGGTTGAAAGATAGGCTTTTGTAAGGACAGATAAATGTGTGCTATGTCTTCCAACTTAAAATTTTAGTTTTATATTAAAATCATCAAGCAATGGCTACGATCCAATGATTCTGAGCTTATATATTAACAGTTAAAGGATGTACTGAATATTCATAGAATATGAAATAAACTGGGCCCAGTGTGATGGCCTAGTGGCTAAAGTTCTCACCCTGCATGCATCAGAATTTGATATGGGGCACCGGTTCTAATCCTGACAGCCCCACTTCCCCTCCAACTCCCTGCCTTTGGCCTGGGAAAGCAATTGAGGATGGTTCAAGGCCTTGGGACCAGGAACATACATCAGAGACCTAGAAGATGCTCCTGGCTCCTGGCTTTGGATTGGCTCAGCTCCAGCTGTTGCGCTCTCTTGGGGAGTGAATCAATGGACAGAAGATCTTCCTCTCTGTCTCTCCTCCTCTCTGTATATCTGACTTTGCAGTAAAAATAAATAAATCTTAAAAAAAGAGATAAGTAACTGCAAATAAGCAACTCAACTCAAATGAGGAATCCTTGCATTCAAATTTTCCAAAGGGAAAATGCACTCCATGTAGCTCCTTTAAACAGTTGCTGCCATCATTTTGAAGCTGTGTGCTCTATTTCTTCTCTCTATATTTTTTTTAAGATTTATTTTATTTTTATTACAAAGTCAGATATACTGAGAGGAGGAGAGATGGAGAGGAAGTGGAGCTGCCGGGATTAGAACCAGCGGCCATATGGGATCAAGGTGAGGACCTTAGCCACTAGGCCACGCTGCCAAGCCCTCTTCTATATATTTGTATCTGAAAATCATTACAGAGAAAAAGTATTTCTCATCTAAAGATCATGAAGACTAATTCTCATGACAGAGACTCACTCTGATAAGGATAGTTTAGTTTCTGTTGATAATACCTAGTTAAGGCAACAGTAAGGCAATGCCTTCAGCACTTGGGCTGCTGTTTTATTTTATTTTTATTGGAAAGTCAGAAATGCACAGAGGAGGAGAGACACAGAGGAAGATCTTCCATTGATGATTCACTCCCCCAAGGGACTACAACGGCCAGAGTTGAGCCGAGCCCAGCAGAAGCTAGCAGCCAGGAGCCAGGCAGCTTCTTCTAGGTCTCCCACGTGGGTGCAGGGTCCCAAGTCTTTGGGCCATCCTCGGCTGCTTTCCCAGGCCACAGGCAGGAAGCTGGATGGGAAGTGGGGCCATATGGGATCCTGGTGTGCACACACATACACACACACCACACTCTTTCATCTGTTTGACTTGTGCCTCAACACAGCCAAATAGTTGAGTGATGGGAAAAATGAATTTAATCAATCATAAGATGAATCACATGATAAAGGTAGAAGGAATGTCAAAAGTAGAGCGTCACTTTTTACTGCCTCTCCACGAAATAATAAATCCACATAAAGTTTGTCACTGGATGCTGCTAACTTCACTAATGAAAATTAAAAGAGTTCGTTCCCAGTGAAGATAAAATATGAATTACAGTCACAAAAGAATCACACCTGTATTTGACCAATCACCAAAAAATAGAAGAAAGCTAGGAACGTGGTAATAAACTCCACTGTGGGCAGGCTGGTGAACTCTCTATAGACCATCCACATCCTCAGCAAATGGAATTGTGGGCATTACCAAAAGACAACAATGTACAGCAAAACAAAACAAAAGGGGGTGCTCTAGACTGAAAACAGATCCATCAAATTAAAAATTGTATTTGGCTCTTAATGAAAAAAATACTATATAAAATTGATCTTTGTACCTGGAAAAATTTGAACGCTATCTGAATATTTAAAGAAAAATAGTATATGGAGTTGGTGACAATTTTAGGAAGATAATAATACTTGCTATTTGAGCTCTTTCTTGAGATTTATATTAAGGATGAAATGTTAAAATTACTTTGAGGTTTGCGCAGTGGAAATATCGTAGCCAATGAGGTTTCTCTGAGGTGCTATTATTGCTAATTAAAATTATTTTGAAATTTTAGATTCAAAATATCTGGGAGAGGGGCTCAGCAGGTGAGTGATACATTTGTGTGAATGCAGGAATTGTATAGACAACCACTCGCTCCTACCCAGTACAACCTCTTAGTGGTCGTGCTCAGAAGAATCACGTATTAGGAATCCGGCTTAAGGTACAGTGGGGGACAACAGTGTGTCAACTTTTATTTGGATATGTGAGGCTATTTCGAAAAGCTAATGCAAGATATAATTCGAAAATTAGTCTGTTTTGATGAAAAGATTTAAAAATAGATACATACTAGGGGTGCTCAGAAGGTTTTGGAAGATGCAAACTGTGAAAAAACATTAACGATGAAAGGAGCTGTTATTTCATCTTCCAGTAGTTCTTTCTACTCAACCACTGGTATTTATTTTTGTTTTTTATTGTTATTTTTAGCCAGAAATGCCAAAACCATTTACTTTTGAACATGTTTCAATTTGTCAGAAGCCTTGATTTGTTCTTGTTTGTATTAGGCTAACTTTGTGAAATTCTGAAAGCAGACATCAGGTCATGAACTCTTGCTAACTTTCACTTTCCTTAGTAATCAAAATCCTCCCCCTGGGGAACATTGGGTTTCCGTTTACGCTGCCTTGGAATCTGACGCCGCTGTCATTCAAATTCAGTCACCAAGCAGAACTGAGCTCTTCAGAAGCGTTGCTCTGCTGGTCTCAGAAGTGGACTTCCAACTGTTCTGAATGTTATTTTAACCTCCAGCTCTCCCTCCCGTTCCCTGGATTCCAGCAGATGATTTTTTGTTCTACTGAACCCTGAAAATAAAGGCTGTCGTTTGGGATATTCATTCACTTCCTCCCATGTATAAATAAATATAATGATATTTCCTCTTTGATTCCTTCCCTTAACTTGACTGCAGTGTTCCCTTTTCGGCAGTTCTTTACGCTTTCTTAAAGAAACTACCACATTGATGACGTCGCACCACTCCACTGGATCGGCCTCTTGTATGACTTACTGTGATGCCTACTGGCACTTTCACTCAGCGCTCGCTTGGCTTTTCAGCCATCATTATCAAATTGAACACCTTTTTTCTCTGACCAAGGATAGAGATTGTCTTAATTAAAAATAGTTTGTGCCAAGGTGCGGTGCCATGGCGTGGTGGATTAGGCTGCCACTTGCACCGTTGGCATTCCGTATCAGAGGGCCAGTTTGAGTCCGGCTGCTCTTGTGACCCGGCTTCCTGCTAAGGCATTGGGGAAGGCAGCTGAGGGTGATTTCAACTCCTGTGCCCCTGCAGTCCACGTGAAAGACCAGGAGGAGGGAGTTCCAGCTCCAGGGAAATGTCTGTGATCATAGAAATGCTTTTTTTGTTTCTGTTTTTGTTTTGTTAAAACAGCAACATTGGGATATCTTTGTGCTTTGCTGAGAAACTAGCTGATTTCATGTTTTGTCCTGTCAAACTCGATTTGTGTCACTCGTGAAATGATACATTCCACCTGGCTTATAATCCTAAAATAGTTTGTGCTTATCTTTGGTATTCATTAATATGGTGAATCTTATTTTCTGAATTGATTTCTTCTATTAGTCACCTACTACAGCCAGTAGCTACATTAATTTCACCTCTACCTTTTAGAACATTGCCAGAAAAAATGCCAATTTAATACTTGGCATCTTGGAAAATTTCTGAAGGTCAAAGTTCTTTCCCTTCTGTGCAAGTAATTGGGGGTAGATGTTAGCAAACCCTGCCTGCAAAACAGTTAAAGGGCTAGAAAAGTCAACAAACAGATGGTTGAATCTTCCTAGTGGTTATAGATGGAAGAAGAAACAGAAAGAAAAAAGGAAAATTCGAATTTATTGTACAATTTATTTCAACTTGAATGTGAATTGACTTAGATGTAATGAAAATTTGTTTTGTTTACATTTTTGTTTACACATTACATTGAGGGAATCAAATACGTACCTGGTTTTGAACCTGACTCTATCATGAAAGCAACAGTTACTGGGAATCACTTAGCAAGGCCAAGCTTCAGCTTTGCCAGTCAAAAATTCATGAACAAAATCCCATTGACATTTCATAGGTATAGTAGGGTTTTGCAATCACAGAACTATGCAATTATAGCGATTGTTTTTAAAAGATCCACAGATTTGACTGCACTTTACCTGATGTTTTCATTTCTTGATAGAAGCAGCCCCACCCCCACTTCAGATAACCCAGGAAGTACAGGGTCATAAAAGCTTAACTTTCCTGCATGTTGGCAATGACAACCAGCACAAACAAGCTCACACCCAGGGCCTGTTTTTGTTGTCTAATGGGCTAACACGCCAGAAATTTATTCTGAGGCACACATGGATTTTCGTGTGCCATTTCATTTTTACATTTTAAGTTTTTGTAATTTCATTTAATCCAAGAATGTCAAAGAACTGCTGTGAGATGCTAAGGAATGACGGCAGTTAGAGTGTCCAGTTTGACGCTTCTAAAGATGCATACAGATTCTGTAAAGTTCCTATTGATTAAATAAACATGGAAGGAGTGATGAGGAGGCCTTAGTCTGTCCTGTGTTCTGCTGAGAAGTTCATCTGGTCTGTTTTACTTTGTGTTTTGCCTTGTGCCACCCCGAGCCTCTCAGCTTTTCCATCCCCCCCAGTTCTGCCTGAAGGAGGACCCTAGGTTGACCCTGCATTCCTCCCCCCTGGTCTTTGCTTAGTGTTTCCGGGCCCTTCTGCAGCCAGTCCAGTGTCTCCAGAGCATCCCTGTGACTGTGGCATGTGTGTTGACGCTCTAGCTTACATTTCACACATCTTGCAGGTGTGATATTTTGATCTCATAACGTTCTTTTGTGCATTCTCGGTTGGCTAGGGACCCTTCTCCAGTAGATGAACAAAGAAACCGAAGGCTGAAATGATTCAATCTTTCATCAGCCTTCCTTGAGGGGTTTGTATTTACTGTTCATTCAGTGTTTGCCCAGCTTTCAACTTACTATTAGGGAGAACAACTGTACTTTGCTCATCGGATCAAACCATCTTTTTCCTTAAAATCAACTAATCTGCATTGCTAACTATGTGTAGAATATTGTACTGTTTTGTTGCCAAAATTAAGTAATTATGTTTTAATGTTACTTGTCACCTAATGAAGTTATAGCTGCTTTATTATTTTCCAGGTGGAAAGTGGAACCTCAATGTTGTACAGACATTTTGCCTCTTATCAAGCGACATTCATCCAACTATGTGCTGCATGATTCTTCCAAACACAAATGGCTGACACATACTCTCCCCCCCACACTCACACACACACATACACATTTATTTAAGTTTACAGCTAATAAATAAAAATTAATAGAAAATGTGCATTTTCATTTCAGTATAAAAAGATAAATAGTAGTGGTAACAGTCACTAATAACGTGAGGAAGTGGGAATCTTTCACGCTCCCACTAGACATGTGACTTTGCACAAACATTCTGAAAGTAATTTGTGGACATTTATCAAATGCTTTTTTCCCTTTGAATCAGTATTTCTCCTTTTAGGAAACTATTTCAAGGAAATAATTGAAGATGTCCATAGAGTAGAGCAGTTTCAGTGTGAACATTTCAGTATGTTCAATATGTATGAGACAGAAAATATGAGAATGATCTAAGTTTTCAAAACAGAAAACATTAAGGAAGTTGTGGAGCAATTGTATGACATTCCCATATGAGTGTGTGGACAGAATGTGTTTTTGCACATGACCAAATATTCACATTAACAGCTGAATTGAAAGATGAGGCTGGAATAGCTAGGCCAGCAAGTGCTGCTCTGTTTTCACATTCCATGGGTGGATGGATGACAGGGTGATTTCTGTCTTCCTATGCATTTACTCCCTTTGCCTGGCTATATTTCATACTTTATTTTTAACAATAAATGTGTCTTTTTGGCAGCAAATTCAATAAATGTTTTAAAGTAACCAAACTAAAATAACCTCCTTCTGTGCTGCAAAATGGAAAATCTCCCTCATCTTTCCCATCTCTTCCTGAATGACAACCCGGAGTGGAGCTGGCTCTGGGAGGAAATTCCTCCCCATGGTTGATCTGCTAACTGTTCTCACTACATTGAAATTTATCAATCACCTTCCTTGCTCTTCACCTGCACAGAAGTTCACAAAGGGAAGGGAGAGACGACAACAGATTATCATATTCAAAACAGGGAGAATAGTAATCTATCCAATATGCTCCATTTTCTTGACATCTGTGTTAAAATAGTAGATATGTTCAATGTTGAATTTGTGTTAACAATGAAAATACATAATGTTCTCCCATTAACAGGAAAATCCTATGAACATTTAACAAAAACAAACACCTAAGCAAGGTTGTTCTTGGATTTTTTTTCTTGTAATACTGCAGCAGATATTTGATAAACAAAGCTTTATTCTCTCACTGTATTTAAATTTCATTAAATTATGTCCAGTCATTTGCACTCTTGGCATTAAACTTGCTGACTCATTTTTTGGCTTATTTTGGCCATTCTGGCTGATCTGGGGATTTTAGCAATCCTGAAAGATTTGTTTCAAATGATTTGCTCTCTTAATACTATATCTAGATACTGTCCTCCTAAATAATTTAAGTGTAGACAATGTTTATTTTGACCCATCTTTATTTGTGATTTCAAGGAAGTCTAGCCTCCTACTGAGATCCAAGAGTGCTTGGGGCCAATGCTGTGGCATGACAAGCTAAGCCACTACCCTCAGTGCCAGCATCCCATATAGGTACTGGATCAAGTTCTGGCTGCTCTACCTCCAACCCAGCTCCCTGGTACTGGCCTGGAAAAAGCAATGGAAGACAGCCCAAGTGCTCTGGCTGCTCCACCTTCAACCCAGCTCCCTGCTAATGACCTGGGAAAAGCGATGAAAGATAGTCCAAGTTTTGGGCTCCTGCTACTCTTGTGGCAGAAGCTTTTGCCTCCAACCTGGCCCAGACCTGGTTGTTGTGCAATTTAGCAAACGTAAAAATGGAAGATTTTTCTCTCTTTCATTCTCTCAATAGCTCTGCCTTTCAAATAAATAATAAATCTAAAACAACAGAATGTAGAAGAAACTGTGTTCATTTTAAAATTATTTAACAATATATTTTTTTCTTTTAAAAAAAAGATTTATTTATTTATTTATTTTTAATTATTTTGCATTATGTGACAGTTTATAGGCTCTGGGAATCCCCCCACCCCTCCCCACGCCCCTCCCCCCTGGTGGATTCCTCCACCTTGATGTAGTATTACAGTTCAAATTCAATCAAGATTCTCTCCTTGCAAATGTATACCAAGCATGAAGTCCAGCTACTTATTGTCCAGATGGGTTGAACAGTTTCTTGGGGAGACCATCTCTGGTCCGAAGTTAGAGCTGGTAGAATATCATCCCAGTCAATTAAGAGTCCCAGTATAACATCAAAACCATGTCAATTCCATAATGTTGCAAATTGCTGTTGATGTTATATTGGGACTCTTAACAATATATTTTATTTGAGAATCAGAGAGAGAGAGAGGAAGAGAGATCCCATTCACCACCTCATTCCACAAATTCCTACAATGGCCAGTGTGCTGAAGATTCAAAGATGGGTGGTGGGATTCAATCTAGCTGTCCCATGTGAGTGGCAGAAAGCTACCTAGTTGAGCCATCATTGTAATCTCCCAGAGTCTGAACTGGCAGGGAATAGTCAGAAAGCAGAGCTGGGAGCTGAACCCAGGTACTGCGATGTGAGATTTGGGTGTTCTAAACCAGCCTTGTAGCAGCCTACATTATTAATTATCCATTGTGTTCTCTGAATCTTCAAAAGTTATTGTACAAATCTTTAAGTAGTAAGCATTTCATCAGTTGCCTTTTTAAAAAATGTATGAAACATCCAATTGTGTAAACTAAATTGCAACTGCAAAAGATGACTCGTAGTTTCAAGAAATAGATTCATTGCATCTTCCATAGGGCATGCATTTAAAAACGTCAGAACACTGAAACACTGGAAAAGCTATCCCTTCACTGCAGCTACATCAGACGCAGTTCTAAGCCAAAGGAAGACCAGGCTGTGACATGTTCCTGGAGCAAATCCGTTTACACCCCTCACATCAAATTGATGCTCTCCTCTGCAATGTCGCTTTAAATCCGTACCCTTGGATTCCTCCAGCTGAGCATAAATTCCTATTGACCTTAGCTGGAATAACTTACACTCTTCCAAATCTATCTAGAAATGTGGCTACCTAAACCCTAAATTGCTATTTGCATTTTCAGCACTTTTCATTCAGTCAGAAAAGCACATGTGAACTCTGTAATTCAAATAGAGTCGATGGATTTGTAAACCTTTCTCGAAAATTCCGTCATGAATGTAATGTCAGTTACATTTTTTTCTTTTAGTATGTTTCAATTATTGAAAGTATTACAGTATCATAAGCAATTTGTTTACCAGCAGTCAGCTTATATTTCCTTAAAGATGATAGTTGGAGTCTCATTGGCCTTGGCTGAGTTATCATCCTGTTTGATACAATATATGACAAAAGACTTCCATATCCAGAAAGAACTCTGAGAAAACAGACTAGCTTTCACATCGACTGAGGGCCTACTACATAGTGTGTCTCAATTTCAATGTCATTTTACTCATCTCTAGTCTTTATTTATTGATTTGTCAAAATAGCTTCCTGGACAATATAGAAGAAAATTTGAACTTGAAGTGCACACTCTGAAAAACATGTTTTCCTCTCTTCATAGTATTTATATAGGCTTATCTGTACATTTAGGGTATGCATGTCTTTCTCTGCTGCCTACTTAGGTAGGGCTTTTATTAGTTTCACCATTATTATCTGTATCCTGTATGTTCTTATAGGAAGAATACTGTGTCAATTCATGCAAAACTACGGCATTGAGGAAGCCTGGGCATCTTCTTTTTTTTTTTTTTTTTTTTTTTTTTTTTTTTTTTTTTTTTTAAAGATTTTATTGTTATTGGAAAGCCGGATATACAGAGAGGAGGAGAGACAGAGAGGAAGATCTTCCATCCGATGTTTCACTCCCCAAGTGAGCCGCAATGGGCCGGTACGCGCCGATCCGATGCCAGGAACCTGAAACCTCTTCCAGGTCTCCCACGCGGGTGCAGGGTCCCAAAGCCTTGGGCCGTCCTCGACTGCTTCCCCAGGCCACAAGCAGGGAGCTGGATGGGAAGTGGAGCTGCCGGGATTAGAACCGGCGCCCATATGGGATCCCGGGGCTTTCAAGGCGAGGACTTTAGCCGCTAGGCCATGCCGCCGGGCCCCTGGGCATCTTCTTAACGGAGAAAGTGAGGAGCAAAGCCAGAATAAAAAGAGTCTTTTGTGAAATAAGTTCAGTATTTTGAAATTTGGCATTGTGTGTTATTGTTTCAATTTTTCTTAGCTTGAATCTAGAATCTTGTGCCAATGTGGCTGATGATAGAAGCTGATCTGGAATTAAGACTGGCAGGATTGCAAAACTCAGAGTCAATTAAAGCTCATCTCCTTCCATCTGTCTAATCAGCAGGAATGTCGGGCACAGGCTCAGGATACATTGGGAGGAAGGGACCAGCTTATTTACTTTTGCTCCTTTGAGGTGATGCTGTCTCGAAAGTCCAAGGATGTGCCTGAAGCAGGTACTTCCCTTTATATTTTTGAGGAAGGGATTGCTGTGGTATGACCCACCCAGTCATGGCCCCAGGAAAAGGCTCTTGGACCTCTGTGTCCAGTGGCCTCTGCCTTGCTCCAGGAATATTCTCCCTCCTAGTTAACTGTGCCCA